>NC_043709.1:15260969-15335532 GCF_006229205.1 Suricata suricatta | reverse complement strand
GAAAACTCTCAGCATGTCTGCCTAGATCTAGAAAATGCAGTGAACTTCTCATCTCATTTAGCAGGAACGATGAACCTCCCAGTCTGCATGTGGAACCAAAGTGAGCTGTTTACTGCCATTTTTGAAAACTGTAAAAACACCCCTGGAATAGTTTAAACCAATCCAGATTTTTGGCGAAGCAATGCCAAGTTTCTTCCATATCAGTTGGGCTGACTTCAACCATATTTTTCTACAATAAGTTTAACCCAAATACTGTGGCTATGGGCTTGCATCTAATCCATTGAGTTAACTTGAGAACTTCTTTTCCTTTAATTTTTTAATGTGCATTTATTTTTGAGAGAGAGACAGAGTGTGAGTGGGGGAGGGGCAGAGAGAGAGAGAGAGAGAGAGAGAGAGAGAGAGAGAGAGAGAGAGATTCCAAAGCAGGTTCCAGGCTCTGAGCTCTCAACACAGAGCCCGATGAGGGGTTCGAACTCACAAACTATGAGGTCATGATCTGAGCTGATGCCAGACACCTAACGACAGAGCCACCCAAGCACCCCATCTTGAGCCCTTCTTATCCCTGTCCCTCCTTAGATACCACTTTCTCTGGGAAGCCCTGTCTGGACCTTGGGTCTCCATTGTATGCTCCCCCATGGCAGCTTGGATTGACTTCTGGTGAAGGGACAATTTTCCAAAAGTTAAAAACGTGACTATATCTATAAAATAGCACAAGCATAGGGTTTAAAAAAGCATTCATTTTATTAATTAAAGGGGTAGCCAGTAAAATGACAAAGCCGATTTAAGGAGCATTTGAGCAACAGACATTTATATCACTCATCACAAAGGCATTTAAAAAAAATCTTAGAACATGATACCTGATTTCAGTAGCAAATTGGCTACCACCTTATAGGGCAATAAACAGTAACTTTTAGGGTTATCTCTTCCATGGAACAGAAATCGTTTCATTCATATTGGTAATAGATAAGAATCATCAGTGTTTTTATCAGTTTTCAATAAATTAACATCTTCTTTCCCAAAATTGTAAAATATGTGAACCAATAGTAAATAGAAAGTCCAAAAAAAAGTACACAGTTCTAGTAAATCAGTAATCAGTGTGGGTCTGCTGTACCCCACTGCACAGCACTGTACTAAAAAGACAGCCAGGGACACCCAGATGGCTCAGTCAGTTAAGCGATCGGCTTCAGCTCAGATCATGATCTCACGGTCTGTGAGTTCGAGCCCCACATTGGGCTCTGTGCTGACAGCTAACTCCGAACCTGGAACCTGCTTCAGATTCTGTGTCTCCCTCTCTCTGACCCTCCCTTGCTCATGCCGTCTCTCTCTCTCTCTCTCAAAAATAAATAAAACATTTTTAAAAATGTAAAAAGACAGCCAATAATCCATTTTGCCTATTAAAATTTTTTTAACATTTATTTATTTTTGAGAGACAGAGAGAGACAGAGCACGAATGGAGGAAGGGCAGAGAGAGAGAGAGAGAAGGAAACATAGAATCTGAGGCAGGTTCCAGGCTCTGAGCTGTCAGCACAGAGCCAGACACAGGGTTTGAACTCACAAACTGTGAGATCATGACCTGAGCCAAAGTCGGAAGTTTAACCAACTGAGCCACCCAGGTGCCGCCTGTTTTGCCTATTTCTAAGTTTTTGGACAATGTTTGGATATATATCCACGTTTGGGGGGAATTGTTCTTAATATAATATGGTGTATATTATTATTAGCTAATAACAATAATAATTGCTAACCTTTACTGAGCACCAACTGTATCAGGCACATGCATTTTCTCATGTGCTTAATACTAAGGAAAAGGTATCACTACTCACCCATTTTACAGATGAAACTGAAGCTTAGCCAAATTAACCTGTCCCAAACCATTCAGCTTGTGAAGAGTAGGCATTTGAACCCCAATCTGCCTATTTGATTCTATGTCTGTGCTCTTAGCCACTCATAGCATTCGTCAGATAGTAGTAAAATAGCCCATTTATTTAACTGTCTTCTCTCTGGACTGTGAGTTCCATAAGAGCAAAGATCATGGTTTCTTGTTCATTGATAATGTCCTCGCACCTATTGATATCTAGCACATAATAGACATTCAGTAAGTATTTCTTAAAATTAAATTGAACATGTAAATGCAGAGAATCAGATTCCAGTCCTAATACATTTTTATTAGGTCTTTTACCCTTCTCTTGTAATTAAAATATTAGTTACAGTCCTTATTTTCACCTTTTATTTTCATCACTAATGTCCAGAACAACGGTGGGGGTGAGGTGCTTAACCAATATAGTCTTTATTCATTTATAGAATTGTTTATAAAATAAGCAATTGTTGAGTGCCTTCTACATGTCAGGCTTTCACTAGGCATGATAAGAATTGCTCCCCCACTAAAATATAGCCTTATGAAATGGAATCGTGTCTTTTTCATTTAACTTTTTTCTTTTAATCTCCAGTACCTGGCAAAGAGCCTAGGACATAGTAGACATTTAATCAGTAGTTACCTATTGAATGAATGAATAAGTGTTGAATGAGGGATCACTGCAAGCCCTAGGCATCTTCCTGGGTTATTTCTTGAGTGTCCCAATCAACAAATATCAATCTAGAATGTAGTTCTCCTAATAAAATGCCATTAGATGTTAACTTTCAAAAATATAAGTGATCCTTTCTTACTCTTAATGAAATTCACTGAACTGGTCATCTGGTTATTTCTCTGCTTGCTTAGAGATCCTTTCCTTCCCTTCCCCAGCTCTGCTGTGTGTCTTGGGCGGGGGTAGGTGTTGGGGATCTGGATACTCAATTTCCCAGCCTCCCTTGCTAACTGGCTTCAGGCTAAGTTTGGCTAATGGGTGGCCCTGGAGGGAGATAGGAGGGTGAAAAGAAGAGAGACGCCCTTACCTCCATTCCTGCTGGTCTTCCCCTCAACACTCAACTGCCACCCCTTTGAGGAAGCCTCACCAGTGGTGCCTTATCTCCTCTAGGGTTCTACCGTCTTCTCTTCAGTCCCTCTTTCTGTGATCTCACCTCCCACTGGGCAGTCCCAACTCCCAGACTCTGCTTTTGTCCCTTCGCTCCTTTAGCTCTAGGAATGGAAATAGCTTACCACTGATTCTATAATATGGGTTGTTTCACCGTCTCATAAAAGGACATTTAGCTCTTCCTGTGTATAATTTCTTCTGCCTATTGAATTCCCTCAATTGAACTAAGTGGAATAGGTTTCTTTTTCTGAATGGATCCTGCCTTACTGGCCTAATGAATAGGGAATAGCAATATTCACATTAATATGTAAATATTGGGTGACTTGTTAGGCTCCCTATTAGCTAGGTAAATGGCTCCTATACCACCAACTTGTGGATTCAAATTAGTTCCTTAGCGTAGTTTTAAATTATCACATGTCTTATACCTTTAAGTTGCTCAGGACCAATTGAAACTGTAAATATCATACCAGCAAATAACAAGAGTATAATAATAGTAGCTATAGTTTATTGATCCATGCATTGTACTTGGCACTCTACTCAACTCATTATACATATTATCTCTTTTACTCTCCAACAAAGTGTGGGGTATATGTTCTAGTCAAGATGCCTAGTGGCAAATAATAGACACCTACTTTGAATAAACATCTCAAATGCTCTTGAGTAGTTCATGGAGTTTAGATGAAGGCTGAAAAAAACCAGACTTGTGAAAGAACTAAAGGAAATCACCCATAACTAAGACCACACCATAGGGATGACCTGCTAAGGACTATCATTTGGGATGCTGGACCACCCAAATGACAAATGGCCCCCACAATATCATTATCCCTATTTGATTCCTGTGGAGATAGAGACATGTATAATGAATGCTAGAACATGGCTATAAGCCCTCTGGTTGGCCTGAATCCAAACCACTCCCTTTTCACCATACTACATTTAAAAATACATATATATGATTAGATTGTACCTTAATTGATTTTCTCTCAAAAGTTTTGATCTACATAAACTTTTAAATTAAAAAAAAAAATTTAACTTACAAATGCAACCACTATAGCCTTCCTTTAAATAAGTCGTTCAGGGGGTGCCTGGGTGGCTCATTTGGTTGAGTGCCCAACTTCAGCTCAGGTCATGATCTCATGCACGGTTCGTGAGTTTGAGCCCTGCATTGGGCTCTGTACTGAAAACTCAGGGCCTGGATCCTGCTTCAGATTCTGTGTCTCCCCCTCTCTCTGCCCCTCCCATGATCATGCTCTCTCTGTCTCTTGATGATAAGTAAACATTAAAAAAATTTAAATAAGTAATTCAATTTGAGCATTAATACCAGTGTAAAAGAAAAGTTATACTCAGCTTTTTGGGATTTGCTGATTATGTACATGCAGGTGAACTTGTAACATAAACAATGTCATGGCCAGGAATGCCTCTCAGAGAATTGGCCAGAAATGCCTTATAATTATTCCTTACTCCAGATTTTTCTTGTAGCAGAAGTTATATTTTCCTTTCTCAGACTGCTTCATATATACATATGAAAGAAACATAAACAGCTTCATATTTTAGGAGAGTTGGCAGCAATCCATTCTTCTTGCTTTCTGGAAGACACAAGCACCCTTCTAGAGTAATGGAATGTGATTATAAATACTTTGGGCACTCAGTTGATACAGTGCTGGTATGCTTGTTGACATGTTGTTATGGAAAGTAGATAATTATACCACCGATGGGTAATATGTTGCATGTGACACTGTGTGTGTATGTGTGTGTGTGTGTGTGTGTGTGTGTGTGTGTGTATACGTGCGTGTTTGTACAGTAGCCATGAAATGAGTTCTGGTTTCTATTCTTGACCTGCCAATTCAATGAGTCACTGAATATCCCTTTGGTCAGTCATAACCCTCACTGCCTCATGTATCACCTTCCAGCAGGACACATAGGAACTCAGGCAAAAGCTTTAAACATCAGAATGTTCAGGGCTCTCAATTTTTCATCCTTAGGAGGTAGTATAATTAGTTAAGACTCACACCACGTTGGGAAAGAATGCCTGTCCAGTTTGCCATCAAAAGAAGAAAAGCCTTAAAAGTCACATGTTGGGGTACAATATGTATTTTAAATGAAAGTAAACTCCATGTAGCTGGACTACCTAAGAATTGGACTTGAAAGGAAAAACCTAAAAAGTAGTAATTTTTACTTTTACAGCAGAAATATTTTTGACATATCTTAGTGAGGGTCCTTTTGCAAATTTATTCCTTTCTATAATTTATTTGAAAAGTTCCATATCTTATCATGACTTTTAAGAATATGAATAAAAGAAATAAGTATTGGGTGTTGTTAATAGCCCACCACCACTAAGGTATAGTTAAGAGGTAGCGTGAATTATAGAGTAATATATGAATAAATACATGCTCAGTGTAAAAGAAATAAGCCATTGGTATGTATATAGAATAAATCAGGAACATCTCCCAACTTACCTCCTAAGCAGTTTGAAGGGTAACGTTTTAGGCCATTTCTATGCATTTTATAAATACAGAATGTATATATGCTCTCTCTCTCATACAAGCTGTTCCTTAAGCAGAAATGCTGTCAACCCTGCAATCAATATTCTACAACTCATGTTTTTACGTTAAGCAGTCTATTTAAGGAGTCCCATTCTTAATCATTTCCTTTCTATCTTCTGGGTTTTGCCTCTTATTTCAGAAGTTCTTCCTGTACCCCACTGGGTATTCCAATTTATTTATTTATTTATTTATTTATTGCAAAAGCAAAGGGCTTTATTACGAATTTAGGCCCAGCCAGCCTAAACTCAGGCTCACAGACTTCAACAACACACTGGATCCACGAGGAGTGAGCCCCGAACAAAGGCGGGGCAGGGCCTTTTATGAGTTTGGGAAGGGGGAGTTACAGGAAATTGTGACACAGGTACAGGGGTCCAATGATTATAGCATCCAATTAATTTTTAAAATGGGGGCATGAATATTCATCTATGCTTGGACAAACTAGGCAGGCACTTAAAGAGTGACAGCCTGCTGGCCCAGAGGTGGGGCACAAACAAGGACTGTGTTGGCCAGGGCTCTGTGCCAATACCTCTTTGGTTTCTCATAGGTGCTCCTTAGAGCTTCACCTCTCCTTGGCCCCTCCTACTCCCTGCCCAGTCTTGTCTTCAGTCCCGGTCCTCACTCTTTGCTTTCCAGGGGACAACAGTGGTTTCCAGGTAAGTGGAAGGGGCCCATGGAGAGTGAAGGGGGGCAGGTGCTTACCAAAAATGCTTTTCCTTTTAGTGAGGATAGAGGGTCTGCATCTGTATCTAGATGTGAGGATACAAGCAATTGAAATGAGAAGTAACCTCCAATTTTATGCTAATTCAGTTCAGAGAAGTCAGGGTGGAGAGAACTGTTTCTGGTGCTTTGGAAACTTAATCAAGAACCAACATTTTGAGAAACAGCCAAAACTGGGCAATGAGCTAAATCTCCTTTATCTTCAAGACCAAAAGAAAAAGAATGACAAAAGCCGATGAGAAGGTGCAGTCAAATTTTGAAAATTTAGTCACCAGTTTATATCAGCCAAATTGTTTTTTCTTCCTTCTACCTTCTATTGCCTTTCCCCCCAACCCTTACTGCTTTTCAGTCCTCTCTAGCACCTTAAGATGTAGGGGGGAAAGAAAAAGAGATGGGATTCCATATAATCAATTTTTCTACTGCAGTGGAGTCATATCTTATGTGAGGAGGTTAGTTTCCAAAGCGAGAACCTAACATCAAAATTATGTGCAGTGTGCAGTCAAAAGTATCTTTCATAGGTCCTTTGATGGGCCTTAAGACCTGGGATACACTCAGTTTTGTTTTGTTCTGTTTGCCCGTGGCATTGAAACATCGTTAACTGAGCACTAGAGAAAATAATTGATTTGTATTTGGAAACAGGTGAATGGCTTTAAGAGTTATGTATTTGAACTTTAAGTGCCATGCCTATGGGAAACAAGTACCTTTAAACTCTAGACTGATGTTCCATGTGGTGAGATCTGGACCAGCTACATAATTTGCAAGGTCCAGTGCAAAATGAAAATGTGGGCTCTTTATTGAAAACTTATGAAGAATTTCAAGATGGCAGCAGCAGAGTATTAAACTGGGTATAAGGTTCTTCCAAGTATAGGGCTTTATGCATCGGGACAGTTTGAGACACCCAAGAAGCCAGCCCTGGGTAAGAAGCTTAGAGCCTAATGAGAAGCTTGGAAACTGAGATCAACTTAGGAAGAGAAGCCTCACAACTCCCATGGAAAGAACAAGGAGCAAAATCACTGCCAGTGTTTAAATTATTCTGTCCTGCACCCTGCACCCTGTTCTATCTGAGCACATATAGCTGAATTTACTTCATGCTTAGTCGGCACAAGATGCAGCACCACCATGCAAGTTAAATGCTGAGAAGTTGCAAGTCAATATTAAAATTACACTCGGGGATTTTCTGATTTTTTAAAGGACTCATTATAATCTAAAACTCAGACATAAGATGCGTAAAAAGAAAATGAGTATTTCTATGTCTTCATCCAGCAATCATTTTAATCAGCCCTTAGTCATGTGACAAAGGCAACAGAACAGATATAGATTTTTGTGTAATTTGTAGGTGGTAAACGAACTGCATTACTACGAATTTTCTAAGTAGTTCAAAAAGGAATGTTAGAAAAATCAGGTGTCAAAATAAAAAGCTTACTTACTAAAGAGGTTGCCTTTTAGACCTTTTTTCCCCCAGGAGGTCATGACCATAATCTGAGCAAAGAGGCTTTTATTCCATGACTGCCTGAGCTCTTTGAGCAAGAATGTGATATAAACCTCATTTTTTTTAAGAGAACTGCCCAATATTTTATAGTACTATATTTTTTTCAAAGTTTCTTTTATATACAAGCCAGACTGAGGCCAGTTGGCCAGGGAATTGACTGGAAGGTTTCCAGACAGCAACTTTTTTTTTTTTAATAATAGTTTATTGTCAAATTGGTTTCCTTATAACACCCAGTGCTTCTCCCCACAAGTGCTCCCCTCCATGACCATCTGTCAAAGTTAACAGTCAATTGTGTTTCCAAGATATTTCCTCTCTGAGCTTGGGTCACTGAGGTTACTCCACCCTTTCCCCCTTAAGGTTCTCGCTCCACACATGCTGAAACTTGACTCATCTGCTTGGACAAAAAAAATACTTCCTTGTGGCTTTGAGAGTTATGTATTTGAGCTTTAAAATAAGTGCCAAGCCTAGGGTCAGGCAGCTAGTCACCAGGTAGACAGGACAACTTTCCTGACTCATGCTCACCTGCTCCAAGTTATGTAAAAACACAAAAATAAGACTCAACAAGCATCTATAAAGCTAACAAAAGAAGCAAAACTGCAATGTGTCATTGTCACAGTGTCCAAAAGTTGGGGAGATGTTTTTAGTTAATCTATTACGGAATTTTTAGGGTGATGATTGCTATTTGGCAAGAATTGAAATTAGAGGCTTCTGTTATCCTGACTGCTGATTCCAACAAACAATACAAACAAGAGCATGTTCACAAGAATGAATCTATGGGTGGTAACAGCATTTTCTCCTTAATCTCTTTATTTGTATCAAGCTGTATATTTTAGAAGGGAGGAGAGAGTGGCATAAGGAGACACAAATACAAAGATCAGCCAAGTTTGTGTAAAGTGATTTGCCTAATAGTTTCAATAACTAACAGTGACTAGAGCTGTGTACAGCTCTAAGCACTTCACCTGCTTATTTAGTTCCATAACCCAATGAGATAGTTATCATTGTTATCCGTTGACCAAGATCTCATGGGTAGTTTAGTCAAAGCCAGGGTTGAACCCCAAACAAGTCCATGTTGTAATACTGAATTATTCCATGTAGGATAATTGGCTTTCTTACTATTTTTTTTTACATTTATTTATTTTTGACAGAGAGGGGAAGGGCAGAGAGTGAGGGAAAGACAATCCAAGCGGTTTATTTGTTTATTTTTGAGGGGTGGGGGGAGAAAGGGTGGGGGAGGGACGGAGAGAGAGAATCCCGAGAGAATCCCAAGAAGGCTCCTCGCTGTCAGCACAGAGCTGGTCCCTGGGCTCAATCTGCCGAGATCATGACCTGAGCTAAAATCGAGTCCGACACTTCGCCGCTTAGCCAACTGAGCCACCCAGGAGCCCCGAGGATAACTGGCTTTCTATCCTTTAAAACGCTGCCTGTCTGGTTCAGTTTTGCCTCCACAACTCAGACATGATTTCAGCACGAAATTGAAATACTTCAGCCTATGCAAAATTCACTACATGATACTACATCTCCCAAGGAATGTCAATTTACAGAAGACACCGTGGTTTTTATGCCTGCGGTCGGGGAAATGTTGTTTCTGTACATCCTGAGGCACACCCACAAGAACTGAACAGAGCCCACCCTTGGACTACTTATTTACATTATCCAATGGCGAAACGGAGAGGTGCTGCCAAGAACTCTAGAGGAAGTGAGATGCTTTATCTTCTGCGTGCACACGAAGTTTACCTCTTCAGAGAGCCTGGGTGGGTGTGACTCCCAGAAGCTAATCTTTCAGTCCAACCATATGCAAATCTGGGCCGGTGTTTATGTGGAGGTGCAGACACAAACGTAGGTGACACGGTTGGTTGCTGACGCGCGTGGGAACGCGCTTGCCCAGTTGTCTATTGGGTTGTGTCTGTGCGGAAGGCGTGATGGTGGGCACCCAATTTAGATCGCCCCGTTTACATGAGGGGTGTTCGAGTAGAAGTTCCACCCGTGAGGGGTAGCTTGTTACATTATCCACGCGCCCAGGACCCCAGATCAGTCCCGCGCTTTACGGAAGCCAGGAGCAGAGCAGCTCTCAGCCTAGCCCCGCCCCCAACGCCCCGCTCCGCCCGGCCCCGGCCCCGGCCCCCCCTTCTAGGCCCCGCCCCCCAGCTCCCGACAGCTCCGCCCCCAACGCTAGAAGCTCCCAGTGGCGCGGCTGCCCCAGTTCCGTAAACACTTTTCTCCCCGCCCCTAGCAGGTCCCCGGACTGCACCACTCGAAGCCCTCGGCGGGGAGAGCTGTTTCCTCTGGCATGCAAAGCCTGGTCAATCCAAGCTCTCCTCGGCCTCTTTCATCCGAACATGAGGATAAATATACCATAGTAAATCAGATCTGTCAGAACTCTGCTATCAGAGCCTGAAGTGACCTGGATTTTCTCCTCTCCGGTGGTCTGTATTCACCCTCTCGTCAGTTACACTGCTACGCCTAGGCTGCCTCCTCGGAGTCCCTCCCGGCCCTTTAAATACCGCGTGGGTGGGGGGGGGGTAAGGGGAACCTGGGGGTTGTTGGATTGGTGAGTGAGTTTTTGAGGTGTTTGATCAGTGCTCCCTGAGGGGACATCCAGAGATCCTGACCCAGGCCCACTCAGTCGCCTTTCTTCTCCGCCTGTCTCCGCGCCAGACCCGGTGCGTATCCATCCCGGGGAGGGCATCACCGGTTCTGAGGTGACGAGCCAGGGTCGGTGGACGGGGACATCTCGCCCCAGGGTAACCGAGGGCCTCCCCCAACCCACCACGGAACTGTGTCCTGGGACTCGGCTGCCAGGGGGCGTTAAAGCCCCGCTTCTTGCTCCCCCCATCTCCTTGTTTGACCTCGAACCGCCGTCCCGCGTGGGAGCGGGGCGCGGGCACTGAGTGGCCGTGGCGGGTGTCAGGGTGGCCGCGGGCTTCGGACCCCGGAGGCGGCAGGGTCGCGGCCGCTTGGTCGCTGTTTACATCCTGCTGGACCCGTGCCAGCGACCGCGCTGCTAACGGCTTCCCACCATCCGGGACCCGGGAGGGGGCCCCCCCTCGCCTGCGACCCCCAGCCCATCTGGGGTGGTCTAGCCGGGCCTCGGTGGGGGCGGGGGCGGCCCGAAGCGTGTGTTTGGGTTTTGTTGCCGGGGTTTCCCAGGCACTCTGCTTGGCCTCAGCCGTCCCCTCCCCCAAGGGTTTGTTTTGACAGGAAGCGTGCTGCTGGGGGGCGGGGGGAGGCTGGAGGACTCGGCTTGTGGGGGTGTGCAGACTCCTGGGGCGTCCCTCTACTGTCGGCTGCGGGGAACAGAGGGGAGATGCCAGTCAGGCCCGGGCTCGAACCCCTGGCCTCTCGGGGATGGCTTGTGCTTCCCAAAACTGCTGCTCTGGGTGGCACCACCGGGGGAAACAGTGCAGATTGGAGGTGGCACGTGGACGAACATGGTTACGTGTTTTCGTTAGTATTAGGAAAAGCTGTTCCACTAAACAAGCGAATTCGCAATGATCTAAAGTTTCCTTTTAAAATAAAGGTATTTAAATGCAAAAATCTAGTCTAGATAGAGGTGATTGACAAATTAGGGTAGAGATGTAGAAACAAGGTGTCAACAGTGGTACCCAAATGACTGAAGTTTGGGAAATAATTGTCTTAGGTGGTTGTCCTGTTTCTTTAACCTTGAGAAACCAGACAAGTTGTCCTTGTCCCCAGTGGGACCCTCAGCCCCCAAATCCCTGCGGACCCCATCGTCTCCAGCCCCAGCCAGAGACCTTGCTCTTTGCTACCTGCCAGCCACAATCAGGTAATGGAGTGGTTTCTTCCTTTAGGAGGCTCCCTGTCTGCCTTTCCCTCTTGCCTCCAGGGATCTCATACATCACTGGCAGCGGGTGGAGGTTGCCTCACATGCAGTGGCCCTGGGCTGAAGATACTCAGTCACGTGGGGAAGCAGCTCAATGCCATTTTGCAAGGGGTTGAGGCCCCCAGAGGAGGAAGCATAGGTACTACAACAGGCCAGCCAGGGGTATGAGGAGAAGTGTTTCCAAGTGTGAAAAGTGCCTAGAAATCCTTCCCCCTGATGCTGTAATGTTACGTGTTGCCCGCACGTCTGTTTTCTTAGACAATGACTGGCTTGTTGGCTTTTATCTAGCTCTTTGTTAACTCTGATTTTTGAAGACCAGTATTCTCTAGCTGAATGGGGCAGGAACCTGTCTCTCTGCTCTGTGGTTTATGTCTTGCTGCATATGAATAACTTTTCAGCGCTGCTGTCCAGGCCTGGTTCTAAAGCAGCATTTTGCAGAAGATGGAGATGTTCCACACCATCTACAATTTTTTTCATTGCCAGAGCCCAGTCTTTTTCCTCTGCCTCCTTGCCCTTTACTACACATATGTGAATGCTTGTCTTGTGCATCTGACCTTTATCTGGTCTTCAAGGATGACATCCACTAGATATTTCATGAAATTTCTCATTTCCACCAACCAACCTTAACTGAATGGGTTCTGTTCCTCATGTAGGGCACTGCTGGAAAATCTGAACAGTTTGCCTCAAAATGTTTTTGATACTAGTTGTAAGCAGTTAAGACTTGTGATGATATTTGGGTTTTAACTAGGGATTTTGCAGTGCTTAAAAAAATGGCTCCCTGACAGAGGGTTTTCCTTTACTCTAGTGGGGGATTTGAGAATTATTTTGGACAATTGACTCTTTCAGTGATGCCCTTCACGGTATGGCACTTTGAGCAGCCACCCTGGGGTAAGGTCAGCTCATTACCACATATGTAAGTATCCACGTGGTGTTGGGTAGATCGATTTGGCAGACTGAGAGTGGAAAGAATGAATAGCACACTAAATTTTCTCCAGCCATCCTAGAGAGATAGAAAGCATGGGCTTTAGAGATCCACAGCCTTGATTTGAGTTATGCCTCTGCCACTGCTGTGAACCCTAGACTAAGTAATTTTACATCTCTGAGCCTCAGGTTCTCATATACAAAATAGGAATAATAGCAATACCTTAGCAAGGTTATAATGAAGACTCAAGGAGATAAACACTTAAAATGCTTATGGGGACTGGGAGATAATAAGCACACAGTAACTGTTAGCTGATTGTTACTCTTTGCTACAATGAGCATTAAGAGAATGGAGCTACACAATGTAAATGTTTCTTTAAGCCCTGGAACTGTGTTTGCTTGTTTGAACTATTAGTGCCTGGGAAATGTGTTGAGGTAGGCACTTGGAATTGGAAAGGGGAGACATAGCCCTTCCTATAACCAGCTTAAAATTTAGGAGGGAACCAGTTATGTAAACAGCAACTATAGTACTTCAAGTGACTGCGTAAAAGGAATATGAGCAGTGTGAGTGAGGCAGGAGAGAAGGAAAACCCAAGTTGTAATATGAATAGGAGGAGTGTGGTCTAATTTGTTCATCACCGGTGTTCCTTCAGCTCCCCCACTATCCCAGGCAGTGTTCTGGGCTCTAGTTGCTGATTTAGATGGAGTGTGGATATCAGGGAAGGTCACTTTAAAGTTGTAACGTGGGGCGTCTGGGTGGCTCTGTCGGTTAAGCCTCCGGCTTTGGATCAGGTCATGATCTCACAGTTTGTGGGTTCAAGCCCCGCATCTGGCTCTGTGCTGACAGCTAGCTCAGAGCCTAGAGCCTGCTTTGGATTCTGTGTCTCTCTCTCTCTCTCTCTCTGACCCTTCCCTGTTCGCACTGTCTCTCTCTGTCTCTCAAAAATAAATAAAAGACATTAAAATAATTTCAAATCTGAATGACAAGGAACCAGTCACGTGGAGATCAGGGAGAAGAATGCGCTGGGGGGTGGTGCGGGAGAGAAGAGCAGGTGCAAGTGTTCCAGAATGGGGAGTTTGGCAGGTCTAGGGAACCTGAAGAAAGCCATTGTGTCTGTGGCAGGAAGGGTTAGGGGGAGAGTGATACGGAATGGGGTGGACAGAGGCCAGATCACAGAGGAATATGAACTATTGCCAGGAAACTTCTTAAGAAAAAGGAAACCACCTGGAGATGAGCTCTTAAAAGGAATGATTTATTTTGCCTCTTCTGAAGGGCTCTGGCCTATTTCCTGTTCGATTCTCCAGGCACTGTTCAAGAAGCGCATTGGGACACGTCTGACGGTCTGGAAGAGCTTCTGTAATAGGGTGGTATCTAACCTATCCCAGCAGTGGGGAACTATCAAAATCTGAAAACTCCAGGAGCCCGACAGTTCCAAATTAGACCTGAAGTTTTGGTTCAGTGCTTCTCTTTTAATCCTTTGCTTGGAAATAATTTCAAACTTACAGAAAAAGCTGTAAGAACCATACAAAGAACTCCCTATCATCTACCTTTTACTCATATTCACCTTTGACATTTTGCTTCATGTGCTTCATTGTTTTCTCTTTTTCTCTCTCATTAAATTAGTTGCATATGCTGCATACCTCATGGCCCTTAATTCCTAAATATATAATCAGAGTACATTTATCAACTTTAGTAAATTTAACATTGTTACACAGACAGTAGATTCAAGTATTGTTACCATGCTGTCATTTATCCCAGTAATAGCATTTTTTCCCTCTGGTACAGGATCCAGTCTGGGGTCATCTGTTACATTCAATTGTCAAGTCTCTGTTCATCTGGAATATGTCCTCAGCCTTTCCTTGTTTTTATGACATTGACATGTTTGGAAATCATAATATCTTTTAGTAATAATAAAATAACAGTTGACTGTCAGGCACTTACTAGGAGCTCAAGCACTTGACGTAGACTATTTCAGTTGATCTTCACAACAGTTCTACGAGCTAGATCTATTATTATTCGCATTTTGCAAATGGCAAACTGAAGTTCCCACTCTCTAGTCAGTAAATATCAAGAGTCTAGGTCAAGAACTCAGCCCACCTGACTCCAGAGCCAGTGTTCTTACTGCTTGGACATGGACATATGCATTGTCACTGGTGGATCTTTATAATTCTGAACGTGTGCAGCACCATTGGCAGATGAGTTTGCTACAAAAAGGAAATAAAGAAGCAAAGTGGGTAGCGTGGACACAGGCTAAGGAATCAACCCATTTGGCCTCCATCTGTGTTCTTATACCCATTCCCTTCTCTCTAAAATGCCAACGGTCATATTGCTGTTCATTCAACAATAAATGTTTAAGTATCTGCTGGATCCTAGTCATTGGTCTTGGATGGAATTCTATAATACTGAATTTATTAAATGAAGAACAATGCAGAAAAATGTGATTATTCTCCTTGATGGGGACCCACTGTAGTGTTGGAGGCTTTGCTTGGAGTTATATGCTGTTTTTACCTGTGACTTTACTTTTGGCCAGTGAGTAAATCCTTCAGGTAGGATGAGATGTCTCTGAAAAGTTGTGTTGTTTTTTTTGTAATTGCCAGTGGTGACATTTTTTTTAAAAATTTTTTTTGATAGAGAAACAGAGCATGAGAGGGGGAGGGGCAGAGAGAGAAGGAGACACAGAACCAGAAGCAGGCTCCAGGCTCTGAGCTAGCTGTCAGCACAGAGCCTGATGCGGGGCTCGAACCCATGAACGCGAGATCTGACCCGAGCCGAAGTCAGAGGCCCAACCGACTGAGCCACCCAGGCGCCCCTGCCAGTGGTGACATTTAAGTAGATCTGTCTGTCGGCATGAGAAGCATTACCTCTCTTGAAGAAATAGACGGCTTTTATTATCACTGTTCTAAGAATCCAAAATAGTTTTTAAAGCAGTCTAATTACCCTCAAGGCCCTGTCAAGTCAAGTAGCTTTGTCCCCAGATGACTTATATGGAAATCCGAGACCAAGAAAAGTAAGAACAGATGTGAAGGAACTTGCAGAAGAGCATTTACACTGGGATGGGCCATTTGCTTTTAGCTTTAGTATTTCAGACAAGCACAAGAGGTCTGTCCTAGGTTAACTAGCAGTCTTAATTTATCTGTAGGGGAATCTGCCTTCATCATCGTGGGATAAACCAGTTCTCCCCTCTAGAGTAGTTTTTAATGCCTGAAATGATGATGATAGTAACAAGAAAAAATGCAAATCATGCTAATTATAGCCATCATCTGTATCCAGTTTTCTCTGTCAGACACTGTGCCAAGCACTCTCCACATACTGACTAAACGGAGTCTCACACCAGCCCTCTGCATTTGCGTTATTAGCATGCCTCCAGGTAACAGTCGTTTCCTTATAGAATAATAATGGGCATTTGGGCTTCAAAGAAAAGTTTCTTCCGACACATGAAAGCCCATTTGTGCTGTGGAGGCCTCTACCAACCAAACAGTTTCTAAACATTTTGAAGCTTTTATGTTTTCTGTTGCATCCCCCGTGCCAGAAACTCTACTTCCAGTGAATTGTTGGAAGGAAGCACAGTTGCACATTAAGCATGCCTGCCGTAAGCACACTTAATTTCTCAGCTTTTAGTCAAGCCTCATGGAACTCTGGGTTTATAGCATTTTAGCAATTCCTAGTTGAAAGGGGCCTTATAGCCAGCCCACCTGCTCAGAAAAATGAGGTGAAGAGAGCCGATGTGATGTGCATAAATTCACACAGCAAATTAATGACAGGCCCGCGCCACAGACTCTAGACTTCTAATTCCTTTTCTTTTTTTTTTTTCAGGCTTCTAACTCCTAACCTATATCTTTTTATTTTTAAATCTTTGTACTTTCCTGCCTTGTTAAACACCATTAACGAACCTACAAAGTGTGCTGCTCGGCTGGAGTATAAAACTGAAATGGACAGTTATAATAACTATTAACCTAGTTCATAAATTCCAATGGATGAAAGCTTTTATTCACCTTTACTTGGAAAAACAGCCCAAGTGAAGACAAATTAAGAACAGAGCATACAGAGCACAGTTGTTATGGTGAGATGACTGAAAAAGTAATAAAATGGAAACCAAGATAAATACGAGTGAGACCTGGACCAGGGAATATTGAGTCTTAAGCCTACTAAAATGGGTTTAGGGGGTAGGTTCTCTGCTCCAGTGCCGGAACTTTGGCAGCACCAGGCCTGCAAGTGTGTAGTGATATCAGTTTGTGAATGTTCTGGTTGACGCTGTACCAAATGGGATTCAATGATTCCGAGTCAGCTGACACCAAATGAATACTTGTCACGTACCTGACACTGGCGATGGATAAGACACAGTCCCTGCCTTATTAAGGAGAGTCAGAAGTAGCCGTGGGAGGAAATAACTGTACAAGGGACGCAGCCCTGTGGTGGAGATACAGGACATGTGCTGAAGACGTACAAAGAAGAGTGTCACTCACTCTGGCCAGAGGGTAAAGGCTTCCTGGGGAAGGTAGCATTTTCAAGAAATGCCATCAGTGAGACATAAAATGTTGGCAGAGAAAGAGAGAGAAACCCAGGAAGGGCAAGAATTCCACTTAGGATTAGGGTTTGGTGGAAGTGAAAGAGTTAGGGCAGACCCTCTTCTTCTGTCCTCTTCCTTTCCCCCCAGCAGATACGAATTAAAGCCCAAGTAGAACTGGGGTGCCTGGGTGGCTCAGTTGGTTAAGTGTCTGACTTCTGTCCAGGTCTTGATCTCCCAGTTTGTGAGCCCGAGCCCTGCAGTGGGCTCTCCGCTCTCAGCACAGAGCCTGCTTTGATCCTGTCTCCCTCTCTCTGCTTCCCTTTTTCTCTCTCTCCCTCTCTCTGTCAAAAATAAACAACAACAGCAAAAAAAAAAAACTCAAGTAGAATCGAGTTTGCATGTGGTAAAGGAGGTTATTTCCCCAATGGAGTTGCAAAGGTCCAGGCTCTCTTACAGCCTGTGTTCGTGGTAGTTGGTGTTGGGACCCTAGGATAAGGCAACTCTCTCTTCATGGTAGCTTCCTGGTGGCTTCTCAACTCCTTGCATAGGCAGCCTCCAAATAGCGCTCTTCTGTTTGTGAAAGTGATGGGTTGAACAAGGGTGCACTTTTACAACTGGCAGGACTGAAGAAGGTTGTTTAGGTGAGGCCAGGGGCAAGTACCCTGGGACATTTGACCTTTAATTATTCCATCTCAGGTTATCCTTGTCTCTGTTACCACCCAAGGGATAAAAAAAATGGCACCATGTGTCTCAACACAGGCTACAGTCCCCCATAGTCCCCTGCAGCCTCTCCTCATGCTTCTTTAGCAGTGCCTTGTTTTCCCTTTTCTCATGTTTGGGCCTCTGGCACACACAGTTGTAGGTGACAGGACTTGAGAGCCAGGAGAGCAGGACCCTGTCTCATTCACTGTTAACTTTTCCCAGGGCTGCTGCACAGTAGCACTCAATAAATAAGTAAGGAATCACTGAAGGAATCTGCTCAAGATTTCCAAGCATATTATGTGTAGCCGTGATTTCAAGTTCTTGCAGCTTTCAAAGCTCTGTACACCTCATTGCTTGGGCTGGTTCAGGTTTAAAGAAACTCAGTGAACCCTTACTACCATTTTTGTCTATTCCGGATTTGAGGGGCCTTCCTCCTCAGGCCCAGGTTTCCTCTCTGTGTCAGCTAACACCACACATATCAGAGACAGCTACCTCCTGGGCCTTAGCTGAGGCTCCTGGGCCAAGGCCACGGCATCCCATGTGCCCAGGATCTCCTTTCTGGAGGGTGACCGGGCCCAAGTGCCTTGCCCTTACCTGGGAGGCAATCTGGTGTCCTAGAACAGAACTGGATGTATATAGAGTCAAGGGACTGGTTTTATGGCATGGTAAGTCCCCTTGTCCGTCAGTCTGTTCCCCTGACCTGTGAAGCAGGATTTTTGAAGGTAGTGGGTCCTTAGTCAGCTGTCAAATGCAGACCCAGGGTCAGGCTTTAGTCTTTATATGATGACAGTCCATGGGAAAATGGAGAATGTGCAGACTTGCCTGCCAGAGATTTTAATTAGTTTTCTCCTTGCCCCCAGAGGCTCACAAAGAATCAAAGAGGCTGATTTCAAAAATATTTTATTTAAAACAAAGCCATAGGAACAGTAATAATAGCTAAAAGTTGAGTGCCATAGTAAGTACTTTATTAAGATTAATCCTATTTAATCTTCAAGACTGAATCCTGTAAGTTCAGTCCTTTAGCCCAGTTTTACTCATTAGGTAGGTGGGCAAGTGACTTCCCCAAGGTCACATGGCGAAAGACAGCACCAGCTTCTTATCTACGTGGTCTGGGCCCAGTGCCGCATCCTCTTACACTCTTACCTTATCATGGTTTAGCAACCCAGGAAGAGAGACCGTGTGTCTTCTGTACACCTTTAAGAGAATCTGTTCTTGCTAAGAGCTGCTCCACATTCACACTGTGTACCTCCTGAATACGTTCCCACTCAGGGCCATGGGGTGCCTTTTCTGGAAGGCAGGCTTAGTGGCCTGGCCGGGCTGCTATGGGAAAGGTGAGGTTATCTTCCGGGGCCTTTCCAGTGCTGTGACACGTGTGGGCAAAGCCATCTATGCTGGGAGAAGCATCGGTGATGCCAGTGGAAATACCACAGAGCGTTGACACAGGGTCCATTTGTCTACGCAGGTACTGTCTCTTTACTCACACTCGAGTGACACAAAATGCCCTTCAATGGGGAGAAGCAATGTGTGGGTGAGGACCAGCCAAGCGATTCAGACTCTTCCCGGTTTTCCGAAAGCATGGCTTCACTCAGTGACTCTGAGTGCTCCAGGCAGAGTTTCACAAGCGACTCTTCCAGCAAATCCAGCTCTCCTGCTTGTAAGCTTGGGGGTGGGGGGGGGCTAGGGGCGAAAGGGTGGTGGTTCTAGACATGTGTGTTAGATTTTAAAACTCATAATGAGCAGAGCACAGACACCCCACCCCTCCTTTCTAGATGTACCGTAATAGCACTGCAGAGGCAGGAGGAAGGAGCCACTGAAGTTTACAAGCTAACCATTTTTATTTTCATTACCATCTCTGATCTGTTTTGGTTTGACTATAAATCAGGTCCATAAACCCCACTGACTCTTCTCTTAAGCAGTGGAAAGCCACTCCCTCTTGAGATCACTTCTTGGGCCACATTCAAGGATAAATTCAAATTGGTCTTCTCCGATCATTGCTGATTTAAATGGAAGGAAACATGCCCCAATTCAGGGGTCAGGCAGGAAGTGAAATAATCTAAGGGTTTCCTGCTTATTTCAAAAACTGTTGTGCAAATCACCCCAGAAAGGTGCCCGTAGGGATGTAAGAAGGAGTTAAAAACTAGCCACAGTGAGGGAGACACCTTTTTCCTTTTTTGTGTGTGAAAGCTAAAGGGGTGTAAAGCAAGTGTTTTTTTCTTTTTCTTTTTTAGCTTTTTAATTGACAATTTTGTATAGAAAATGTAGCATCTTTTTAAAAAACTTTTTTTAATGTTTTTTATTTATTTTTGAGAGACAGAGAGAGACAGCATGAGCAGGGGAGGGTCAGAGAGAGAGGGAGATACAGAATCTGAAGCAGGCTCCAGGCTCTGAGCTAGCTGCCAACACTGAGCCCGACACGGGGCTCGAACCCATGAACCGTGAGATCATGACCTCAGCTGAAGCTGGACACTTGACCGACTGAGCCACCCAGATGCCCTGGAAATGTAGCATCTTAAATAGTCAAAGCAAATGCAGAAAGAAACAACTGATATTTAATATAATCAAATCTCCCCTTCAAAAAGTGTGTTCATTTGTATTTAAATTTGTACAATCCCATTTTTAAAACATGAGGAAAGTACATGAGTATAGAGAAAAGAAGACTTTGCCTGTAGTGTCACCCAAAGGCGACAGCTGGTGGCACTTTGTCAAGTTCATTTTTCACATCGACATATGTGTATATGTAGGTGTAGACTGTTTTCACTTAGAATTATAATTAAATCTGACTCTTAATGTTGGCTCAGGTCATGATCTCATGGTTCATGGGGTCAAGCTCCACGTCGGGCTTAGCATTGAGCATGGACACTGCTTAAGTTTTCCTCTCCCTCTGCCCCTCTCCTCTGTTCTCTCTCTCTCTCAAATAAAAAAACATTTTATTTTTTTAAAAAAAAACCATTTAAAACTACTTCATCAGATGAATATACCACTAATTTATTTAACCATTGATTTATCATTGGACATTTAGTTAATTTCCTTTTTTTTTTTTTTTTTTTTTTGGCTGTTACAAATAGTGTTTATGCTGCATAAAGCCTTTCCAGGAATTCCTTTGGATATAATTGGATTACTAGACCCCAGAGTACAGACATTTTTGAAAAGAATCTTAATGAGCCAGAGAATAGAGAAAAGAATTTACTAGCAGTCACCCAGCTTTCTGTGCTTTTTCTCATTTTTTTGATATTATATATATGGGGTTGATGCCTCTAACAGGGTACGTAGGCATCTTGATGAGGGACTTCGCTAATTCCTTATATCACCATTTTTCCTCTTCTTCCTTCTTTTCTTCCATATGGTCTTCCTTTTCTTCCTCCTTCTCCTCTTCTTTTAAAAATTATTTTAGGTAGTAAAATATTGCCAGTCAGTACTGTTGTTTGAGTTAATATTTTTAATTAATTGAAAGTAAGAGTTCCAACAGTCATTTTTAAAATACATGATTTATTAGAAAAATTTTCTAGAATAATCTTTAGAAATAATCAGAATAATTTTTTATTTACTACTTCTGAATGAAAAGTAGATTACCCAGTTTACCCAACTAACTTTAATTATCTATATTTATTAAGTTCTTACTATGTTCTTCTTTACTTAAATTATCTTATTTAATCACTTTAAGGCAGCCCTACGAGGTAGTATGTTATACTTTAGTAAAGTCATATGATAACTACCAATTGGCAAAAATAGGAACCAAACCCAAACATTATGCTATACTGCCTATACTTTTAGAAGTTACAGTTTTAAGAAATTAGTTATTTCATTTTGAGTGTGCTTAAATTAATGACTTCTGAATTACAGAATAAAAATAGTCTTATCAAGTTCTTGCATAGTACGTATAATAAATGCAGATATAAATAGCTACTAAAATATAAGGTGATTTAATAAAAGTAACTTATAATCGCTTCTGTTAATGATAGTCTCTAAAACATTTGAGAATTTTTTTATCAATAGAGTAACTGAAACTATCAAAGGAGTTCTTAAATTGTTGAAGTCTTCTACAGTAAGTAAGCAGAGGAGCCTAGCCAAGTTAGTATGTATTCTTAATTGTAAAACTGCATGTGTGTTGGGACAAACTAGACTGTGTCTACATCTGGAGGCTTCATTGGATGACAGCTCTTCCTCCATGGCCCGAACTGGATTTTGTTTTTCTTTCAGCAACAAGCCCTCCCAGGGTAGTAACGTTTGACGAAGTAATGGCTGCAGCAAGGAACTTATCAAACATGACACTTGCTCACGAAATTGCTGTCAATGAGAACTTTCAATTGAAACAAGATGCCCTCCCTGAGAACAGGTAACCCGGAGACATTTGTGGTGTGTGAACCGAGCTGCAGATTCTCTGTCTCTCTGTCTCTCTGTCTCTCTCTCTCTCTCTCTCACACACACACACACACACACATTCACACCAATTCCTAGAAGTCTTGTAAATATCCACAGGGAGTAAACGTTGGTTAGTTCTCTAACAAATTGTTTTTAAAACCATTTCTCTGGGGCACGTGTTACCCATAGTCTTTAGAACTCAGTGTGTATGTCACTTCCTGTGGAAAGCTTTTCCTGACACTCCTGGGCACATGAGACCACATTAAGTCCCCTTCCTAAAGACACCTGTTGCCCCCTCTGCCTCCTTTTGTAAGAAGACTATGTTCAGTGTCTGTCTCTCCCCTGTGAGCAAAACACCATTAATGGAGGAACTATGTCTATATCGTTTGCTGCTGTATCCCTATTTCCTAGCAGAATGCCTGACATATAGTACATGCTCAAGAAATGTTTGCAGATAGACTTAAAAAAAACCCTGATACTCAGATTGTGAAAGATAAATAAATGTAGCTGAGCTGCCAAAGGGCAAAGAACAGGTGATCCAGAAGCATCTGGAGGTAGGAATCACAACTACATGGGCACCCCTGGTTACCCTCAGCCCCCGCTCCTCCCCGAAACCCAGGGACCCCTAGTTAGAGCCACACCCTGTATCCTACCTCAGCCTCTCTGACTTGTTGGCTCATAAATCCCCTGGGACAAAGAAGAGAAAAGACTTGAGGCCATAACTACAGGCAGATCATCTTTAGAGGCAAAGTTAGCTCATGAATAGTGGCAGTAAATCCTCAACCTCACAGTATCGTTTATAAACCCAGAGGCATTCCTTCTATCAATTACGACAACATGTAATACTTGATTCTGTTTAGAGCTCTTATGCTTATTTGTTTTAAAGCAGGAGAATAGCAAACAATAATTTTCCTTCTTTAAAATGTAGATTGATTTTTTACTTTGCTTTTCTGTTTTGAGTGTCATTGCAACTACTGTATTGTAAAGGATGGAAAATAATTGCATATGTTAAAAAATATGAAACTTTATAAAGTAAAATAATAATAATAATAAAAATAAATAAATAAATAAAATGTAGATTGTAGCCCTTCTGCTCCTGGGGATATTATTCATAATAGTAGTTAATAATATTTTTTTAAGATCACCAGCCAAAATAGGTGTATCTGTTTGGTTTTCTATGGTGACTCCCTTTCACCACGATCCCTCATACCAGCTCTACTGCTGCACCCCCGGGCCAGTCCTAATTAGTTGAACCCCTAGTCTATCCTCTCCATTCACGCCATAGCCAGAGTGATCATTCTAAAGGGTTACTCAGAAAAGGTCATTTCTTTGCTTAAGATCCTTCAGTGGTTTTCTATTACACTTAGAATAAGAAACCCAAACTACTACAGATCCTGGCGTGTGGCAGCAAGGTCCCCCTTCCCAGCCGTGCCTTTTACTGCTGTCCCTCCTTCTTGCTGTACTTCCACCAAACCAGCTTTCTTGCTGACCTCGGAGCACACCGGCTCGATCCTGTCCCAGGGACTCTGTCCTTCCCCCGTTTTTAGTGTCGTTCCCCTAGATTTTCATTGGCTGCTTTTTTCCTCCCCATTCAAGTCTCAACTCAAAGGTCACTGTGCCAGAGAAGCATTCTCCCACCTCCCGGTGAAGCCAGCACCCTCTCCATCACTATGAACCGCACTGTCTTATGCGTCTTCCTCATGGTTCTGAAATTGCCTTATTCATTTTTAATGTGTTTTGTTTTTGTCTTTCTGTCCCTGCCAACAAATAAGCTTTTTGAAAGCAGACAGCTTTCTTTTTTACTATAGTAACCACAGCACCTAAAACAGGGCCTGGTACATGTTGGATGCTCTATAAACATTTATTGACTGATTAATAAAAATGAATGTTTGAAGTTAACAGTGTGGGAGTATTTGTGCTTTAAATTCAAGAGTTGTGAATACAGGCCATAGCAAAGGCAGTTTAGGATCAGACAGACTCTAGATTTAAATCCTGGCACTGCTGAGCCCATTTCTGAGCCTCACGTTCCCCAAGAATGTGATGGGGACTAAAATACTTCAAATGCGTGCTCATGGGCATTTGAGTGCCTGGAACATAAGTATTTTGATACTAAGGGAAATAGGAATGCTCTTTCCTTCCTCTTCTGCCTTAGCTGGAAAATGTGAGCAAGAAAAGCAAAATGCAAACTTAGGACAATTAATTTTACTTAAAAGTGAAATAGGATATTATGAGCTGTTGATTTTGCAGATGACTTTCCACAAATGGCCAAATTATTACTTTTTAGAATATGGCTGACTCTCATATTTTACTAAATATTGTCTTTGGGGGAGAAAGACTTGGCAAAATATGTCTGATTTCTGATACCTAGTAAGAAAGCTTATAAATGATTTGATTGATCTCATTCTCCACCCCACCACCATCCTCCAGAAAATTAAAAAGATAAAACGTATCTTTCAGCCTTTAGGAAACCTTACATTTAAACTCTGATGTGCCTGCAGGAGCCATAAAGTTATAGCTCATTCTTGGTCAATCCATTCAAGCCACGTACATAAGGCTTGTAAAGTCAAGAGAGAAAGTCCAGCCCAGCAGGGTTTGCCTTTCTCACTGTTCTGTGGTTGCTCGGGAGGGTCAGTGTTAGAAATAGCATTTGTGTTGAGTGCATCTAGTCGGGCAACTAGAGTAAGTGTTAACATTTAAAGTTGCTGAGTAGAATGTAACATTTGCAGTTATGGAAGCAATTTTAACTCACACTCCTCAGAGAGCTAATTTCAGTTTCTCATAGCATTATTGTATGTTTAGCTATTTATAGTCCAAAAAGAAAAATCTGGAGATGCACACAACTATCAAATTACTAACTCATTTACCATGTATTCATCAAACGCTCACTGCATGCCGGGTATCGTGCTAGGTACAGCGGCAGGTACTTAGAAGAAGTTATGGCCTCTGCCCAGGAGAGATGTGTGCCGTGTAGAGAAAGGAGACACATAAGTAAGCCCAGAGCAGGGAAATATGTCCTTTTCTTGAAACTGTTGCCAAATGGTGTAGGAGTTCAGGAGGGATGTGTATTTAAATGTGCACCTGTTTTAGGCCACTGGCATAAGGGGTGAGGCAAAGTGGCCGCCTCTTCTCTTGTGAGCTCTTCCTTAGGAAGGTTCCTGTTTCAGCAGTTTGGTCTGGCTGACTGTAAATGGGACATCGAAGCTGCACTTGGCAGCCTTTCCCACGCTGGTCTCCTCAGGGCCAATCCGTTCTATTCCGTGCAAGGAAACTTCAGCTGTTGAGGAAAGAGCAACTTTGCCATCTCAAACCGAACACGTAGACCACATCTAAACTTCTAAGGAGTAGCTGGGTAAATTATGGCATCTCCTGAAGATAGAATTTTAAGAACTTCTTGAAAGCTGTACCAAGAAGATATTTTTAAAGCCTAGGGGAAACTCTTAGGACAGAATATTAAATGACACGTGTATAATATACCTATTGATTATTCTCAACCATATAAAAACATGCATGAACACAGGAAATATGTCAAAAGATTGAAATGAGATTATGGGCCATTTTCATTCTCTGGTGTTTTTTTTCCCTGCGTTTTGTAAGATTTCTACAATGAGCACATTTATAATCAGGAAAAATACTGCTTATTTTTTAAAACACTTCATTTCCTTCCTGTAGCTTGGCGAGTCGAGTGAAGAACATTGTCCACCAGGCCTTCTGGGACGTCTTGCAGTCAGAACTGAATGCTGAGCCTCCTGAGTATGAACATGCCATCAAACTGTTTGAAGAAATCAGAGAGGCAAGTTGATGCTGTCTGTATTAATTAGTAACGTTTTCCCCCGAAGACTGTTTTCATGTCCTCCAAAGAGCGTTGGAGATACTTTTTGGAAAACTGAGTGAGTCTGGTCATGGGAAGGGTGTTTTCCGAAATGCACTTCCTGGGGCGGTGTGGAGGCAAGAGAGCCCGGGCAGTGGAGGGGGCACAGGGTGACAAGCAGCACACGGAGCGGTGGTCAGGGCAGGTAAGGGCACAGACTCAGGAGCTGGAAACCTGGTTCAGCGATGGGCTTAGCGACGGCTTTCCCCTCCTTAAGTCTTAGTGTCCCAAGAACTGTCAGAATTAAATGATATAACAGAGTTTTAGTGAACATTCACAAAGCCCTTGCTCTATACCATATGCTGGATTATTCATTTATCGTTACTCTAATGCTGTGAGGTAGTTACCACTGTTACTCTTACTGAATAAAAAGGAACCGAGCTCCCTCA
The DNA here is from genome assembly GCF_006229205.1 of Suricata suricatta. Classification (NCBI taxonomy): domain Eukaryota; kingdom Metazoa; phylum Chordata; class Mammalia; order Carnivora; family Herpestidae; genus Suricata; species Suricata suricatta. The sequence continues at coordinate 15,309,232 of NC_043709.1, read as the reverse complement.
CTTTCCCACGGTTTCCCAGCTTTGAGGGCTGGAGAGGGATTTGAACTGAAGCACTCTGGCTCCGAGCCCATACTCCTGACCGTGTGCTGTGTGCATAAGCACAGTGTGTGCTGTGTGGTGAATACTCAGGATAGGTTGCTTATAGAATATATAATAAATATTTTATATATTAAATATATAACATAGCCATGAAGTGTTACCATTTGCTCTTAATTTTTTTTTAATGTTTATTTTTGAGAGAGAGAGAGAGACAGAATGCAAATGGGAGAGGGGCAGAGAGAGAGGGAGACGCAGAATCCAAGGCAGGCTCCAGGCTCTGAGCTGTCAGCACAGAGCCTGACGCGGACTTGAACTCACAAGCTGGGAGATCAGGACCTGAGCTGAAGCCGGACACTTAACCGACTGAGCCACCAGGAGCCCCTCCATTTGCTTTTCTTTGAAGGGTTCTTTTGGAGCTGTGATGTGCAACATGGTTTATTTATAAACTTTTTGAAGTTATCTCGGTAATACTGCATCCTTACCAGTTGCTCTCATTCTGATAGTTTCTGTAACTTTCCATGAGCAGTGGTGGGGTGGATGGAGGCTTTAATCCAGAAGGTAAACCTGAGACACTGGAATGCTCCTCTGACCCACCACCAGTCAGTGTAAACTTCTGTGGCATCCAGGGCATTAAAATATGGACAAAGAGCTCGGTCACCTAGACACTGAAATAAAAAATGACAACCCTCATTCATGTAAGAATGCCGGTGACTTTTCTTTCCTTTCCCTGTGTAGATTCTCCTCTCTTTTCTGACTCCTGGCGGCAACCGGCTTCGCAACCAGATCTGTGAAGTTTTAGACACAGACCTAATCCGGCAGCAGGCTGAGCATAGTGCTGTTGACATCCAAGGCCTGGCCAACTACGTCATCAGTACAATGGGAAAGCTCTGTGCTCCCGTGCGAGATGACGACATCAGAGAGCTAAAGGCTACCAATGACATCGTGGAGGTGTTGAGGTTAGTACTTTTGCTTCTTGCATTTTCTTTCTTTTTTTTTTTTGTTCACCTCTTTATTTTTCTGAGAGAGAGAGCACAAGCTGTGGAGAGAGGGGGGGAGACAGAATCCGAAGCAGGCGCCAGGCTTCAAGCTGTCAGCGCAGAGCCCAACCGGGGGCTTGAACTCACAAACTATGAGATCATGACCTGAGTCGAAGTCGGATGCTTAACCGACTGAGCCACCCAGGCACTCGCTGCTTGCATTTTCTGAGAGTACCTTTGAGTTCATTCAAAAGGGGAGTGTGGGGATTGAGGAACACAGAATAATACCTGGTCTCCAAAGGATCCTTGACTCTAGAAGAAAACCAGAGAAGCAAGGAGCAAGTCAATCACTTACTGGGTACGTAGGGTTTTCAGATAGAACGACCTAACAGAGTAGTTAGCCGGTGTGTGCTGGGCCCGGGAGATGCAGTGAGGAAAAAGACAGATACAGCCTCTGACCCCAGGGAGTTTACAGTCTAATGGGAAGACAGACCTCGAACAAGGAATTGCAGTTGTGGTAAGTGCTATGGGAGGGGAGGTACTGGGGATTCACAGAGCTTCTAGCAGAGGGACCTAATTCAGTCAAGGATCTAGGAAGACGTCTTTATTAGTTAGGGTAATGCTAGCTGCTATGACACATAAACCCGGAATTCTTGGTGATGTAACCAGTATAAGTTTTTTACTTGTGTCACGATCTGAATCAGGAGTTCTTGGTCAGGCGGCCTTCCACATGTCATTTGGGGACCCAGGCTCCTTCTATCCTTGGCCCCACCATTGCCCAAGGCCCTTGGAGTCCTGTACATTCAGCTAGTGAATGGGGAAGAGATCATGGGGAAGGCGTACCCAGTGTTTATTTAGCCACCTCAGCCCAGAAGAGCCACATTCCACCGACTGTAACCAGTCCCATGGTCCCACCTAGTTTGAAGGGGGCCTGGGAAATGTGGTCGCCGTCTGGAAATACATTTCCCTAGCCACAAATATGCACTGTGGAAAAAGAGCACAGACCTTTGGTGGTCAGCTAACCGTCTCTGCCCCTGGCTCTCTGAGGAAATGAGGTATACTTTAAAATTGTAAGGATCTAATTCTGGCTGTGTAAACAATAAGGTCTTTGTGATCACAGAGGAAAGGGGAGTCTGTAATAGTTTTCACCAATGAGAAGAACTTTTCTCCCCCCACCCCTTTTTGTGAATACAGCCACATCGAAAATTAAGTTTTATGTAATTGGAAAGATAGGAGGAAGAAACTGGTTTGCATATAGCAGGTAACTTACTTTACTCCCTTGCACAAGTTGATAACCTCTCAAAGTCGCACTTTTCCCCATCTGTAAAATGGGCTGTATGTGTCCATAGAGTTGTGTTCAGCTCTAGCATACTGACTCTTCAGTTGCAGAATCCATGCTTTGAATTATCTTATTACCCATGTGTGGTATCAAATCTGTGTTCTTCATCTTGGCCATATATTGAGCACCAACTGGGTACCACTGTTCCCTCCATTATGCATTCATTCATTCATCATCTCATTGATTCTCTACGACATCCGTCCAAGACCCATCTTGCCTCTTCTTGCACAGATGAGGAAACTTGCACAGAGACTGAGTAACTTAAGCTGGTCAGTGGTAAGGCTGCCTTTGAGCCCAGGTGTGCCCAGTTCAAGACTCAAGTATTTTTTTTCCCCTGTGCCTTGCTTCCCTGTCCTTTTTCTTTTCTCCCCACCCCTGCCACATTCCCTTAGGAGTAGGAACCAAGTACACTATGTACAGACTCCTCAAAATTTTAGGGCTTTCCAATGAAAATTCCTTCTTGAATCTTTATCTCAATGTTAAGACTCGTTGTTTATGCTTCTTAGTGTCTATCAGTTCACTGCTGAGTGTAATGGATCAGCTGGAGGTACTGTGTTTGCTAAAGCAAATACTCTCGAGATCTGTGAAGAATACATTTGGAATGCATGTGTAATGTCTTCTATGAAAAGTGACCTTGCCAATGCCAGTTGGAACTTCAAAACTATTTGGGGGATGTTGATATCTTCCAACCTGTATAATAGATCACAGTTAATGAATTTCAGCTTAATTTCTTAGTCACCTCTCTAACTATTTTAACTTTAAAATTTTTAGACAAATATTTCATGTCCTGGACCTCATGAAAATGGACATGGTCAATTTTACAATTAGGAGTCTTAGACCGCATCTTCAACGCCAGTTGGTGGATTATGAGAGAACCAAGTTCCAAGAAATTTTAGAAGAAACTCCAAGTAAGTACAATATAATGTGCATATATTGAAACTAAGTGGAAATATGATGTGTTATATTTTGGTATCTTAAGGAGTGTCACTAAAGAATTTTGACTTTCCTGTTAAACATTTTTTTAACTTCTAAAATCGATATCACAAATTTATAGCTATTTGCTGGGTCCCAAGAACTGGGCCAAGCACCATTCATTTCTTTATGCATTAAACATATATATTTATTTATTGAGCACTTGCTGTGCCCCAGACAGACACTGCTTAGGTGCTGCGGCAAAACAATGTTGTGACCTCTGCAGAGCTGACATTCTAATAGGCATGACAGACAAATAAACATGTATTGTCAGATGTGTTAAGTGCTATGAAGAAAGGCAGTAGGAAAAGGGAAGACAGCAATGGGGCAGGAGTGGGGGAAGTGGTGTTATCTTCAGACATGGTAGCCTGGGAAGACCTCTCTAGGAAGGAACATCTGAGCAGAGTTTGCAAAGGGAGGAGGAAGGGGCATATGAAGATGTGAGAGAACAACATTCCAGCCAGAGGGAGCTGCAGGTATAGAGGTGCCGAAGCAGAAGCATGTGCATGAAGTTGGACAGACATACCGCACACAGTGCGGCTGGAGTGGGGCAGGCAGGGAGAGAGTGGGAGAAGACGAGGCTGGGAGGTAGACAAAGGCAGGTCATACAGAGCCTTGCTAGGAAGTGAGAGCTTAGAGTTTATTCCAAGTGTGACAAGAAGTCATTGGAGAGTTTTGAACAGGAGAGCAACGTGTGATTTTCGTTTTTAAAGAGGTAGTGGTGATGGTGGAGGGCACTTAAGGGGAAGAGCACTGGGTGTTGTATGGAAAACAATTTGACAATAAAATATTATGGAGGAAAAAAAAAAAAAAGACTGCCCTGGCTCCTGGATAGAGAGAAAATAGATCATACGGGAGAGGGAAACAGGGGCACCATGTAGGTGGTATTGTAATTGCTTGTGCAAGAAATAACGGTCCACCTGGCAGTGGTGGAAGTAGGAAGACAGGGTTAGATTCTGGATTATTCTGAAAGTGGAACAAGGCGATTTGCTGGAAGTTGGATGAGGGAGAAAGGAGAGGAGTTAAGGATGGTGCTAAGGTTTTCACTTGAGCAGCAGGTTGGACAGTGATGGCTGTTAGTGAGTGGGACAACTAGGGGACGGCAGGTAGGGAGGTGGTACGCAATCAGGGTTCAGGTTTATGTATATGAATTTTGAGATCTTATATGGCATCACCATGGACATGTCAGGTAGGTGTTTGGATATAAGGGGTCAGAGTTCAGGGGAGTGGTGGGTACTAGGGCTATACATTCAGGACTAACCAGTATATTTATGATAGGCCAAGCCACAAAACTGAATAATAGTTAACATGTATAAAATGCTTACTATATGCTAAGCATTCTACCTATATTAACTAATTTGATCTTTGTAACAACTTTGGAAATTATTTCCCATTTTATAGATGAGGAAACTGAGACACAGAGAGTTTAGATCACTTGTCTCCATAATACAGCTTGTAACTTATGGAGCCGGGACTCACCCAGGTGCTCTGTGTGCACCATTCAAACTCTTAGCCTCAATATGGCACCACGTGAGATTACATGGGAGTGAATGTAGATACTGAAGGGGCCTGACCTGGGACTCTAGAGCATCTAGAGCTTGAGAAGAGGAAATGGATCCAGAAAAGGGGACTATGAAAGAGGAGAGCTCAAGAGGAAGGGAAGGATCTAGGAAAGGTGATTGTGAAAGAGCAGCCAGAGAAGTGAAGGAAGCCAGGAGCGAGTAACGTTCTGTTGGACAAATGAGGAAAGTGTCCAGACTATGACGCGAAGGCATGATTTGCTATGACATGTATTGCTAAGAGGTCAAGAAAGATGAGGCCAAGTGTTGACCCTATTAGATATGAGTGCATGAGGATCCTTTGTACCCCTGATGGGAGCAGTTTCAATGGACTGGTGGCATTAAAGTTGGACTGGAAGAGGGGTCAAGAGAGACAGAGAGTAGAGAAAGTAGTACCCCAATGAATCCTTGCAGTTACTCAGCTAAGTAGGTACTGTTGTACCCTTTATTTCACGGGTGAGGGAGCTGAGATGCCAGATGTTGCCCAGCTGGTAGAAAACTGGCTGACTGATTCCTTTACTGGCAAACTCTTACTGCTGGCTTCTGGGCTTTAATTAACCACAACATAAGGCTGTTAAGTGATCCATTCACCTCATCCCACCTCGACTGGACTGAGCTTTTCTGCCAAGATAGTCAATAGGGTAGCCTTATTGTAAACAAAGCCAAACAGGTGCCACTTTTAAAGGGACTTCAAGAGCCTGAAGCATGTCCAGGGAAGGGGGCATGGGTTATGAAGGGTCATATGAGGAACCATCCATGAAGCTGTGCATGTTCTGCTTGGTGACGGGACACACATGGCCATGAGCATCACCTTCCCTGTGGATATTGAATCAAGGCCTTTTAAGTTCTGTGGGCAGAGTAGGATCCATGGCTGGGAGTAACAAGCAGCCCGTTTTGACATTTTATAGCAGTGACAGCTGTTTTACATTTGGAATGGGCCTCTCTATTACTAATAGTACTCAGTGCTGGCTATCATTTTGTTGAGCACTTATTATATGCTAAGTCCTTACTATGTGCCAAACACTCTGATTAGCCCATTCAAGCCTCACAATAGCCCTATGAAACTGGTACTATTATCTCTCACTGTTTATAAATGAAGAAACTGAGGTTAAGGTACTTACTGGAGGTCACTGCTGAAGCCTGGTCACATGTCTCTGCCCCAAAGCTTGTACCCTCAACTGCTATGCAGCACTGCCTCTCTTCAAATAAGGTACCAACCATCTAGGGGGGCTCTCCAGCAGGGGCGCTAGCACCGAGTGGTGGATATGACTCGATGACTTCCAGGGGTCCTTCCACAGCAAAAATTCTGTGACTTCAGGGCTATATTGTTATAGCTCTAAAAGGAGAGAGAGATTAGTAGAAACAGAACCTGAATCTGAAACCTGAACTATGGTAACTATGTTCATAGCAGTGTTTTCCTTTCTAGGGTTTTATTGGTTGGTTTCATTCGGGTGCCTGTGTACATGTGTATGTACACACGTGTGCACATGTCTCCATGTCATGAATCAAGATAGCTTGTCATTTGGAGTGAATTCCTTAATATTGTGCTGAATGACAGTTTTGCTCATCTTGAATGATTTGTTTCTGTCCTTATATCTCAGGCTTTGTGACCTGCATTTGTATTTTTCACACTGACCTGGATATTTCCAGAGATTTAAGAATAGAATATATCCAGTTGTGCATATAGGTCATTATTGCCCAGCTCTAAATATGTTCCCAGAGAAACCAAGAGTCCAGGAGGCAGTGTGTGTCAGCTGTTAATTATATCCTCAAGTCACTCTGCCAAAAGTCGGCCACTGTGTCCTAATATCAAAATAAGAGCCTCACAGGAACATGCAGAAGGACAAAAGAGTTGGGCTTTTTTGTGCACGTGATTTTTATAAAATAAGTATTGGAAAATTAACACAGAGGAGTCCTCTAGATTTCTGAATTGACTTCAGAAAAGATTTTATTTTGCCAACAGAGAGACTTTATATAACTGCCTGATTTAACGTACACCCAAGAAAGCCTTAGGCACTGATTGGGCACATGTAACAACATCAACAAGATGACCACATCAGGTCCAACAACTCAGTTTCCCATGGAAAGAGTAGCAGATTACCCTGAGGGGGCCAGACCACAGGTAATTTCTAAGACACTCAGCAAGAAAAGGTTTTTATTTATTTAGATAATATCTTATATCTGATAAAATATTCTCATAGAACTTCATTTCACGTGATTCTTTCAAAACTCCTGTGGGACATAACAAAAACGCATGAAGCGGCATTGTGACGGTCTTTGCCTGGCACACGAGGCTACTGCTAATGGAACATTCTGAAGATGAGCAACTGATGCTCGGCAGCGGGCTGCCCGAACACACGAGCTCCTACTGAGTAGTGCGGCCGGGACCGGGAGCCAGGCCTCCCGCATCCAAGCCAAGACTCAGCCAAGCTGCTGCTCTGGCTGCTTGCTTTTGATTTTTCACTTTTGTGTTACATCAGCTGGGTTGTGTGTCAAGCAGCAGAAACTAATTCTGGCTGATTTAGCAAAAAAACAAAGGAAGTGAATGGAAGGACAGGAGCAGTTCACAAAAAAGCTAAGTACCTGAGTCTGAGCAAGGCCAGAAACCAGGAGAGCATCAGGAATCTGGACAGAAAAGAATAAGGGAAAGTTCCCAGGTCCATCATCAGAATTGTTAATGTGTACTTTAAAATAGGCCATCCTTGGGGTGCCTGGGTGGCTCAGTCGGTTAGGTGTCCGATTTCGGGTCAGGTCATGATCTCATGGTTTGTGGGTTTGAGCCTCCAAGTCAGGCTCAATGCTGAGCCTGAAGACTGCTTCGGATCCTGTCTCCATATCTCTCTGTCCCTCCCCTGCGCACTCTCTCTCTCAAAAATAAATAAACATTTTTTAAAAAACTAAAAAGAAAATAAAATGGCCCATCCTTGAATGCTATAGTCACCCTTCAGGTCCCAGGAAAGTCTGATGGGCATGTGATTCAGGTAGGCCAACCCCCAGGGGGTCAGGGGACTTTCCTGGTCAGGGGCCTCTTAATTGATATTCACAAAAGAAAGCATGGAAAGAGGGAAAATGATTTCTCAAAGAAATCAGTACCAAGGACACCTGATTGTCTCAGTCTGTAGTGCATGTGACTGTTGATCTGGAAGTCATGAGTTCAAGCCCCAGGTTGGGTGTGGAGCCTACTTAAAAAAAGAAAGAAATCAGTACCAAAAGAAGAGAGGTGAGGTGTTGCTAGGCATAAAAGAGTGGATGTCATTGACAAAATAACTATATTCTTCTCACTGAAAATTGGGGTCGTATGTCTGAATATTTTCTAGGATATTGAAAAGGGGAGCCGAGCCATCTTTGCACAACATGAGGGGCTCCCATTCACATATTCTGCACCATTCTCTTAGTTTATGTGAATACTGCCTGCTCAGAACTGTACTGGCTATCCCCCAAATTCAGGATGTGGAGTTGTTGCCTCTTTAGGGGTCACTCAGAGTTCAAGATTACGTACCACATTAGAAGTCAGCAGAGATGGGGATTGTGTTCCTTGAAGAATCTATATCTGACCACCCTCGATACATCCATCTTGGAAGCCTCAAATACTAAACTCGTTCATACTAAACGGGACACTCCCCTGACTACTATTTGTGTGTAACACTAAATAGCGCAACCCGTGGCTCTTACATAATATAAATGTTTGTGTGTGTCTAGTGTTGATGAAGCTTTATGCAACTTCAACCTGTGTTTACTAGGGTTATATTCAGTGACTTATTTGGCCAATCCATAACCTGTATTCTCCCTTTTTAAAACTTCAGGAGTATGCTATTTAGGCAATAAAAAAAAGTGCCCACTTTAAGTGTGTAGTTCTGAATTTCGACAAAGGAATATGCCCCTGTAACTAGGACTACAAACAAGATATAAAGCATTTCTGTCACTCCGAAAAGAACCCTTTTGACTCTTGTGGTCAACCTCCCCCATTAAGGTAAACACTGATAAAATTTTCGTTATTATAGATGAGCTTTGCCTCTTTTAGAACTTCACATTCAATGGAACAACACTCTGTATTCGCTTTTTTGTCCAACTTCTTTTACTAAACGTAAGATGTTTGAGATTCATCCGTGTTGTGTATGTATCAATAGTTTGTATTACTGAGAAGTATCCTATTTTAGGATTGTCCCGTACTTTGTCCATTTACCCGTTGATGGACACCTGCCTTGTCTCTGGTTCTAGCCTGCTATGAATAAAGCAGCTGTGACCATTTGTGTAGCAGTCTATGTAGGTGCACATGTTTCTAGTTCTCTTCCACCTATGAGTGGATTGGCTGGGTCATTATGTTAAGTATATGGTTAACTTTATAAGACACTGGTAGTTATTTTCCAAAGTAGTTGTACTGTTTTATACTCACCATCAAGGTATGAGAGTTCCAACTGCTTTACATTCTCACCAATACTAGTTATTATCAGTCTCTTAAATGTTATCCTTTATAGAGGGTGTGAAAGTAGTATCTCACAGTGGTTCTAACATACATTTCACTGACGATGAATGATGTTGAACATCTTTTCATATGCAAAATAGCCATTTATCTTCTTATGTGAAGTGTCCATTCAAATCTTTTGCCCTGTGTTCAATTGGGTTGTCTTCTTACTGAATTGAAGAGCTCTCCATATATTCTGGAAACAAATCCTTTATCAGATTTATGTGTTGTGAAAATTTCCCCCTATCTGTGACTTGCCTTTTTCATTTTCTTAACACTAACCTTTGAAAAAGACAAGTTTTTAATTTTGATGAACTCCACATTATAAATTTTTATTTTATTTCTGCATTTAATGGTGTATCTACAAGATCTCTATATATCCCAAGGTCATGAATATTTTCTTGAATGTCTTCTTCTAGAAGTTCTATAGTATTAGGCTTAGTAAGCATTTCAAGGTAATATATTTCAAGGTTCACATTTTTCCATAGGTATATCTAATTCTAGCACCATTTACTGAAAAAAAAAAAAAGACCATCTTTTCTCTCTTGACTGCTTTGGCAACTTTGTTGAAAATCAACTGACTATATAATTATGGTGGTCTATTTCTAAACTCTTCATTCTTTTTTTAAATTGAGATACAATTTGCATACCATAACTAATTTTTTAAAGTGTTTAATTCAGTGTTTTTTAGTATATGGTTATACAACCATCATCAGTATTTAATTCCAAAAGATTTTATCACCTTATGAAGAAACCCCATACTCATAACCGGCTTCCCATTCCCCGCTTCCCTTAGCCTTTGACAGTCACTGGTCTACTTTCTTTCTCTCTTCTCTATGGATTTGCCAATTATGGACATTTTATATAAGACAAATCATACAATGTTGGCTTTCTTGTGTCTGACTTCTCTCATTTGTATAATATATTCAAGATTTACCCATGTTGTAGCACATATCATTTTTTTAAAAAATACTTGCTTAAATATTTAAATAGAGAGAGCAGGAGGGGCAGAGAAAGAGGGAGAGAGAGAAATCCCAAGCAGGCTTTGCTCTATCAGCACAGAGCCTGACACGGGACTCTCTCCCATGAACAGTGAGATCATGACCTGAGCCAAAATCAAGAGTCAGTGCTTAACCAAATGAGCCACCCAGGTGCCCCTTCACTTCATTTTTTTAATTCGATTCTATTCTATTCTGGTGATCTATGTGTCTTCTCTTAGCCAGTACTACACAATCTTGATTATTGAGGCTGTCTTGAAATCAGGTAGTATTAGTCTTACATGTTTGTGGTTTTTCAAAATCGTTTTGTCTATGATAGGTCCTTTGAATTTCCATGTATATTTTTAACTAGTTTATCAGTTTCTGCAAAACTGCCAGCTGGGATGGTGACTGGAATTATGTTGAATTGACATCTTAATAATAGGGATTCTACTAGTTTGTGAACTAGGTATCTCTACCTAAACCTAATTTGTCTCAGCAATACATTTTAATTTTGGTGTACCAGTCTTGTACTTATCATGTTACATTTAATCTCATTTATTTTATGTTCTTTGATGCTGTTATAAATGGTATTTCATAAGATTTTTATTTTCTAATATATAGAAATGTAATTGACTTTTGAAAATTGACTTTATCCCAAGAACTTGCTAAATTAACTTATTAATTCTAGTAGTTTTTTAGAATATTCCTTAGGGTTTTCAATATCTATAATCACACTGGCGGCAAATAAAGACAGTTTTACTTCTTTTAAAAGCCTGTGTGTCTTTTATTTCTTTTTCTTGCCTTATTGCGCTGACTAGGACATCCAATCAGATGTTCAATAATAGAGGGCATTCTGGCTTTTCTAGGGGAAGAATGTTCATTGTTTGATTCTTTTTTTTTTTTTTACACTTTTTTATTTATTTTTGAGAGACAGAGAGAGACAGCGTGAGCAGGGGAGGGTCAGAGAGAGAGGGAGATACAGAATCTGAAGCAGGCTTCAGGCTCCGAGCTAGCTGTCAGCACAGAGCCTGACACAGGGCTTGAACCCACAAACTGTGAGATCATGACCTGAGCCGAAGCCAGATGCTTAACAGACTGAGCCACCCAGGTACCCCCATTGTTTGACTCTTAGGTTTGAAGTTAGCTGCAGCTTCTCATGGATGTCCTTTTCTGTATTGAGGAAGCTCTAGTTCTAGTTTGCTGAGAATTTTTATCTAAATAGGTCACATGTTAAATTTGGTCACATGCTTTTTCGGTATACTGAAATGATCATTTTTTTTCTCCTTTATTATGTTAATGTGCTGAATTACAGTGACTGATATTTTTCTTTTTTTAAGTTTATTTATTTATTTTGAGAGAGGCAGAGCTAGTATGAGTTGGGGAGGGGGAGAGAGAGAGAGGGAGAGAGAATCCCAAGCAGGCTTAGCGCAGAGCCTGATGCAGGGCTTGAACTCTGAGAGAAAACTGTGAGATCATAACCTACACCAAAACCAAATGCTCAACCAACTGAGCCACCCAGGTGCCCCAATATTTTTCTAATGTTAAATGAACCTTGCAATCCTGAGATGTTTTTACCACCCCTTACTCATGGTGTATTACTTTACCATGCTAGTACTTTATCTTACTAATGCTTCCTTAAGGATTTTTGCATCTATATTTTTAGAAAGAGATCATTCTATAATTTCCTTATAATGCCTTTGCCTGATTTTGGTATCAGGGCAAAGCTGGCCTTATAAAATGAATCAAGAAGTATTCCCTTTTCTGTTTTCTGACAGAGTTTACAAGAAACACCTTGCACTGTGGACATTAGTAAACACTTTACTGGATCACAGTGGGAAAGCAAAGGTAACAACAGGCCTGTGGAGACTATATGGGCCATTCCCTAAGCCTGTGGTTACTTCCAGAGATGGGGAAATACAATGGAAACCTACCAGGTCTCTCATACAGCCACAGAGAGCAGAGGTTTTTGAGCACCCACTATGTGACAGGTGCCAATGAGAAGATACCCAAGTAGTTTCCACAGCCAATGGGTCTCCCAAAACAGAGCCACATTTCACGTACCTGTCAAGTTGTGGTATGAATTAAGTCAAGGGAAAAAGAAATAAAAAATAAAGATCATAAGTTGGACTCTCTGTGATCTCACTAGTAAGATGAAATTGATATGAAGGCACATGAAACGTTAATGACAATTAAAAAACAACAACAAAGAAGCTGGTTTTTAGTTCAGCTATTTAAGGGAAATGACAGCCAGATCAGAAATTCAAAGATGGGTGCTCTGAGAAGGGAGAGAGAAGGATGCGTCCATATGACCAAGAAAGGCTTCCCACAGGAGGAGAGATCTGGGCCAGGCCGGTAAGGACTGGCAGGATTTAGATTTAGAGAACCAAAGATAGTTTCAGGGGGGTTAGGCCAAGCCTCTCTGGCAGGAAACCAGGAGCATGTATTGGTGGGGAGTGAAATCAGGTGCTGTCTCCATAGATCTTGGGAAATTCTTAGGTAAGTGTGCCTATAAAGCCATTGCTTGTTCTAGTGTTTCTCCTTCCTAGTAGACTAAGAACTTCTTTGGTGCAGGGAACATGTTTACTCATCTGTGAGTCCCTGGCATTTAGTACGGTACCTAGTGTATATTAGATGCTCAGTGATCATTGAATAAGTGAGTGAATGGAGAGAATTACTGCCCACGTGAAAAACCAAGGGTAGAGGTGTCTTATGGGGTTGACCTCGCTTTTGGAGCTACATAGAAGGTTCAGTGTGCTGGCCGTTGGGCGTGCTAACTGCAGATGCCTTCGAGGAAAACATGTTTCACTCTGGACTTGTGCTCTTTCTGTTTTACCAGTCATACTCAATTCTGACTGTGGACTAGGATCACCTGGAGTGATTAAACACAGATGCCTGAGCCCCATCTCAGACTGATTAAATCAGAATCTCTGGGAGCCGTGCGCAAGATCTTTTTTTCTTTTTAAAGCTCCCCAGGTGATTCTAAAATCAGCCACTATTGAGAACCACTGTGGTACACTGTTGCTTTTGTTTGAGATAACTATATGGGCTTTTAAATGTGTCAGCTGTAAATGATTAAGAGTGCTGTATAAATACTCATTAATGCCACGTTGTAATTATATCCATGAAGATTTCCTCTTCCCCTCCCCCGTTGGATATCTTTTAAATAAATGACTATAAGTCTTTTGCATCTTTATGAACAGAATTTGAAAAAACCAAGAACAACATTTGCCAACTGAGGAGAAACGAAGTCGTGAAACTCGGGGGTGGTGTTGCTCCAGTGTGGCAAATGGAGCTGCTCATAAATTACCCCTGTTCAGGCGCTGGGCCTGAGGAAGAATTTCAGGGTCATTATTCTTTATTTCATTCTCTGGTGCTCTAAAAAAATTCTGCACCTGTGTTCATACTGCATTTTTTAAAAGCAGTTTCCACCTTATAAATTCTACTAAACATACAGTGTTATAAGAAATGTGGTATAAAAAGTCAATTGTTTCTCCTGGGAAACCTTAGAACTGGGTTGAAAGTAAAGTGTGTGCTTGTACTTTAGACATGGCTCTAAATCAGACACTCAGGGGTTCCAGCACCCCTTTTAATAAGCAATGCTTTTAGTCTATCTTCTCTGCACAAAATTCAAGGCTGCGTGCAAGCTGGCTCCTGCCTACTCATCCAATGCCACCTGCTACCACTCTCTTTCCCCTGGTTTTCTATGGGCCAGCGATACAGATTTGCCTGTGGCATCCAGATTGTGCCATATTCTGTCACTTTTCTGGGATTTTGTATGCGCCATTTGCCTGTCCTGGAGTGACAGCTCCGTCCTCTGTCTGTCTTGTATCTTCAGGCATCAGTCATAGAGCTCTTCCTTAGAGTCTGTCCTGGACAACCTCTGCTCTCCCCACTTCCATGTGCCTTCTAGCATTTATTAGATCTGCTGTAATTGTTAGTTCACGGCTCCGTCTCCCCATCTGGGCTTGAAGCTCCTTAAAGGGGTGTACCTGTCTTTTCATTCATGCCCAACTCCTAACGTGACGTCTGTCATGTAGAATGCACACATGGAGGGATCTGTCAGCTGTAGGACAAATATGTGGCCTTTTCACTTTCAGATGCTCTTGATCAAACTACAGAATGGATAAAAGAATCTGTAAATGAAGAACTACTTTCTCTTTCTGAGACACCCTTAACTCCTGGGGCTGAAAATAGCTCTAAGCCAAGCCTGAGCCCTACGCTGGTGCTAAATAACAGTTATTTAAAACTGTTACAGTGGGACTATCAGAAGAAAGAGTTGCCAGAGGTGAGTGATTTTTTTCTTCCCTTATGTTCCCCAATATCTTAATTCTTCAGTTCTATCTGTGTATCAGCTCGTCTGTCTAGTGTTGCGTGTGGTTTAATGACTTTCCTGAAATCATATGAAATGGGAGTTTGGATGTAACATTGCTTGTTTTATATTTTCATGGTATTGAGCTTCCCTTTCTATTTTTACATTTAAAATAAATATGCTAGACACTCATGACAGATGGAGCACGTCTTCAGGAACTGACAGAAAAGCTGAATCAATTGAAAATTATTGCCTGCCTGTCCCTAATTACCAACAATATGGTGGGTGCTCTTACAGAAGGCCTTCCTGAGCTTGCAAACAGGTTAAAAAGGATTGCAGCCGTTCTACTTGAAGGCATGAACAAAGAGTAAGTTCCAAGTGTTTTTATCTGCTCATCCTTGTATTAAGGCTCTGCATGTATTTCAGAGCTCGTGAAAACCCCGGATGTCTGCGTGTGGTATTCAGCACTGTACTTTACAGAAGCTTATCTTACAACTTCTTCTTCTAGAATTCCTTTTAATATCTCTGAAGGTTTAGGTGTCCTTTCATAGGGAAGGGAGAGGTCTTTTCCATGACAAGTGCCAGGGTGAGTGTCCTATTTCCACTTGGGATGGGCATGGACAAGAGCTCTTCTTTGAGAGTTCCTTTTGTTGGAACAAACCAACACAAACCAGAATTCCGAGGTCAGTGTTTAGAAGGACCTATTAAGGAGGCTTTCCTATTCAGTTTTTCTGACTCCGTTATTTTTCTGCAGTGAAATGCTTGCTTACTGACTTCGCTGATCCAGCCTGCTATAAAGTCTTCAGAAGTAGTGAGTGACAGGAGCGCCTGGGTGACTCAGTCAGTTAAGCATCCGGCTTCGGCTCAGGTCATGATCTCACAGTTCATGGGTTCGAGCTCTGCATCAGGCTCTGTGCTGACAGCTAGCTCAGAGCCTGGAGCCTGCTTTGGATTCTGTATCTCCCTCTCTCTCTGCCACCCCCCTCCCCCCGGCTCGCGCTGTCTCTCTCTCAAAAATAAATAAACAAAAATACATTTTAAAAAAAGAAGAAGTAGTCAGTGACCTCCTGTCCCTCAGAGGCACTGCACAAGTCCAGGGAAGGTCTTGTTTGCACGAAATTCATTTCCCAGTGTCAAACCTTCACCGAACAGTGGGATCCCATTTAGATTTTGCATTTAGATCTTCCTGTTGGGAATCCTATCCAAGTCAGAAAATTCCTAATCTTAGTTAGTGATCGGATCTTTTCATGGGTCTTCTCCTCCTGCCTGTTTCCCTTTCCGGTGTATTCAACGCCTTACATTCTTCATTCCTGGCTTTGAAGGGAGATGCACCTATCCCCCATCCTCCTGCCCTTACTCAGAAAGCACATAAATTACCTGATAAAATCCTAGGATTTTAAAGAGCCAGAAGGAGCCCAAGTGGTTACAGCATCCGGAGTTCTCAGAGAGAGAAAGGTTTTCCTGGGGCTGCATAGGAGGAAAGGGGAACCCAAGGCCCTGCCCTTTCTGCAGCTTCTGTGCTAAGCAGCCAGGCTCATGTACTTCACATCCCAGGACCCAAGAGCTCTAATGAGAGGAAACCTTCTCTGGGCTTGCGGCTGGTCTTACCTTAGCATTTCCCTACGCTGGGTAACTTACTTTCCAGAAAATCTTATTCATTAGAGAACCCACAATGCTGCTGAAGTATTAATATAAAGCAAATAGCAAAGTGGTTACAGAGAAGTCAGGCTTCAGGTCAGAAAGACCAGGGTTTAAGTCCAGCTCTGCTGTTGACTTGTTAGGTTCCCTCGAACAAATTCCCAAATCACTCTGGGCCTCGTTTTCTCGTTTGTAAAAAGAGATAGGTGTGCCTTCTTACAAATGTGGGACATTAAGATGGTTCTCTGTGAAGTACTTAGTGCATGTGTCTGGGACATGACGGGTGCTTGGTCAGTGTCCACTTTTAATGACTTGTTGTTAATCATCTCCTGCATACATGCTCTGCCTCTCTGATCGCTTTGTTTTGTTGACTCCCCCACCTCCACCCCATTCTCTCATCCTTTCATTCCAAGTTTGCATATGGTTAAGTTAAAGACCATTTCTAGGGGCACCTGGGTGGCTCAGTTGTTTGAGTCTCCAACTCTTGGTTTCAACTCAGGTCATGATCTCATGGTTGTGAGACTGAGCCCTGTGACAGGCTCCATGCTGGGTGTGGAGCCTGCTTGGGATTCTCTCTTCCCTTCTCCCTCTGCTCTTACCCTGCTTGCATTCTCTCATGTGTGCTCTCTCTCACTCTTAAAAAAATATTTAAAAGAAAGACCATTTCTGGACAGCAGGAGACCATTTTCAATCATCATTCCCCGATAGTGTGGACCCAACACATGCCCTTTCTCATTACCTCTTTTTTCTTGCCTTTAAGTGACCCCTTTCCAATTACTTTTTATGATTTTCTGGACTCTATGTATTTGGGATTTTTGATTGGTTCCTTGAAAGTAACAATAGGAAGGAGCGTCTTATCTTTGATCATGATAGCTCAAGAATTTTGGGTAGGTAATTTGTCATTATAATATCAACCTCTGAATACCTTCATTTCTTGTTTTTGATTGGTTTTATAGATTCACTTTTCAGGCATGGATAAAGGAATTGATTTTACCTCATTGTGTAAGCATAGATATAACAACAACAAATCTATGAATAAATCCACTCAGACTAAAGGGCTTATTCTAAGGAGTAAATAGGTATTTTCTTTTTCTTTCCAATGGTTCTTCAGAAAAATGAGGATGCAGACTTTTTTTCAGGGACCACCATTCAGGGACTGCTTTCCTAACTCAACACTACCTACAGAATTAAGTGTTTTAACCATTTAAAAAATCTGCTACATATAAAGGTTGGTGTTGAGGAGTTACTGTATGCTAAGTTCATGCTAATTGAGGTACTTATTGCCTGTGTAAATGAAAAGTGATAGACATCTGAAACAAGTTGGTATGTTAAAAAATAAATAAAAACTGATAAACAGAAAAGCTGTTACTGATGCAATTTTGTTTTGTTTCTTAGGACCTTTAACTTGAAGGAAGTCCTGAATTCTATCGGTGTTCAGACTTGCATGGAGGTTAACAAGGCCCTGGTGGAGAGAGGCTTATCCGTTTTAAATGCTGAGGTCCAAGCTAATCTTATAGGTCAATTTTCAAGCATTGAAGAGGAGGACAATCCTATCTGGTCCTTGATTGGTGGGTCCTCATGTTTTTATTGGTTTCTGCTTCGATTCCGATTTGCTTTAACTTTATGGTTTTGACTAGTGTCAAGTGTGTGTTACATTTTAGGCTTAGACAGATTACCTGCTCCTTTGTGAGAATAAATATTAAAAATATAAGGAAAGAATCTATACTTTGAATGAAAGGTTTGGGACTCACCACTTCTCTGTGTATATGTAATGGGGGGTGGGCAGGGGTGTTCCTGGGCCTTCTCTCTTACTATCCAGCCAGTAGATTTTTATGAAGAAAATAATATAACACTACTAGTAGTGTTAAAATCCTAGATCAATGCAACAATCCAAACCAGCTGGCAGTATGTTCACAGAAAGCAGGTACCAGTTCTTCTGTGAGCTAGGTTAAGCTAGCTGAGGCCTCTCTGTTGGTCGGGCTTGAAAGAGAAAATGAGTAGAGAGGCTATGGAGCTACTGGGCATGATGTTGGCCTTTTTCTTTCTTTATTATTATTTTTTTTGGCACTTGATTGCTAGGCAAGTGACTCTCTTGGTGTCGGGTCATGTTGGTGAGTTGGGAAAGTGGAGAATGCATCAGTTAGGACTCTTTCTGTTACCTCTGACAGAAGTGAACTAGCTTAGCAAAAAGGAAGTGTATCATCTCATATAACCAATAAGAGCGGAGCAGGACTGACTACCCACACAGCCTAGTCGGAGCTCAGTGTCACTGGCACTGGTTTCCCCACCTCCATCCCTCAGCACTGCCCGCCTTTGGGCTGGCTGTCTTCACAGATAGACTCCATCCTAGCAAGACACCTTCAGCTCTAGCCTGCATTTTTCCATCTTGAAATCGAGTGAAAAACAAGGTGTTGGCTTCCCTGTTAACTGAAACAATGACCCTAGAACTGAGTCTCATTAGCTCCACTTGACCTGACTGGAGGTCATGTTACGTTCTTGAATTCATCCTGGTGGCCGGAGTATGTTCAGTGTTTAGAACCAGAGTGAGTCCAAGTTCCTTGCAACACCTGGGCTGAGAGTAGGGAAGAGATGATTTCCCCCAAACAGAATCTGGGTGCTGTGGCCATAAGGAGCGGGGAGGGTGATGTGGGGCACAAAGCAAGTGTCTGCTACCGAGAGTCAGGAACAAAGACCAGAAGGAGGAAAAGAGCATTGAATAGGAACATACTAACATTCTAGTTTTCAAAGTACAACACTGACTTCCCTAAGAACACAAATGCTTGTTATTATTTATTTGAGGCTCTCGCATAGCTTCTCTCATCCTTACGCCCTGGGGACATGGAGTGCTGGAGCTCTAGGCCCTTAAAGCTCAAGGCTTCAACCCCTCCCCAGAAAGGAGCAGTGCTGGTGAGCAGCAACGTGGGCTACTGGGAGGTGACCGTGGACGACAGTAACAGACACAGTGCAGCTGCAGCCACCTGTGGCCGAGCCCTTCCCTGCTGACTTGTGTCTGTCCTCACAGCCCGTGGTCTCCAGCAGAACAGCCAACACCTGGGAGACTGGGCTCCTGGGAGGAAGAGGAGCAGACTGTCTGCAGTCTCTGCCACATGCCACTAGCCCCGACTGGTGGGCAGGCCTATGAGGGCAGGATGTGTGTCTCTTGTGTGCTGTATCCCTGTCCCAGGCTGGACCCACACATGACGTTTCATAAACACAGTTGACCCTTGAACAACACACATTTGAACTGAGCAGGTCCCCTTGTATACAGATTTTCTTTGATAAATACAGTACAGTACTGGAAATGAATTTTCTCTCCCTTAGGATTTTCTTAACATTTTCTACACTCTAGCTTATTTTATTGTAAGCATAAAATGTATAATATACGTACAAAATATATGTTAGTCAACTATGTTATCAGTAAAGCTTCTGGTCAGCAGTAGGCTATTAATAGCCTTTTGGGGACTCAAAAGTTAGATGCAAATGTTTTTCCTACATGATGGGGGGGCAGTGCCCTTCACCCCCGTATTGTTTAAGGATCTGTCTGTATTTGTGGAAGGGGTGGGGGCACTGGGGACCGAGACTGGGTGGTGTCTCTCATGTAACCAGCTGGCTGCAGACTAGGGACTCTCAGTGAGCCGGTCTTACTCCAGAGCTCACATTCTTAACTACTCCTGAAGGGCACTCTAGTCAGAACCGGAGCCCTGCTACTGGTTGGCATGATGGCCAAAGTATCCAGGTGTCCTCTGTGCCCTTGCTTCAGATAAGGGAAGTTCTTGCAATTTCAGAAGGGAGAGGGAAGCTGGGATGCCCCAGCTGGATGGCCCCACCCCATGGTGGCCTCTTAAAATCCAGCAAAGCACCTTTTTTTTCCACTCAGCTCTCTGAAGTCCAACTTTCCTGCTCTTTTGCAAATTGAAAGTATTTTTTAACCCCAAAGTATCATTGCCTAGCAACTCAAATGACTCACTTCAATGTCTCTCCTTTAATTCTGGAAGCCAAGGGCACGCCTTTGGCAGGGACTCGGTTTGGCTGCTCCTAACTGGACAAATGCTTCTGTCACTTGAGTCTTGGCCTAAAAACTGACTCGTCAACTGAGGAGACAGAGTCACTTGTTGGCATAATAACAGTTTTGAAAGAGTCTTATTCTTTCAATAATTTTTCGGGAAGGTGTTTGGACTGCATCTGTGATGCAAACAGACCTGGGCTTCTCAGTTAGGCAACCAATGTAATGGGGAATTTGTACCCAATTCACTCTTAATTTTCTGCGTGCAGAAGAGTTGGAGTGAATTAAGCACTCCGAGGAATCCTGGGGACATAAGAAGGACCAGTTAGCCATGGATTCCCTCCCCTGCTCCCAGTACCCATAGTCTGCCCTCCTTTCCTTTTGAGGGACACATTATTTATTTATAATGGGATATAACTCCCACTGTGTTCTTAGCCTTTTAAAAAGATAATTAGAAAAATTTTCTTTCAAGCCAGCTTTTTTCAAATGTGTATGGAAACCAGATAAAAATTATTTATAGATTGCCTGCCATGTAGACTATGTGCACGCTTAGAGCCATCTCTGTTTTTTAGAAGTACTTTTCAGTTATACAAGTGATACACACATGAATGATTTTTTCTTGACAAATTACAGGTTAGGCCTGCCAAGTCCTCTTTGATTGCCTTCACCCACCAGGTGCTCCCTGACTCTATTGTTTTCAACTGGGTGTATTCATCTTTTAGGAGCTTTTTCATTCCATTTTCACCTCAATTCAGTTAGCATCTCTGATGTGCCTGCTACGTGCCAGATCAAGGATACAAAGACCCCTCACCCTCAGGGAGCTCCTGGTCCAAGAAGGGAGAGAGGCACACATTCTCAAGTAATAGTAATATAGCGTGATGATCTGACAGATGTTAGGGAAAGCTACAGAAAGGAGGTAACTTTAGGCTTGGCCTTGAAGGATGCTTTGGCCTTGGGGCAGAGATGAGGAGAGAGGGAAGAATATTCTAGTAAGAGAAAACTGTTCTGGCTAAGACAAGGACATGGGACATTGGGATTTAGAGTTCTAGGTCAGATCCGGTTGCAATATATGACTTTTGGAACAAGTGTTTGGAGATAAGAGTTTCATACATGCCATCATTGTCCATATTCAATGGACTGTGTTCTCCTTAGCAAACTTTTCTTTGTGAAGTTTCTGTTTCTAAGGCCAAGAAAGTCCTCAGGCGGTATGGCCTGTGGCAGATCTGGCTTGTCTGGTACTATTTGTCTGATACTGTTGCAGCCCAATTTATTTCTGCATTTGCATGCCTGTTGCACAGGCAGATGCATTGAAGCATGGATTAGGAGGACGGAAAATGATGGCCAACTGGAATGCCAGTTAGGGCAGCCGCTCCTCGGTGCCTCCAGATCATTGGCCACAGGTCGGGTAGCTGTATAATTTATTGTCCAAACCAGGACACTTTTTAGAGCACTCTTGTTAATTATGCCAGGACAACAGGTGTAGACTTTGGCCATCCTGGGAAATCTTGGAAGTGTCGTCCCCCTTGTCATGTGGTATTTTGGGCCCCCAAGTTTGCCTGATCTCTAGATCTTTCTAGAGGAACCAGAAGTTTGGATTTCTATGTGAAATCCCCAGATTTTAAATGGTTTCTATTTAAAAAACAACAGCAACAACAACACTGTGTGGGGCCAAGCTGGCAGTGCTAGTTTAAGACTCAGGTGTTGTGTACTGAACTAAAATTATGGACGTTACGTATTGAGTTTTTGTAGAAGAGGCCCTGTCTCGCCCCAAGAGCGTTCTACATGTTATGTCAGTTAGCCACGGCTGCATAACAAGCCACTTCAAATTCCATTGCTTAAAAAATACAAATAGTGCTGCCCACAGGTCTGTGGGACAACTGAGTAGTTCATCTGGTCTTGTGGGACTCGCACAGGCATATGCAGTCAGCTGTGGCTTGGGTAGGGTGCTCAGCCCATCTTGGCTGGACTCTCTCAAGTGTTGTGAGCTTGTTGGCTGTACGTTGGTCTAGGATGGCCTGGGGGGGGCTTCCTTCGATGTGGTCTTTCATCCAGCCCTGGCTTGTTTACGTGCAGTGGTGGGTGGAGAGAGCAGATGCGGACCGTGACTCTTGAAGCCTCCACTTGGAACTAGCATACTGGCACTTCTACCGCATTCTCTATCAGCCAGAGCAATCCGTACGTAAGGCCTCCCCAGTTCAAGACACTGGGAAACAGTCTCCAGCCTTCCACTGGAAGAGCTATAAAGTCAGCTTGTAAAAGGCACGGATACAGGGAGGCAAAGAATTGGGAATATTAATTGTAATTCACCTACCATAATTACTATTCTCATCTCTTTTTAAAAATTCATCTTCTTAAATGAAGGGCCAGATAAAGATACTTTCTTTTTCTCCAGATAAACGAATCCACCTGTATATGAAGAGCCTGCTTTGTCTTCCAAGTCCTCAAAAATGCATGCCTCCCGTGCCAGGAGGCCTTGCTGTCATTCAGCAGGAGCTAGAAGTGCTAGGCTCTCAATACGCCAACATTGTGAATCTCAACAAGCAAGTGTATGGACCATTTTATGCAAATATACTTCGAAAGCTGCTCTTCAGTGAGGAAGCCCTGGGAAAGGCTGACGCTTCATCTTCTGCTAACTGAAGAGGAACTGACATGGGATGCGTGGTTGGGGATCTAGCACTCCGGTACCCAGTCTGTTTCTACCAGTGGCATTATAGATGCTGCACACCCTCAGCCCTGCTTGTGGTGCAGCGTTAGCCTGAGTTTGTGTAACCCCGGAATATTAGCATCGCAGAAGACGTGCACATCAGAGAGACCCTGTTCATGCATCATTTTCAAGTTCAAAAAAGATGTTTTTTAATGGAAAGAAAGCAATTTATAATTAATTCTATTACCTATATAATACTTGTTAATGTTTTCTTAAGCATTTATATATGGCTTATTCATTCAACCCTTAAGGAGTTGTATTTCCTCACTTGTCACAAATCTAATGAGTTTAAATTTTGTTACAACTTCTTAAAAGGGTTGAAAGTCAAGAGAATAACCAAGGGGATCGATGTTCTGAATAAATGGTGTGAAGTAAGCATAATTGTATTTGAAATATATGATTAAATTTTATTAATGTGTAAGAGAAACTTACATAGTAAGTTTTCAAAGTCCAGAGATGTACCAAATCACATTTTATATTACCAATTGTCAGTATTTGTCTAGAATTTAAATTTACTAAAAACATTTTAAAGCTATGTACACATTTTAGGTAAAACCTCTGTTGTTCATTTAGCAAAAGTAGAAAAAAAAATCCCTTCTAAAATTTTATTCTAGAGGTTGGTTTCTGCCTGTAACTTACCCTACTCTCTGAGAGAAACAAGTTTTGCACAAATATCTTAGTGAATGTCCTTGCATTTCTCAGGCCATTGGTAAGGTTTATATAAGATTTTACTATTTTTATGTAAGGCGGAAATGGTTTGAATTGATTTATTTAGAATAAGAAGGGAAGTTGACAGTAAGTGAGATCCCCAGAAGATCCCAATTGTCAGTGAAGTCCACATGTGAAAACGAAATAGTTGAAGTTTGGATTTTCTTTTTTAACCATACAGATAATTTGTTAGCAAATACCTCCTGTGCTGAATAGATTCTTACCCTGCTATGACCAAGATGCTCTTCTAAGTATTATTATCATTGACATTCATGAGCATTAAGTCAAAACTGCCAAGCTGGCACTGGTTGTCATTGGGATTTTGGAGAAATCTGCTTGTTTGGAGTTACCTACTACTTCTAAAATGTTAAGGGAGCCCCTACAGTCTGGGCAGACTCCACCTAGAACATACTTTATTCCCATAAAACACATTTGGATTCTCTTGCTTTTGAAGGACCCATTGAATCTGAGTGGTCTGGGAGGGAAGAGTGGGTAGGAGGTAAAAAGGAAGGACTGCTCCTTGTTCCTTACCTGCTTTTCCTCACCATGACCTCCACCATTATGGTGCTACTTCCTTATTTGGTAAAGTTCTAGGAGATGATTGTCTGAATAAATTATTTCCATCTTTACATTTTGGAGGGATCTGCCAAACCTTGAGGAAATTTTGAAAGTCTTTTTTATTTTTCCTCACAATGACCAATATATAAATCTGCCATTCTACCCATCTAAGCAGCTGTGTATGAGTAGAATTTTCCTGAAGAGCACATCACTGGTCTTACCCATTCCCCCGCCCCCTTCCGGTATTTCCCTTCTGCCCATGTTTTCCTGTACTTAGAAACCATAAGGTGCTGAAAAAAAATTTTTTTTTCATTTTCTCTTAAGTTGAAGTAGTTTTCAACTGTGTTCACTTGGAGCATGGGTAGCAGGTAGTTCTGACATGGAAAAGTAATATGTAGTGTGGCTTCTTGTTGATTTCTGAAGTAAACGGCACACTGAACAGGAGACCAGGTGGTTTACTTTCTTATTATCAGATTGGAATCCAGCTGGTTTTCTTGTTTACTTGATTATACTCCACTTTCCAGTGGGAAAACAATGTGCAGACATTTTAAAAAATGCATTTAAAATAAAGGGCATTCTGCTGCTTTTTTTTTCTTTTTTCTTTTTTTTAAGTCCCAAAGTAAATCTCAGTGTCTCAAGTCTGGATTTAGTCAACTACATTTATTAAGATTTTAAAAGCATATCCCTTAGCATGTGTTTTTTTTTTCTTGGTTTTACTTAAATGTTTACTTCTACTTTTGGGGTTTTCTTAACATGGTCTTGTTTTGTAATGTCAGTTTTATTAAACGCCATATACACATGTTCATTCTTCTGCTACAACATGTATTGTGTGTACTAGTTAAATTTTAAAACATTAAAAACTATTTCAAGATAGCCAATGTCTCTTTGTATTTTTGTAATTTTTTATTTTTTGAGAGAGAGTGAGAGAGCGAGAGAGACAGAGAGAGAGAGAGAATGAGTGCAGGAGGGGCAGAGCACGAGGGGATAGGGGATCTGAAGTGGACACTGTGTGGACAGCAGAGAGCCCAATGCAGGGCTCAAACTCACAAACTATGAGATCATCACCTGAGGTGAAGTCTGACACTTAACTGACTGAGGCACCGAGGAACGCTTTTTGTTTTCTAAACCACCTTTGAGTAGTTCAGGGCTGGAATATTGCACAGTCTTTATTGTGGTTCTTCTAGAATGATTTTTCTGATGATTGTCAGAACCCTACAGAGACCAGGTCATGTTCACTCAGTCAGTCAGCAAATACATATGAGGCATTTACTATATGCCCAAAAGTATCCTAGGTGTTGTGATGCACAGATGTCCAGATAGACACTGTCCTCTAGAAGCTTATAATCTAAGAAGGACAAACTTGTGAACAAAATATAATAAAGGCTAGAAAACAAGTACATACAGTGCTAAAGCAAATACCATCAAATTCTATTTCATGGAGATCATTCTTGAGCTACAATAGGACAGATCAGGAATTGCCAGGAGGCTAAGAAAGGGGAAGGTGCAATAGGCTAATTGCTGGCTCAGTCAGTTAAGCATCCGACTTCAGCTCAGCTTCATGGTTCATGGGTTTGAGCCCCGCATCGGTCTCTGTGCTGACAGCTCAGATCCTGGAGCCTGCTTCTGATCCTGTGTCTCCCTCTCTCTCTGCCCCTTCCCCGCTTGCACTCTGTCTCTCAAAAATAAATTTAAAAAACATTAAAAATTAAAAAAAAATAGGCCAAGGGCATGGTGAGTACGGTGGTGTCGAGAAATGGCAAGCCAACAACCAGCATATGGTAGAAGAGTGGAAGTGAGGAGAGATGAAATGAGAGAGGTAAAAAGGTTCTGGGATATAATGCTAACCCTCATGGGGTTTGTCCCGAAACAGACAAAGAATCAGAATTTTTTGAAATAAGAGAGGTTGTGCTTTAGAAATTACGTATTTGGAAATTATGTTTTGGAAAGATTACCCTGGCAAAGAACACTTGTTGTTGGAATATTCCTCTGTGTGGAGTGCGTGTACATACATGCACCTGCACGTGATCACATGGGATAAGGAACAGAAATGGACCGGGTCAGCTGAAGAGGAAAGAGAGCTTATTGCCTAGGTATTAAATGCCTCATGGAATCTCCTTAATCTGGGGCAAGAGGCTTGGAAATTGGGTAGGATCCAGGGCAATTCAAGCTGCAGGACTCTGGCCAAACTGGATGCAGTCCTATGGCCACAGAGATTGATTTCTCAACTGTCCTTGCTTCTTTGCCTTGTTTGCTCAAGGTCCAAAGTTCCAGGTATGAACAAGCTGTTAGAAGAATCTAGGCCAAGTGCCTAGGCTCTGATTTCAGGAGATGGAGTGAGTAGCTGACCCCTAGACTCCCATGTTCCCATCAAGCTCACCCAACTAAAGATTGTAAATGGAAGAGGGTTCTTGAGGAGCAGAAGGAGAAAAAAAATCCACAAAATATACATTTGTGATCTCTTTAAAATATGAATCTGAGAAATGCATGTGACCACCCACCCAATCCAGCACTGCTTCTCAGAATAATGCTAAAAGATGATTCAAGGAAGGGCAGAGGCATGTGAAGTCAACCATTACTCGTGTGTGGGTAGATGAACTGCTGAAAAATAGCTCCCAGGTCTGAGTGGCCTCATTTACCCACATTTCTCAAATTATAGTTCAAAGCAGAGGGTAGGGTGGTGGGCTGGGGGGAGGCGCTACTCCATACAGTAGTAGAAGCCCAACTTCCAACTATCCTGTGACTGCTGTCTCCTAGCTCTTCAAAGTCTCCATTCCCTCAGAAGACAGGGAAAGAAAAGGAATGCCCACTTTCACTCATTGTTCATTGGCTAGAACTCAATCAGTTGGCCTCATCTAACTGCAAAGGAGGCAAGATTATGGGCCGACGAAGAAGAGGCTGATATACTGGTAACATTAGCAGTCTCGACCTCTGTTTCCTCCAGCTTTCTTAAATAAGCCCTGTGAACCTTCTTTTCATGAAAATAGGTTTAAAACCATATGCCTGTTCTAATCTTTTAATAATAGTTCTCCAGAGAGCCATGTTCAGAGGATTTTGAAGCCAGACCCATGGTGAGCAGTAAAGAGTTCTGTGTCTGGTTGGCAAAGTATGCCATGGATGTGGAGTTGCCACCTTTGTGCAACATATTTTTATTTCTAACTCAAACCCTTCTCGAGACTACAGTTCAGCCTGCTCCACCTCTGGGGATGTTAAGTTCCAAAATTTTCTACCCAGGGTTTAGTAAAAGAAGCGTGGGACTGAGAGTCACAAGCCTGGAGTTTGAACTCACTTCCTCTACTTAATAGCTCATGAATTCAAGCTGGTGTTTTAAATCTCCTTGAGCCTCTGTTTCCTACCCTGCCTCTCAAGAGATGTTGTGAGAATCAAATGAGGTAATGTATTCAAAATCATCTGCAAACTCTAAAGCATAATGTAGTCAGAATACATTAAAATAACTGTAATTTATTAGTCCTGAGTCTCTTTCAAGCTTCAGGAGGTTTTAGTATTGTGAGATGTGATGGTCAAGTACTTAAGTACATAAGAACAGAAATTGTCATATCTCATCAGAACCATGGTTCATTAAGCCCAAGATTGTCATTGGCAGAGAAACTCAAGGGTATGCAGAAGGCTGCAGCTTTGTCCTTAGTGTCAACTGCAAAGGAAAGTGACAAGCCCAACAAGTTCTTACTTCATTTAGTAATCACTTCTGACTTTATCCTCCATGATTCAATCTGACCTTTTAGAAAGTACATTTGTATTACTGACTTGTGGCTTCTAGTTCTCTGTTTTTGGGGTGAAGCTTTACCTTTTTTTCACTTCTAAGCCTACTATGTCAGTGTCTTTCAGATTTCAAGGAAAAGGAACAGAGGGATTTATTGCAAGGCTTTAAAAAGAAGAAAGAAAATACAAGAATCTGTCTCAGCAGCTGCGCTTGTAGGCTTGCTGGAGATTCTGAATATAGTTCTTTATTTTTTTATTATTTAGAGAGTGTGAGTGGGGAGAGAGAGAGAGAGAGAGAGAGAGAGAGAGAGAGAGAGAGAGACAAACAGACAATCCCTACGCCCCTAGGATCATAACCTGAGCCGAAATCGAGTTGGACATTCAACTGACTGAGCTACCCAGGTGCCCCTAGTTCTTTTTTTTCTTTCAGGATAACTGAGCACTTACCATATGGCAAGGAGTACCCTAAGCACTTCATACACCTGATCTCCTATAACTGCACAACACCCTGTAGGGAAGCTTAATCTTTATTGCTATAGATGCAAACGAAGCTCAGATTGGCTACGGAAGTTGTCAAAGGTTACAGAGCTGGTGGGTGTCTTTAAACCGACCAAAGAGGCTAACCCTGGAATGTGTGCTCTTAAACTACTTGTTATATTGTTTTCCTTAGGTCACCCAGTCAAAAATATTTCTCACTGTTGTGATGCTACCAAATGCTTCCTTGGTGTTTTGCTTCTCTGCTTCTTTCTGTGGCTGCCCTCCCTTTTGGTGTCTCTTAATTCATAATATCCCAGGAGAAAAGTGATTGGGTCTAATTGTCATTAGTCAGTGCAGACAGTCCTCTTCCCCACTCTCCTGCACTGGGTAGGGGTCTCCTGCATGACAAGCCACCTTGGCTCCCCTACATGGTGGTCTTTGGCAGGTGTCCGGCCCAATCAATTCTTAGAGCATGGTTGGGTCCCATGACACAATGCAAGGCTTTTCAGGGAAGGGCTTTGTGGGCATGCCAGGTAGCAAGAGGGTTTGGACCATCCACTCTTGCTCAAAATGCAAGCCGTCTTTTCTGATTACAGTAGTTATAGTCTTTAGTCCATGTCCCCCCCTCACCTTGCTGTTTATGAAATGAGAGCCTTCACAGAATCCCTCTTTGCCCTTGCCTTTTCAGACTCAATAGCCCATATTCTTTCTCCAACATTCTTCTAGCCTTTTCTAGTTCTATTATGAATTTATTCAAGTTTGGAAACCAGGATCACGCATGTTTTCTCCCAGTCTGGGTGCATCAACGTTTTGAAGAAGAGAGGATACGCCTTTTTTGTTTATAGTGTCTTCATGTTGAAGCCTCTCAGAATAAGGTCTTATTCTTTAACATGGCATAAAGGCTAACAATGGCCCAGCCCCATGGTTCTTTCTAGTGTCACCTATAGACAGACACTTCCTTATAGATAAGCCCTATGGAAGACCACACTCAATTGCCAGGATGTGGTTTTGTGTAAAGTCCTCATGCCATTGCTCATGCTGTTTTTCTCTGCTTGAAATATCTTCTGCCACCCATCCATCCAGTGTGCTATTATGATAGAGCAATTGAAAGCAAGTCAGATAATTATGGATTTAAATTCCAGTTCTGCTTGGCAAATTTCTTAATCCCTATGAACCGTAGTCTCTTTGCCTATCAGGTGGAGATAATCATACTTAACTCCCTGCAGTTGATCATTAAATCAGAGAATGCCCACGAAGTGGTTATTCCAATGCGTGGCAAAGACTAAATGCTCAGTAAATGGAAGCCCAGCTTGGACACCTCTGCTTTCCCCTTTCTTTTTCTCTCCTTTACCCAAAACCCCTATTTCCCTACACACTTCTCCACGGCATCAGTCACCTTCTCATTGGCTACCACAACACTTTATACTTAAGTAATGGCACAGTATTCCTAGATGTCAGTCATTTTTCCCTCTGCGATTTCCTTTCCCCAAGTGCCAGCTTTCTTTTCAAACCACGAATCTTTTTGCACTAATATCTCAGGAAAAGGATGTGACAGCAGAAGACATAGACGAGACTGTTCCTGGCTTTTGGGCTTTTAAAATTCAGTTCCTTACGGAATCAGAAAGAAGTCACGGTTGACCTGGGGACAAGTGCTGATAACTGGTGGGAGGCGGGGAGAAGGGGAGGAGGTGTAATAAGGGAAGGATTGCAAGGATTGTAGCAACTGTAGTCTAAGCACCCCAACACCGCTCAGCACCAGCTAACTGTTGCCTGTGCAGGACTCCGGGTTCACTGCTACCCAATCCATCTCTTATCAAGAGAAACAGGGGCGCCTGGATGTTCGGTTGGTTAAGTGTCTGACTTCAGTTCAGCTTATAATCTCACGGTTTGTGAATTTGAGCCCCACATCTGGCTCTGTGCTGACAGCTCAGAGCCTGGAGCCTGCTTCTGATTCTGCGTCTCCCTCTCCCTCTCTGCCTCTCCCCCGCTCATGCTCTCTCTCTCTCTCTCTCTCTAATACAAACATTAAGAAAATTTAAAAAACAAAAAAGAGAGAAACAAATTTTAAAAAGCAAGCTTTTTAAAAAATGAAATGTAATATCAAATTTATTAACATTTATTACATCATTTTCTTTCCAATGATTTATTCAGCTCAAATTTGTTCAGGGGCAAACAGAGGGCTTGAACCTGGGAATGCAAAGGCAAACAAGACGGTTCTGTTCTAGTTCTGGTCTAAAGAAGAGCTAGATACCTAAACATAGGATATGGTATCAAGTGATATCTTATGTTAAAGAGTATTTTTCAAAGTGGGAAATCCACTGGGCCAGCAGCAGCAGCATCTCTGGGAACTTACTGTACATGTAAATTTGCAAGCCCCAGCCCAAACCTGCCTAATATGGAAATTGAGGTAGTTTTAACAAGCTCTCCAGGTGATTCAGATGCATGCTAAAATTGGAAAATCACTTTGAGAATGGAAAGCCAAGAGGACGTTGTGTTGTACCCAGATTTTAATATCGCCCCCAAAAGCCAGAGACTGCCAGGGAGGCCGAATCATGCATGCAAAAGCAAAGGGCTTTATTACGAATTTAGGCTCGGTCAGCCTAAACTCAGGCTCCCAGACTTCAACAACACACTGGATCCACGTGGAGTGAACCCCGAGCATGGGGGAGCAGGGCCTTTTATGAGTTTGGGAAGGGGAGTTACAGGAAATTGTGACACAGGTACAGGGGTCCAATCATTATAGCATCACATCATTGACAGTAACTTTAACCAATTACAGAGTGGACCCGGGACCCTCGCGTAGGGCGTGACTAGGACCCTCATGTAAGGCGTGACTAGTCTTAACCTCCATCTTTAGGCCCGCCCCCAGAAATGTTAATGGTGTTAGCTGGCCTTCAAGGTCAGCGGGGAAACCTGAATCAGACCTGCATCCTTACAGTTGGAGCAATAAACCAATACATCTGGGCCAAACTTGAGATCTCTGCCATCTAAAAGTCACTTCACAGTCCTTTCCAGCCTAGATTCTAAATAGGCTGCTCTCTGGTAATTCACAAGGATGATACAAAAATGTGTGGGTCCCTTTAAGTTAAAAGTGTAAGATCTCCAAGAAGGGGGTTAATTTTTAATTGACCTTTTTAATTTTTCTTTCCCTTCTCCAATTTTCAGATTTCAGCGCAATACTTAGGAAATATAGGCACTGAAATTTACTTGAAGCAGATCATGTAGAAATTAATCTCATGCAAGAGTTACACAGTCACTATGAGAAAATGGCCTGTGTATTTACAAATGTTCATAATTTACAGTGGCAAAACACAGAAATTTAACCATCATAACCATTCTTTTTAAGTTTTATTTATTTTTGAGAGACAGGGTGAGAGTGAGTGAGCTAGTGGGGTAGGAGCAGAGAGAGGGAGAGAGAGAATCCCAAGCAGGCTCCATGCTGCCAGCAAGGAGCTGGACGTGGGGCTTGAATTCAGGAACCAAGAGATCATTCCCTGAGCCGAAATCAAGAGCTGGGTGCTCAACCGACTGGGCCACCCAGGTGCTCCCCATTATAACCATTTTTAAGTGTGCAGTCCAGTGTCCTTCAGTACGTTCGTGATGTTGAACAATCATCATCACTGCTCAATTCTATAATTTTTGCATCTTCCCAAACTGAAATTGTGTACCAGGTAAACAACTGTTGATATCTTGCCTTGTTCTCCTCCAATGGGAGGTTTTCCTATTGATCTGTGTGAGTTTATTCTAAAGAATGGGTACCAATCCTTTGTCTTCTTCCAACTTGTGTTTTTTTTTTTTAATTTTTTGATGTACTTATTTTTTGATACAGAGAGAGACAGAGCATGAGAGGGGGAGGGGCAGAGAGAGAGAAGGAGACACAGAACCAGAAGCAGGATCCAGGCTCTGAGCTAGCCATCAGCACAGAGCCTGATGCGGGCAGGGCTCGAACCCACGAACTACCTGAGCTGAAGTCGGAGGCTTAATCGACTGAGCCACCCAGGCACCCCCCAACTTGTGTTTTTAAAGGGCTCTATTCATGGTGAATTTAAAAAATCTGTTCAGAAAATTCTGCATTTTCATGGAATAAAACTGTGGTTACAATTATATTATCAAATCTATGAATATTTTTCCTTAGGATATCTGTGTTTCTGTCCTTGAAGGCTTCACAACTTCAATCTTATGAATATATTCACTTCTATTTTCTTCTGAAGTTTTAACATTTAAACACTTAATCCACAGAGAATTTACTTAGATGTTTCTTTCTAAATGGTTAATCAGATGTTCCAACATCATTTTTTGGATAACTTGTCTTTGTCTACGGATTTAAAATGTCATATTTTCATACTAAATTTCTCCACATCCTGGTATTTATTCCCAGATCTTTTCTCTAGTCCTTCGAGACTATAACACTGTCTTAATTGCTATCCTCTTACGCTCTACTCACTAGTTAAATCCTCCTCATTTTCGGTCATTTTGATGGTTGTATAATATCCCATCACACGCAGGTCCCATAATTAAAAAAAATTTTTTTTGTACCATAATTTTTTAACCAACCCCGTACTACGAAGCATTTGTTAAATTTCCTATTTTTTTCAATACTATACAACGTGTAGATTTGGTTTGGATTAAATAAAATCTCTTCCGTGGTAGTCCAAGTTGTGCAAATTACCCATTTGCCCTTTTCTTTGAATTGTTTAAACAATGAGAACCAATACGCTTTACTGGTCTCAATTATGGGAGAATTGGCATTGAACCTCTCCGGCGATCTCCGACAGAGACTTCCAAGCGACACCAGGGGGCGCAGTTTCCCAGCTCCGCCTCAGCTACATCCGGGTTCCAGCGCAGGTTCGGGTCGGGAGCAGGCGGAACGTTTCTAACACGCCACGAATTAACCTGCGCGGAGGGGACCAGTTAGGCCTCCGCGCACCGCTCTTCACTGGTGCTGCACTTAGCTTGGGGAAGCGAAGGCGGGCGTGGCGGTTCTGCCTGCTTCTTTTCGTCGTGAGCACGCAGCATGGACGTGCTTGCCGAAGAGTTTGGGAACCTGACCCCGGAGCAACTAGCTGCGCCCATCTCCACTGTAGAGGTGAGGGCTGGGCACGCGGAGAGCGGAAGGGGCCGGGAGCGTCCGCTGGAGGCGTAGCCCCGAGAGCTCTCCTGGCGGAGGGGGGGCGGGCGGCGGCCTCTGCGCATGCTCAGGGCGACGGAGCCGGTCTCTTCCGGAGCGGGCCGCCGCGTGGAGGGGCTGAGCGCTGAGAAGCGGGACAGCTCAGCGCCCTCGCTGCCTTCGGCTGGGGCCCTTTCCGTGTACGTGTGTGTCAGGGCAGGATTGGGCCTTGTGCCCATCTAGTGGGACGTAGTGAACTGCCGCGGGTTAGAGAAGACACCGAGGTCCAGGGAGCTTAGGCCATGTTCGTGGGGTCCTACATTTGCTGCTGGTGGTGAAACCAAATCGTCCGAATCCTGGGCTAGTAATCCTTTTAAGCTGGAATTCAAGTTTCGGCTTCAGGAGTATTTTAAACGCCTTGAAAATTTACTCAAAGCGTTTTGGGTGAAAAGAGAAATGGTGTATTTTGGGGAGTAGCCCCGTACTTTCATGAGATAATCACAAGTTAGGGAAAGCTGCCCTCCATTGAGCTGTCTGAAGAAGATCAGCTGTGGACGTAGTTTTATTTTCTGGAAAGGCACCTGTAGTCCCTCTGGGCCTGAGTCTTCCCTGGCATGGAATGAGGAGGTGGAGGAACCATCAAGGGAAAGCTTTCAGGTAGAGGAACAGGACACTGGTAGGTGGGATAGTAGGTCAGACCTCCTGATGTTAACAAAGAACTACTAGAGTGAAGAAAAGTGGAGGAAGAGAGATGAGAAAAAAATCGGTGAGGGTCCTGATAATTAAAGGTTTTGACCTTTCACAGACCTCCCAAGAAGCTATGAAATGCTATCGGAGGGATTAAGCTAGCGAGTGACACGGTCAGTGAATCTATTGGATTGTAATCATTTCTTTATATTTGACAGGTTAATGAGGTTAATTATGATTAGTCTGTCAGATTTAATACATCAGCGCCTGCAATATAATGATGATCATCAGGCAATACTGGACTTTTAACTCTTTTTAAGAGTTAATATTAAGAACCAGCATTTACTGACCTCTTGCTATATGGCAGGCTCTGTTTAAGCCTAACATGAATTGCGTTATAAATTTTTTTGAAATAAGCACTATTTTCACCCCATTTTGCCAATGAAAGACTTGAAGCCCAGAGACGCTACGTAATTAACTCACTGTCAGAAAGCTGTTAAGTAGCTAATCTGGATTTTGGACTCTGCCAGTCTGATTGTAGTCTTCATCCTTAAGATGAAGAGACTGTTCCTCCAAAGACATGAAGGAATAAGCTTAAAGGATTTATAAATCTTGCCCGACTTCGCACAGCTGTGAAGGGACCAGAACCGCAGTTCCAGGCTGCTTCTGATTCAGGAGTAAACGTTACTTTTCCTGACCCTCTGTGTCCAAGCCACTATCACATCTTAAGGCTCCTGCCTAGTAAATCCATTCAGTTCTGAAGCTTCAATTCTGCTCTTCTCCAAGTCCAAACCACTGTCCTGTCCTCTCTTACTTCCTAGACTGCTGACTTGTCTCCCTCCAACCTGTTCTCTGCTCTGTAGCCAGAGCCATCAGTTTAAATGATTCCTTTGTCCCCTTGGTTAAAATTCTTCAATCTGTGCCCTGTGCTCTAATGTCTTGACCATGCTTATGAGGCGCTTCCCAGTCCGGCCACTATTTACTTCTCCAGCCTCTTCTCCTACCACCTTCCCCATCCTGCCCTGAGATCTTTATACTCTATCCTGGATTTGTCTTTCTTTCCTCATTGTAAATTTACATACAGTAAATTGCACAGATTCCAAATGTTCGGTTACATTTGTTTTAACAGTTATGTATACCCAAATAACTACCACTCAATACAAGATCTAGAACATTTCCATCACCCTAGAATGTTCTCTTGTGAACCCTTTTGAGTTTATTCCCCAAGTACCTTTATTTATTTATTTATTTATTTATTTATTTAAGACAGAGAAAAGTGGGGGCCAAGGGAGGAGAGGGAATGGAGAATGAATGAATCCCAAGCAGGTTCTATGCCTAGCACAGAGCCCAACACGGGGCTTGATCCCAAGACCCTGGGATCGTGACCTGGCCGAAATCAAGAGTAGGATGCCCACTGACTGAATTCCCTGGGCACCTTTTGATTTCTGTCATAGATTAGCTTTGCCTGTCGCCTGTCTCCCCCTTTTTTGTTTTTTTTTTAGCAGACTTACTTTTTTTAGAGTAGTTTCAGGGCCACAGCAAATTGAGTGGAAGATGCAGATCTATATACTCTACAAACTCCCTGCTCCCACATCTCCTCTTTCTTGAAAAATGTTTTTTACTTTCTCTAGGCAATTTGCCTGCCTGCCCCCCAAGCACTCCTTGCCAACCCTTTTAGCTGGATCGGCCTTCTGCTCAGGAGGTGTCATGGAATAAAATAAAGTATGAAGAGGGCTTGGATCATCAAGAGATTAAAGTATATTCTGTTTAAGAACTCTGTGGTATATGTGTGTGTGTGTACATATATTTGTATGCACGTGTACATATATGATTTCCATAAGAATGGTTAACATTTTAAAATTGTTCATTCCAGTTTGAATTATTTTCTTTTACTTTCTGTGATAAAGTAAGTCGTTTGGGGTATATTAAAATAACTTTCTATAAAAATACTGTGATTGCTGGCACAGAGTTCTGATATTCTTGTTTCGATTCACAGGAAAAATGGAGGCTACTTCCAGCGTTTTTAAAGGTAATTATTTAACATTTAATAATAGTGGTTTGTTTTCAGATGAAAATAGTCAAAATCATCTTTTTTAAAAGATTAAATGTTTATCATCAACTAATAATTTTTGACTTTGCACAGCTATGTAATTTGTTATATTTTAGAAATATAGGGAATTGGATTATGTCTAAGGTGCCGGTTGGGAGAGTGGTAATTTAATTTTAGAGATAGGATAGTGTACACAGTAGCAAAGTGGTGTTGCCAAAAGTGGTGCCCCAGGTGGTCAGAGAAGGTCTCTCAAAGGAGGTAAGACATCAACCACATCTCAGGAGGACAGGATGTAAGCTGAAAGGTATAATACCGAGAGCATGCCTGGATAAAAGTGCTCAAGGGGACCTTCCACAGCATCTGTAGGAACCAGTGACCTGATTGGCTGGAATGGATGTGTGGATAGTCACAGAGACTGCTGATTATAAGGTTGGCCTAGGATATGATTACGTTTTCAAGGGCTTATGCTAAGAAGTAAGGGGTGCCACAGTGATAGATCACTTGAGACCCACTAGGATGGCAGTGTTCAAAAAGGAAGGTAACAAGTGTTGATGAGGATGTGGGGAACTTGGAAGTCTCCTTGTGGGAATGTAAAATGTTGCTACTGCGTTGGACAACAGCCTGGTGGGTCCTCAAATGGCTAAACAGTTATCATGTGATCCAGCAACTCTCCTTATTTACTCAAGAGAAGTGAAAACACATGTTCACACAAAAACCTGTACACAAATGTTCATAGTAGCCAAAGAGTGGATGCGACCCAAATGACCATCACCTGATGGATGGATAAATAATATGGTTTATCCATGCAGTGGACTATTATTTGTCCATAAGAAATCAAGTGCTGATACACCACAGCGTGGATGGGGTTGAAAGCTTGCTAAATGAAAGAGTGGAGGCTTGAAAAATAAGTCAAGTTGTATCTGACTTAGCTCTGTGTCACAGGCAGAAGGGAGAGTGCTGAGGGGGTTATGGGGTATGCTTTCAGGGCCACGTTCTGACCAGATTTGAAAGCCACGTTAAGGACTTTGGCTTCTCTTCTAACAGCAACAGGAAGCTATTTGAGAGGTTTTAAGAAGAGTGACCAAGAATGAAATAAAGTGGTAATAAGGTCAAGGGAAACTTTTTTTAGTTATAACACTTTTTTTTTTTTTAAGAAACTATCTAATCAGATGCGAAAGGGTGGTATTTATGATTCACAGAAGAGGACACAACAGGTGGCACAAGGTCTAAGAAGAGATAGAGGGTTCAATAGAGACATAAGACTGGTTATTTCGTTCATTCAAAGCTGGGATTCTCCTTTACTTGGACCACCTTGAAATATTCATCCAAGAACAGAGGTATGAGAATTTTAGTCCATAACTGAAGACGGGAACATAAAGCTTATGAGGCTGCCAGTGCTGTTGGCCAACAGAACCAAGACTGTAAGAACAGGGATGACAACAGTGAAGGGGGACAAATGAACTTAGTTTTGTACAAGTACCAAATTGGGTGTGTTTGACTTGATAGCATTGTTTTGTGAAGATAAAAATTACCTTTTGTGTTTTAGTTGATGAGTCGATAAGGCGGCCTTGATTTTTTTTTTTTTTAATAGTGGTGGTGTAACATCCAGAGTGAGGAGGGCAGGAGCCCTGCGGTGTGCTGGTCAGACTGTTGAGAACATTGCCCGTGAGTTCAGGGTGCCCGTGTTAGGAAGAACACTGACCAACCAGAGCACGCCGGGAGCAGGCCATCTGCTGCCCACACATCCAGAAGGCGTGCATGTGAGACATGGTTGAATAGTTCCTGTTCAGCCTGGACATCGAATCATGAAGAGGAGTTACAGTAAATAAACAGACTGTTGAGAGCAGGCCTTTTTCTCCAGAAGGACAGTTAAGTTCAAGGGCTAGAAACTGGAGGAAGGCAGACTTCAGATCAATATAAGGTTGAATTTTCCCCCCGATAATTAGGACTGCTTCCAAAAAAATTTTTTTTTCACATTTATTTATTTTTGGGAGACAGTGTGAGTAGGGGAGGGGCGAGAGAGAGGGAGACACAGAATCCGAAGCAGGTTCCAGGCTCTGAGCTGTCAGCACAGAGCCATATGCAGGGCTCGAACCCACGAACTGTGAGATCATGACCTGAGTTGAAGTCGGACACCGAGCTGACTGAATCACCCAGGCACCCCAGGACTGCTTCTAAATGGGATGCTTTCTTTGCCAGCCAGTGAAATCCCAAAAACGAAGTGTTATTAAAGAAAAGGCTCTGTAATTATGTGTTAGGAATGTTCTAGCAGTGCTGAACTCATTGTACTTGGAGATTAATATATTTTTTAAAAAATATATATAGTCCTTTTAAATTCTAATATTTTGGAGTCTGTGTTATTGTTTCAGTGTTTTCGATAGCAGGACACGTAGTATCTCTACAAATTCAAAGCAGGCAGAGAAAATCTTGCCTTATTTGTTAACTTATGCAGAGTCATTAGGTATATTCAAATACTCCTAATTTGAATTCAGAGTGTCAGGCTGATCCCCAAAGAAGAAAGTTTGAGGGTATATTAATTGGTTGGAGGAGAAATGGAATAAGGACACATACGGGTAACTACTAAGTGAAATTCATGGAGTTTTTTTTCTCTCTTTGGTTTTGAGAAAAATTTGAAGATCATCTATGGTCAGTCAGTGACATAGGGTGGTGTTCTGTCACTAACCTACTTCTTATTTTTTGTCTGTTTAGGTGAAAGGCCTTGTGAAACAGCATATAGATTCGTTCAACTATTTCATTAACGTGGAGGTAAGCAGCAGGGCCTAGAAGCAGAGAGGGGGCCCCAGGCTGGCTCAGTTGGTGGAGCATGCGACTCTTGATCTCAGGGTCATGAGTTGGAGCCCCACGTTGGATGTGGAGCCTACTTAAAAAGGAAAAAAAGTAGAGAGGAGAATTGGTGGAAGCTAGAAACGTTCCTAATGGTGTTCTTTTCACTACAGATAAAGAAGATCATGAAAGCCAATGAAAAGGTTACAAGTGATGCTGACCCCATGTGGTACTTGAAGTAAGGAATCAGCTATTCTTGATTTGCTACTTTAATTACATCTAACATTGTTTAAAGTGAATGTGGTTGTTCTCAAAACTCTATGAAAATAACTCTCCTGATCTGGTTAGTAAGAAGGTAATTATCAAGTGCTTGGTTTTTAGTCAGTAAACTAATTATAACAAGTAGAGTTATGGTTGAGAAGTACCGAAACTGTTAGCTTTAAACATGTTTTAGAACAATTTTGAACTTAAAGAAAAATTATCGAGGTAACACACAGAGTTCCATATGGTCCTTCGCGCAGCCTCTACTAATATTAACACCGTACAGAACCATACCACGGTGAGCAAACCCAGGAAACTAGCACTCATGAAAATACCATCACCTGATCCGCATGTCTTATTTCAGGTTTTCCCACTCAGGTCTTTTCTCAGGCCCAGCCTGCTGGCCACAGCCCTATGTGATGATTAGTTCTCAGTCCCCTTCGTCTCCTCCCCGCCCCCCGCCCCCCAAGCCTGTGACTGTTCCTCATGCTTCCTTGGTCTTTTATCACCTTGTCACTTTTGAAGCGTTCTGATCCATCGTGTTGTAGGAAGCCCTTCAATCTGAGTTTGTATGTTTGCTCATGATTCGATTGGGTTGTGCATGTTGGGCACAGAAGTAACATTTTGTGCCGTGCTCACGGCATCATATCAGGGTACAGGTGTCGGTATATTTTACTATCGGTGGTTTTAAATTTGTTCCCTTGACTAAGCTGGTATGTGTGGGTTC
Source organism: Suricata suricatta (assembly GCF_006229205.1). Lineage (NCBI taxonomy): Eukaryota > Metazoa > Chordata > Mammalia > Carnivora > Herpestidae > Suricata > Suricata suricatta. The sequence continues at coordinate 15,269,174 of NC_043709.1, read as the reverse complement.
GTCCACTGTAAAGTTAGTGTTTTTCCTTTTGTAATAAGTGCCTTAGGGGGAGATCCTTTGATTGAAACGATGCAAATACCTACTAACTTTAGCCTGCAAGGATGGCTCTTATAACAGTTACTGCTGAGTGTTTGCCTGTTGGTGAGGCTTTCTTGCCATCATTCCTTATCCAGTAATACTGGAATTCTATTGTAAGGAAGAGCTTTTTCTCCCGTTTATTTGTCTCTTTAGCTTTATTTGCGTTAATATGAACTCCTGTATATTTTAACCTGTGGGTCATAATCCAGCAGTTTCATTTCTTTGCTTCACTGGTCCCAGCTTTGGCCATGGAGGGGCTTCAGGTTGACTGCCATTTTGAACTTAAAGAAAAATTACCAGAATAACACAGAGTTCCATATGATCCTTCGCGCAGCCTCTACTAGTATCAACACCATACAGAACCATACCACGGTGAGAAAACGGGAAATTAGCAGTGTCCTTTTGGACTCTGCCCCTCATTTTCAAGCACTCCTTTACTTTCTGGCACGAGGAGATGTGGTTGATCTGGTATTTTCCCTGTCCTAACCTGGAATTGACTATTTTTCCAAGGACCCCTAGTCCCCCCCCCCTTTTTTTTTTTTTTTGGACAATCGTGTTTAAAAACCAAGAGAGGGATACTAAGGCCTTGGTGGGCAGAGTAAGGAAATATATGTGTGTATATACTAATCTGTGCATCTACACATCAATATTTCTATATCCTGTTCATTTTTACATGTATTTTAAAAACTCAGTGTGCGGACACCTCCTATTTCAGTCCACCTCTACAGGACTGATTCTAACTAACCTCTTTTCCTTCTTTGTAACTTCTGTGCCTAAACCTGGCTCTCATTGTCCACTCTATTTTTATTTTATTTATTCAGTCCTAGAATATACATAGTTTCGGAATTGCTCATTCATACCTCTGTGAGAGTAAAATTTAGAGTGCGATCTCTGTATATTGCTCTTTTGTCTTTATCTGTACAATATCCAAGCCACAGACTGTTTCTAAAGCTACTTAGCTGTGTTGTTTCCTTTCCCACCTTCTCAGGGCAGTTACTCATCCATCTGTAAGGCAGGAAGGCTTGTATTCCATTTTGGGCCCCCTTCTGCGTCCTGGTAGGTTTTAATTATGCGTTTAGCTTTTTGAGTATGTGAAACATGGCAAGGGTGAGAGCTATGAAAAAAAATATTTTCGGGAAATTGTCACTCGCCTCCCAGTTCTTTCCATGCGCTGTTAACAGACTCCCAGTCGGTAACCAGTCCCCTTGGTTCCTGTTTTCTTCCTATGTTTCTTTGGCCATAACGAGCATATGCAGATGGTCCCTGACTTACAGTGCTTCACTGTAATAGTTTTTCAACTTTACGGTGGTGCAAAAGCTATATTCATTCAGTAGACGTTGTATTTTGAATTTTCTGCTTAATCTTTTCAACTTATGTAGGGTTTATTGGGCTGTAGCCCGGTTGTAAGTCAAGGAAAAGCTATATCTTTTCTCCTCTTATAACTTCTTTCCTATATGAATAATGGCTCTTTTCATTAAATAATCATTTTTAGGGAGCTATCTTTCCAGCATTTTTTTAAAGAGATTTACAGTAATTTCTTTAAAAGTATTTTCCCTCAAATACTTTGTAGAACTATACATACTATCACTTCAAGATCTCCAATTATAATTTTTAATTTGTCATTCTTAGCAAGATAAGTAATTGTCAAAGTGTAATCCTTGCATTTGGGAGGAAAATAGCTGGTTTGTATGTTCCTTGAAAAAGTATAATAATGGAATAATTTACTTTTCAGATATCTTAATATCTATGTCGGGCTCCCTGATGTGGAAGAAAGCTTCAATGTAACTAGGCCGGTATCTCCCCATGAGGTAATTATCTCTCTTACCACAATTGAACTGTTTGCTTTAACTCACAGTTTTTGCCTTTACTATATGCTCTTAAAATGACTTTAAAATAGAGAAAAATATCTTTTATGAGATAAAGATAACCAAAAAAATTAGCACGTGTATAATACTATATTAGGAAACAATTCTGCACTATTTAGTTTGTTATTTAATCCTAGTTAAGCTGTGCTGTTACAGAAGTGTGCCTCCGGTTCATGTCCTGTTGTGAGCTTTTGAGCAGCTTCCTCTTTCCCTGCCCCAGCCAGCCACTTGTGTCTGCCGCCGTGTGCTGTCCATCTGCACAGGTGACTGAGCACATGTTTTGAGGGTCCGTAGGCATTGTGTTAGGCAGAGGAGACCAAGGACGGGCTCGCAGACTATTAGAAGAAAAGAGATGGGTGGGAAGAAAATTTAAATACCAGGATTTTAGCAGAGCTACGGACAAAGGGTTATGAACCAGGTCTATTGGCTTTTTAACATATTCTAGATCCTTCTTGAAATTCTTCTACAGTGTTCATAATTGGGAATTGATTCAGGAAAGAAAATTATTTTTGTAGATTTATCTAGTTTGTGTTGATGTAAAACAATTAGGGAAGGTAGCAGAGGAATCTTTATTAAACAGGTAGGTTGTTAGAAAGTTAGGGTTGTGGTCTGAGCATTGTTAAACAGGAAGTACGATCAAGGAACCAGACATGTCACACAGGTAAATGTTGGTGTTACTTAATCACCGAGTTTCAAGTGTCAGTGGAACACTTATTTTGCCTCAGCATTGAGAGAGACACAAAAGAAATGAGACTCTCTCCTTCCTCAGGGAGCTCATACACTTGTGAAGAGAGTAAACTAACAAAGTACGTGGAACAGACACCAGGGCTTGCACACTTGACATCCTGGAAGCATAGGGTAGATGCAGTAAGTGACATTGCGTTGAGGTTTGGAATGGTGGGAAATGTGCGCACCAGTTTGGCTTTCCCTGCTTCCCCATTCCTTCTCCATTTGCTGGAATTTTCCAGTTTTTTAAGAACTAGGCAGCCAGTGAGCAAATTCTAAGTTCTCTTCTGAATTAGATCACTGAGTGTGAGAAGAGAGAAGTGGTAGTTTGAAGTGGTTCACGAAACCTGAGGCCACAGGTGTCATAATTATTCTTCCCGATGTTGGAGAAAACATACAGGCATCATTGCAGTTAGAAAGAGAGGGCACAAAGACTCTTGGAGGGATTTTGATCCTTGGAGAGCTCTGAGAGCAGGTGGGTGGGCAGGCAGGGGACCCACAGCAGGAGTGGCGGCGGATCGCTGCTGCAGAGCCCCTGGCACAGCCCACTTGTGTGATAGCAGAGAGACTGGGGGGAGAGGGAGCTCACAGGAGGAGTCTGGGGCCTGTGGAGAGGGTCCCCCTGTTCACAGCTGTCAAATTTCATTTCAGGGAGAGGAGTTCGTTAAAACACACAAATGTTTACCTATCATTGGTGTTACATTAGATTTTTTAATAAAAATGAGATTCTGTCTGTAAGGTAGCCCGTACCGGGTACTGTTCTAAAAATATGTGTTTATACACTTGGGGATTAAAATGGTTCTCATTCCCATTGTACACAGGAGGAGACCTGTGTACAGATGCAGAACTGAAGCCGCAGGGCCAGTGTTTGGGCATAGGCAGCAGGGAGCACACTCTGAGCCTCCAGGCCACACTGCCTTTGGTGTGGCCTGAAGGAGGCAGCTTAGTCTAATTAAATCTAAAATAAGCAATTTTTTATTCATCAGTAGTAGGAGTATTTAATATTTTCGGATCGCAGCCATTGGGAAAGAAAGACAGAAAAAGTTTAAACCTGTCTTTGGTTCAGTTGAAGCCAGAGAGAGGATTCAATACCATAAATTTCTATGGTTGATGTTAAGAGAGATTCTCTTTCTGAGAGTATAATCCATCTGATGACCATCAGTAAAACAGGAAGTTGTTGAAGCTTTTGGTGGGGTTTGCCGTGTCTGATCCTGAGTCGGATAAGGGCATGATTTAGTGAGTCATCACCTCATTCAACTAAGGCACACACCAGTAATTCCTAAAGTTCCCTAAATGATCTAGCTACTGTAATATGATGTGATGAATTATTTGTGCTCTTGTTAAGGAATTTCGTGATTCAGTTTACTTGGAGAATAAAAGGAAGTATAGTTGATATCTTCTAGTTTCTGGATGTATATGCTTTAGATATTATATGGTTTGTTAGCCACATTGATTACTTACCATGGACCCAGTTTTCAAGGAACAGTGCCATTGTTTCAAAGATGGGGTCAGACCAGTGATGGCATCAGATAGAAGAAAGTCAGTACCAGAGGTCTTGTTCCATTTCTGGGCTGGTTTTTTCCCAGCCCAGATGCTGTGGGGATGTCTAGATCAGTGGCCAGTATCATTCCTCATGGAGAAGGTGGACTCCTCACTGCCAGTGCCCCTAAGGCAGCACGTGGAACAGCTCAGTTCAGCACGGGCCATACTTCTGCTAGAGGTGGAGCTCTTGGACGCTTCCAGCCCCTTTCTTTCCCAGGAAGGAGGAGCATTGACTGTCTGCTTCTCTTTCAGTGCCGGCTGCGGGACATGACGTACTCTGCCCCCATCACAGTGGATATCGAATACACCCGAGGCAGCCAGAGGATCATCCGTAATGCCTTACCCATCGGCAGGTGAGAAATGACATCTGAGCAGAGTCACACTGCCCTCATTCTAGCCCTGTGGGGTGACCTGGAGCAGGTGCTACAGCTCCCTTTGCCCCATTTCCTCATGCGAAAAGTGTGGGAAATGGTGCCTACTTCATGAGAATCTTTTCTGGGGATCTAATGAGTCAGCCCAAGCAGGGCACTCGAGCAGTGTTCAGGGCAATGCTGTGTTAGTTGTTTTTAACTGTGAGATCTTTTCTGTAAAGCTGAGGAAAACGCTTCCATTTCCTCCTGAAATCCAGGCTGTTAGGGAACCATTAGATAAGATAGCATTTCAGTGAACTCCCTGGGCTGGTCTTCATGGTGGGTTCATGTGTATTTTAAGTTTGGGTTTTCTTGGAATTTTAACCGTTCCTGGTATAGCAGTATATGAGGGAGAAGTTCCTGATTTACCTACAACAGGCTGGAAATGGTAGATCGCATCCGCTAGCATTGTTGCAGTCTGCTTTTCCTAACTAGCGAAATACGCAGACTCACCAAAAGAAACGGACACAGCCCACAATATTGGGAATTTGATAATGGTGTTGGACTTCAAACTTAGTGCAAACAATTCCTGCCCAAGGGTTTTATTCACCCTTCAGAAGTGCTAAGCCTTGATAAATATCCACGGGTTCAATGAATGTGCACCAATTGCTGGTCCCTTGTCATACACTCTGCTGGATAGTCTGGTAAATAGAAGATACGTAGGTACAACTGCTGTTGTCTGTCTTCATCCCCAGCTGCCCACGGAGGCAGGCTTGAGTAACTGGTACCATTTGGTAAGTGCTATGATAGGTCTGGGGTAATGGAAACACAGGTTTTACCAATCCTTCCCCCGCAGGGTCCTCAAGGAAGCGGCTCTTTGTATTGCTTCTGTCCTCACTCTTCAGTCAGGAAAATAAGTTGGGATATTAGAATATGAATCTTTGTTTTAACAGGACAGTTTATCAGTGTTAAGGTCTTCTCCCTTTCTCGTATATGGGCCATACTATGTACAGTTAAGCTGTGGATCATTAATAAATTATTACCCAGATTGAATATTGTGAAGGGAAGACTGGAGCAACAGGAGCAGAGCGTAACTAGTACGATGTAAGAGGAGGCACGGAAGGGCGTGCACGTAACTGTTGTTTGGTGAACACCTGCTGTGTGTGGACTCCGGGGTGGGTGATCGCATTTGTCACGTTCCTTAAAGTGACCTTTGTGAATAAGAGGGCTTGTATGTTCCATGTGCTGTCTATATTACGGACATTCCCTTGTTTAAGTGTTGTGTGGAGTTTGTTTGAGCTGAAAAGATTTCCCTTTAATCCAAGTACTACTAATCTCCTTGGTAACAAATTGAATAGCACATGAGAACATTTGCTGCAAAGCGAGCGCCCCTCTCAGCTCCCCTGTCTCATTCCCAACCTTGTGACCATTTCTCTTATTCCGGTGGTCATCCCAGAATCTTTAAGTGGTACGTTTATACCTTTATTTCTCGGTACATCAGCGTTAGACACTATTTATTACAAATTTTGAATTTCTCTGTTTTTGCCTGAAAATATCCTTACGTGGACCTCCTTCTCAATGATGACTTCACAGAACACAGATTAGCTTGACAGGGACTTAGGGCACCTTGCACACGCCCCCTCCGCTGGCCTCTAATTGCAGGTGTGCGGCTATCTGTCCAGCCATCTTCCCTGGTTGGCAAGCTGCCTTTTCTTCTCTCTAGCTTTTAAATCTTTGTCTTTGATGATTGTATCTTGACTGCTGTGTGTTTTGATCTGGCTTTCCTTTTATGTATTCTGAGTAGATAGGATTGTGTGGGTGTATGGGGTTCATACATTTTTGAAGGTCCATAGCCGCTGCGCTCTCTTTGAATAGGACATCTTGCCCATTGTGTGTGTGTTTTCCATTTAGAATCTGATTAGAGGCCCGTGAGACCTTTTCACTCTGTCCTTCCCTGTCTCTTTAACACTCTGCCATACATTCCTTCTCTTTGTCTTTCTGAAACACGTTGTCAATAATTTCTTCAGCTCTCTTTTTTTAATTCAATAGTTCTGTCTGCAGCAGTTGCAGATCTATTATTCGGCCTATTCACAGATTTTTAAATTAATATTTTTCACGTAGAAGTCTTGTGTAGTTCTTTCTTAAGATTCCCTGGTAAGTCCTGATAGTCTCTGGTTTCTTACACTCTGATTCATTGTGGTATTTCTGCGTAACAAATGAGGGTCCCCTTTGGTGACCATGAGTGAAGACTTGCTGCCGTTCTGAAGACCCTCAAAGTCTGTCTGCCAAGGCTGGAAGGCCAGCGTTGGAGGTTTTGTTATCTGAACGGGAAGAGCGGTGTACCTGAGGAAATACTTCATTTCACTTGGCTCTTAATGTAACTACCCTTCCTCTGCCTTTTCTAAAAAGTCATAGACAAATGCAGACCCCTGCGTGACATTTTGCCAGTGACCGTCTTTATGTGATATTTTCTTTTATTTTCAACAGAATGCCCATAATGCTGCGTAGTTCAAACTGTGTTCTTACAGGGAAGACGCCAGCAGAATTTGCCAAACTGAACGAATGTCCTTTAGATCCAGGTATGTGTGGTTCCTACATTCCTCACCTTCATCCTTTTTCGGGCTTTCTTTTGCTGTTGCTTTAATGTTTTTTCTCAAAAACAATACCCACCTTTTAGCTTTATAATGAACTTGGACAAAACTCTGTTCACAGAACATCTGGAAATTTGGCTCCAATTTTATTCTTTTTTTTTTAAGTTTTTAAATTTATTTTTGAGAGAGAGAGAGACAGTATGCAATCAGGAGAGGGGCAGAGAGAGAGGGAGACACAGAATCTGAATCAGGCTTCAGGCTCTGAGCTGTCAGCACAGAGCCTGATGCAGGGCTCAAACTCACAAACCATGAGATCGTGACCTGAGCCGAAGTCGAGCTCTCAACTGACTGAGCCACCCAGGTGCCCCCCCAACTTTATTCTTTAAGTCGATATTTCTAAAAGGCATACTGTTTCCTCTTTTATTTCAGATTTAAAACTTTAACACTCTAAGAGGTGATTTGTTGTTATGGTTTGTCAGAGTTTTCTTTGTCTCTGTCCCATGGTTTCTTTTGGTATGCCTAGAAATTAAAGAATAATCTTATGAACTTACTTGGTTAGCTAGTTGGAATAAAGGTCACTTCAGGCTATTTTAAATGCAGTAAAGGGGCAAAAACCAAAAGTCTTCTGTTAAATTTTTTTTTAAAAAATATGTGTTTGGGCTGCAGCCGCCGGAGGTCCGGACACAGGCGGCCACGGGACTCGCCGGTACTAGACGACACGTAACTGGGTTGGTCTAAGGACTAATGCCGAAACAGTCTCAGCATGGCCTATAGAAGAAGACGTGGGCATGGCCAGACTCCCTCAGCTGTGCTCTGTGTTAGACCTGGAAGTCTTGCAACACGTAGGACCCGTGCCCATAACATATGCATGGTGTCGGACTTTTTCTATCCTAACATGGGAGGCGTGGAAAGCCACATTTACCAGCTCTCCCAGTGCCTGATTGAAAGAGGGCACAAAGTCATAATTGTCACCCATGCTTACGGAAATCGGAAAGGCATCCGTTACCTCACTAATGGCCTCAAAGTCTATTATTTGCCTCTGAAAGTCATGTA
>NC_043709.1:15246860-15260869 GCF_006229205.1 Suricata suricatta | reverse complement strand
GCTTACGGAAATCGGAAAGGCATCCGTTACCTCACTAATGGCCTCAAAGTCTATTATTTGCCTCTGAAAGTCATGTACAACCAATCTACAGCCACGACCCTCTTTCACAGTCTGCCATTGCTCAGGTACATATTTGTTCGGGAGAGAGTCACGGTAATACATTCACATAGTTCTTTTTCTGCCATGGCCCATGATGCCCTCTTCCACGCCAAGACCATGGGGCTTCAGACAGTCTTCACGGACCACTCCCTTTTTGGATTTGCTGATGTCAGCTCGGTGCTTACAAACAAGCTTCTAACCGTGTCTCTTTGTGACACAAACCACATAATTTGTGTCTCTTATACTAGTAAGGAAAACACTGTGCTAAGAGCAGCACTGAATCCTGAAATAGTGTCCGTCATTCCTAATGCAGTAGATCCTACTGACTTCACTCCAGACCCATTTAGAAGGCATGATAGTATAATAACTATTGTTATTGTCAGCAGACTTGTTTACAGAAAAGGGATCGATTTGCTTAGTGGTATAATACCTGAACTCTGTCAGAAATACTCAGACTTAAATTTCCTAATTGGAGGAGAGGGACCTAAGAGAATCATTTTGGAAGAAGTACGGGAAAGGTACCAGCTACATGACAGAGTGCATCTTTTGGGAGCCTTAGAACACAAGGATGTTAGAAACGTCTTAGTTCAAGGACATATCTTTCTTAATACTTCCCTTACCGAAGCATTCTGCATGGCGATTGTGGAAGCAGCCAGTTGTGGTTTACAGGTGGTCAGTACCAGGGTTGGCGGAATTCCTGAAGTACTTCCAGAAAATCTGATCATTTTATGTGAGCCTTCTGTAAAGTCCTTGTGTGAGGGTCTGGAAAAAGCGATTTCCCAACTGAAGTCAGGAGCGTTGCCGGCCCCCGAAAATATTCACAACGTTGTGAAGACTTTCTACACCTGGAGGAATGTTGCGGAAAGAACTGAAAAAGTGTATGACCGCGTGGCAGGAGAAGCCGTGTTACCGATGGACAAACGCCTGGACAGACTCATCTCTCACTGTGGCCCAGTGACGGGCTACATTTTTGCTTTGTTGGCTGTGTTCAACTTTCTCTTCCTCGTTTTCCTGCGATGGATGACTCCAGATTCTGTCATCGATGTTGCAATAGACGCCACAGGGCCAAATGGGGCCTGGACTCATCAATATCCTCACAGTAAAAAAGAGGGAGAGAATAATGAGATGTCTAAAACCAGGTAGAAGAAAGCCTGGCTTCTAAGATTTTACACATTTGTGAGAGTTCTCTTAAGGCTATTGAAAATAACCTGGCTTTTCTTCTGTTTTTCAAAAAGTTAATTTAGTAAGTTTTGCTACCTCTATATCATTCGATGTTTTATTTTGAGGAAAGATGAAAACTTATGCAACTTCTGAGTGTAGAAACTCCTTGCACTTATTTAAACTTTAGGAGAGAACATTTAAGCCGCTCAGGTGTGACATTTTTCAGCCTACTGAAATCCCTTTAACAGACATGTTTTAACATTATATTTTGGGAGCTTTGGGTGCTGAAGGGTCAAATGTTTTCTGGGCATTTTTTGGCCAATTTTAAATGTTCCACCATTGATTAGACATTCACCAGATGTTTACAAGTTTTCTTTAGGGAAGTACAACAACAACATGAACTACTTTGAGTCCCTTCCACACACGCGGTAGCTGTTTAAGTCCTGTTCGCAGCCGTTGATTTGGTTCGCTCAGTAAGTGTTACCTATTGTCAGCAGGTTTCTTGAGTAAGATGGTCCATCAGTTAGTGGCATATTTGAAGCACCTACTGTGTGCAGAACATTGGACTGGACACTTCCTGCTCTTTGTTGATCACTCCGATGGCTTACCTCTTTGTCATCACAGTTGACAAGATGGTAAAATATCGAACATGCCAAAAAATGCTCATACTTTTTAACACCAGGAGAAAATTGTTGGCCTCCTTGGGTTACTCCTTTGATCTGGTCATATGCGTTCTCCTACATAGAGCCTTCACCTTCATTTGTGTTGATGAAAATACTTTTCGCCTTTGAACTACTAGGGACCGATATCACTGTTGCGGGTAGTGCAGAGAATCCCTCCATGTCCTTCCGTACGTAATCTAGTCCCCTGTAAATGCCTTCATGGCTTCCAAGCAGAATGTACGAGGTGTGCCATCTCCAAATCAGCTGCTACCCTGTACCTCTGATATAAGTCACTCCCCTTCACTTGTGGCCTCGCTGATGTCTGAGGAGTATTGTCCGTCCGCAACAGTCTTTACCCCAGGATGTGTTACTTAGAACAGATTGAGTCTGAAAATTTTAGGAACCCAGTCTCTTTGTGGATGTATGTCGTTAACTGTAATCCTTGTTGTCCAGAGCCATGGGTTTTGAAACCCCAAATTATCCACATGGTGTGTCTTATGAACTCCTTGAACTCTTTAGAGTAAGTTTTTGTGGTGTAGGACTGTGAAGTCAGAAAGACCGAGGCGCTCGTCAGTGCATGAGCTGGATCCTGGCAGGATTGTGATCTTTCGCAACCTTCATTTTCTTTAATGACAACGTTCACAAAACTACTTTTTTTTTTTTAATTGTAAGAATCAACTTTATTTGAGATTTTAAAGCATCAAGGACCAACATGGTGGGGTAAAAAATTCTTAATTCTTTTGGGATAGGACCAAATATTTGCCAAATGTCTATACAAAGAGCAAACGTGACTCTTTTCTTACTTATTCAAACATCCAATTGTATTTGTTAAACAACTATTCAGCCAGTACTATCAAAGACACCACATACCCTTTTTTTAATGTTATCTCTCTCAAAAATTTCTTTTCTTTTTTTTAAAATAGTTTATTGTCAAATTGGTTTCCATACAACACCCAGTGCTCTTCCCCATAAGTGCCCTCCACCATCACCACCACCTGTTTTCCCTCCTCCCCCTTCAACTCTCAGTTCATTTTCAGCATTCAGTAGTCTCTCAAGTTTTGCGTCCTTCTCTCTCCCCAACCCTCTTTCCCTCTTCCCCTCCTCCTGGTCCTCCATTAGGTTTCTCCTGTTTTCCTGTTAGACCTATGAGTGCAAACATATGGTATCTGTCCTTCTCTGCCTGACTTATTTTGCTTAGCATGACACCCTCGAGGTCCATCCACTTTCCTACAAATGGCCAGATGTCATTCTTTCTCATTGCCATGTAGTACTCCATTGTGTATATGTACCACATCTTCTTGATCCACTCATCAGGGATGGACATTTAGGCTCTTTCCTTACTTTGGCTGTTGTTGACATTGCTGCTATGAACATTGGGGTACATGTGCTCCTATGCATCAGCATTTCTGTATCTCTTGGGTAAATCCATAGCAGTGCTATTGCTGGATCATAAGGGAGTTCTGTGGATAGTTTTTTGAGGAACCTCCACACTGTTTTCCAGAGTGTCTGCACCAGTTTACTTTCCTACCAACAGTGTAGGAGGGTGTCCGTCTCTCCACACCCTCACCAGCAGAGTCTTGACATGCCTCTTAACCAGTTGCCACTGATAATGTAAGAAATAGATTTGTGTTCTGTGCTGACACACAAAGACGAGAGTGCAGTTTTTCAAACCTGGAAGTTAGGGGTTCTTTTGTTTAAGAAAAATGGACTGACCCAGACCATTAAATCTCATTGGGATTTTTATGCACAGAAATGGATTTATATACATACGAAACAGTGCCAGTATTCACAGCAAAGCACGCAACTGTAACCTTTGTTTTTATGTATTCTGTTCGGCAATTTTGAAGGGCACACTACTGTTTGTTCTTACTTTTTTGTTTCTTAGCATATTTTCAGGATTGCATTTATTTCAGATGGAAATGGGATTTAAACTTCTTGCATGTAAAATAATGTAATTTGCAAATCAAAATGATATCCTTTGATTTTAATAAATGGAAGTAAATTTGCTTGTTCTGGTAAACCTTAATTTTCAGGCTTCCTGGATCCCTTAATCGTAACTGTCAGTGTTGCACTGGTCAATATGTGAAAACATAGTGTGCTACCCTGCTTCTTATATTTATTTGAAAGTGAACTTGCAGTGATGAGGAATTTATGAAAAATATATTGTATTTCTTTTGATATTACAAAGACGAGCACATAGAGCAGTAATTTATGAAAACATGCTACATGTCCAAAAATAAAGACCCAAATGACACTTTGAAAAAAAAAAATATGTGTTTGTAATTTTTTCTAGGCAATTTATTTTGTAAAGTTTCAAGCTTAGCACTTAACAGAAAAAATATTTAATTCCTTAATTCATGTTTCACATTGATTTAATTTGTAGTTGTTTTACTCTATTCCTTTAAAGTTACACTGGTGTAGAGTCACAGAAGATTTTGGAAAGAGGTTAACAAAACACATGACTTTCCTAGACTATAACAGAATGTTGCATAAGTCAAATATATTGCTTTTTGTGTTTATATTCTGAAATTAAAATGAGGTCCATTTTATCTTATTCTGAATTATATGCAGTAAAAGCTATGATAATGTTTTATGGGTTTTGTTGAGTATAGAAATTTTAGGAAACATTATCCTGGTCTACTTTTGTCACTGATTTGTTAGAAAAGTTAGGGCAATTTTGAATTTATATTGAAGATTGTCGGTTATTTTTGTGCCTAAGAAATTTGAAGACTCATTTATTTAACATGGTTTTCATTCATTTGCCTCTTGTGTCTGTCAGGGGCTGATGATATGTACACCAGTGAGGTCTGTTCCTGAGCCCAGTTTATTTTCTTGTTGCACATTTATATGAAATCGTTTGCAGATATGGTCATCGATTCATAAAACGGTGTCAGCAAGCCCTTTCTAACTGAGCGTTGGTCAGCACCATGGAGCAGGAGACCACGGTCATTACAGATGACACTGTCAGAAGAACAGGTGGTGAAACTTTCCTTGTTTACTTTTGGCAGGTGGCTACTTCATTGTTAAAGGAGTAGAAAAAGTGATTCTTATCCAAGAGCAGCTGTCTAAGAATAGGATCATTGTGGAGGCTGACAGGAAAGGGGCGGTTGGTGCCTCGGTCACCAGGTATGGAAAGCAGGGGCAGTGTTAACGAAATTATCAGTATTTTTCAACATCACATGATTCTTTCAGGACAGAGGTAGCCCATTATGCCTGACAACAGGCAGCAGAATACTTACCTAAGTGATCAATTTATTGTGTGAGGCTGTAAGCACTGAGTGTTGATTTAAATTTAGTGATGAAAAGTGTGTGAGGCCTTGGTCAAAAAGCCACTCTTCAGTTTTTCATGTTGTTTTTAGTCTTTGACCATTTTACATGTGTATTCCTACACTGAGTATAATCAGAGATTATTTTATATTTAATATTTTGTGGATTCTGTCATGGACTTAACATCTTACTGTTAGTTTCCTTAACCAGCCTCTTTCACAGTGTGCTCCTTTTTCTATAACAGCGTCTCTTGTATTCCTGTAATTTGTTTTCACTGATTTATTATCATAGGTAACTTGAAATTTATAAATTAATGAGTTCTGGGGATAAAAAAATCATAGCATAGTTATGGCGTCCATATACAGTAGAGTTTGTCTTCCGATGACCTGTAATGAATTGCTTTACTCTGACTTTTTAAATCTCTCTTCCTGATGGAGGGGCAGCTAACAATGACGGCCATTTATCGAGCAGTTAGTAGGAGCCACACAGAGTACCAGTGCTCTACATTATTTGTCCCCTCAGCCCTCAAGATAAGTGACATTATCTCTCTTTTACTGCTGAGTAACAGGCCTTGGGCTTGGGGTCCTACTGATCAGAAGAAGTAGCCAGCATTTGAACCCAGATCTAATAAGTCTGCAATCCGTGTCTTCCTGTTTTACACAACTTTCTGGAGCCAGGGAATTGGAGTTTGAATCCTAACATTGTTCAGTAGCTAGGAGGGACTTGGGTGGGCAGTTACACATCTTCTCTAAGCCTTTGTTTCCTCAACATATAGTAAGAGTATATAGATATATGTTAGTGATTTGGAAACACTACTTCAGAGTAAGTGTTAGTATGTAGGACATGAGAGCCAGTATAGGTGTGGTGGGTAAGTAGCGTAACCTGCAGGGTATGTAGCAGTGATGACTAGGAGTTACTATTGTGGCTGATTAAGCTGGGAACTGTTTTGGTTTTTTTTTTTAATGTTTATTTTTGTGAGAGAGAGGTAGAGTCCAGGCTGGCAGAGGGAGACACAGAAGCCGAAGCAGCTCCAGGCTCTGAGTTGTCAGCATAGAGCCCAGTGTGGGGCTCAACCTTGCAAACTGCAAGATCATGATCTAAGCTGAAGTCAAGACACTTAACCGACTGAGCCACCCAGGCGCCCCTGGTTTTGTTTTTTAAAAACTTTATTTTTTAAGTTTATTTTGAAAGAGAGAGAGCATGCACGCATGTAAGTGAGTGAAGGACAAAAAGGGAAGGAGGGAGGGAGGGAGAGAGAATACCGAGCAGGCCCTATACTGTCAGCACAGAACCCAGCACAGGGCTCAAACCCATGAACCATGAGATCATGATCTGAGCCAAAACAAAGAGTCAGATACTAAACTGACTGAGCCACCTAGGTGCCCCAGAAATATTTTTAAATCCATTAGGAATTTTGTAGCTAATAGCGATACCAATAAAAAAGAGATTTCTTAGTTTCTTTTGGCTTCAACATATAGTAAGAGTGTAGATATATGTTACTGAATTGTTAATTTAAACACTCCTAGTACATAGGGGATCATTTGGAGGTTAATCTTTGGAAATGTATAAAATTGCTTATAAATATAGTCTACTCCGAATCAAAGCATTTCAGGTGGAATCAAGCGAAGTAGATCATAATGAATTGGTGTGTGTCACTTATTGACCCACAAAACTTCTACTTAATCTCAAAGCTAGAGAGACATGGTAGCAATCTTAAATATTCATGGAAGTGGCAAGTTGTACATCTTTAAAAGGCATCTGTTAGGAAGGACCTTACAGATCATTACTGATTGGTGAACCTTACTGATGGATGACCATTGCTGTTGCACACGACTAGCTTGAAACCAGGCCAGGACTCAGTTCAACCAACTTTTGTTTCCTTGTAGCTCCACCCATGAGAAAAAGAGCAGAACCAACATGGCCGTGAAACAAGGTCGATTTTATCTGCGACACAATACTCTGTCAGAGGATATTCCCATTGTGATCATATTTAAGGTAAGGCTGCAAGTACCTACTGGAAATTGGGAGTAGTCTTTCTCTGGTTTGTTTTCATAAGTAATTAGAAATTTGGAGGAGAAGGAGTTTTAGGAATAGAAAGATTTGTGGTATAGATACATTGTCAGGTATATAATGTATTTTATTTTTAACTTTCTTTAAATGTTTATTCAGTTTTGAGAGACAGAGAGCATGAGTGAGGCAGGGACAGAGAAAGAGGGAGACACAGAATCCAAAGCAGGCTCCGGGTTCCGAACTGTCAGCACAGAGCCCGACGTGGGACTCGAACTCAAACCATGGGATCATGACCTGAGCCGAAGT
This sequence comes from Suricata suricatta, assembly GCF_006229205.1. Taxonomy (NCBI): domain Eukaryota; kingdom Metazoa; phylum Chordata; class Mammalia; order Carnivora; family Herpestidae; genus Suricata; species Suricata suricatta. The sequence goes on along the minus strand of NC_043709.1, from coordinate 15,253,364 downwards.
CCACTGCCCAACCTTCTGAGCCAACCAGGTCCCCCAGTGATATATTTTAAATTGAAAGCTGCTACGACCAAGATTGGGATGTTAAAAATTGCTACTTTTTAGTAGCTACACAATAAAAAGTGTAAGTTACAGAATGATACATAGTGAGAAGTAAGCTTTCCACCCACCTGTGCTAGCCGCCTCACTCTACCCAGGGACACCACTGTCACTGGCTGCTTGTGCATCTTTCTAAAGATAGTTTATGCCTATACTAGCACATGAGTACGCGGTAGGGTTTTGTTCTGTTTTTTACTTCCATACATTGCACACCATTTTTCACTTAGCTTGTTTTCTTTTTATAACTTCTATTTTGGAGATCGTGTTATGTTATTGGTTGATACTGACCTACCACATTCTTTTTGATGAACTACTCCGTTACGGCTGCCCTGTAGTTTACTTAATCAACCCTCTGTCGGTGGATACACACGTCTCTTGCTGTTACAGAACTGCTTTAACAGGGGCGGGGGTGTCTGTAGGCTGTATTCTTAGCAGTGGACTTTTCTAGGTCAAAGAGTATGAACCAAGTCTGTTTTAAGTTGAGTTTTGGTTTTGGGTTTTTTTTTTTTTAGTGTTTATTTTTGAGCGAGAAAGAATGTGTGTGCGGGAAGGGCAGAGAGAAAGGGGAAGGGGGACAGAGGATTCGAAGTGGGCTCTACTTCTCACTGACAGCAGAGAGCCGGATGGCGGGGCTGGAACCCACGGGCTGTGAGATCACAACCTGAGCCGAAGTCAGATGCTTAACCGACTAAGCCATCCAGGTGCCCCCCCCCCACCGGGTTTCTTTTTTGTGGACTTTGGGAATCTGATGTGTTTCTATGTAAATATGAATCTTTAAAATTGATTTTCTTCCAGCTTGTTTATGAACTGGTGACTTAAAATCCAAAAAATATTTTGACTCAGAAATTATGTTTAAATGGTACATACTTGTGAGATGACTGCACAGTGGCCCAATTAACCTGCTTGGGACCTAAATGTTCCCCACATTTTATGAATGCTTGTAACATTACTCTTTAAGCAAAATTTAAAAATACCATTATGTGATACAGTTGACCCTCAAGATTTATGAATTTTGCACTTGCCAGTTCTCCTACTTGCTTAAATTTATTTGCGATCCTGAAATCATCACAGGTGGTGGTTTTACAGTTCTTCATGGACGCACACAGGCTCAGAGCAGTGAAAAATTTGAGTCCCCAAGCTCTACATTCCCAGCTAAAATCGAAGGAGGTGACAGTCTGCCTTCTTGTTTCTGCTCTCAGGCTGTAAAGAGGTGCCTTTACCATGGTCTGTTTAGTGCCATGTTTTTTCACACTTTTATACTTTTGGAGGGGGGTGATTTCGCTGTTTAAAATGGCCCCCAAGCCTGGGGCTGAAGTGCCATCTAGCTTTTCAAAGCGCAGGAAGGCAGTGATGTGCCTTATGGAGAAAATACATGTGTCAGATAAGCTTCATTCAGGCATAAGTTAAGTGCTCTTGGCCGTGAGTTCAGTGTTAATGAGTCAACGACATACATTAAATAAGGCGTTTTTAACCAGAAGGACGTCTTCCACTGATGGGTGGAAGAAATTGTAACCAGAGGCCCCCAGGACAAGAGTGCATTTCCCCTTGGAGCGGCGCTTCAGTATTCTCTCATTCCAGGTTCGCGCTGACTCCGGGGAGCAGGCAGCCCAGGAGACCCGAGGCAACTGTGCCTGGGCCAGAAGTCAATCCTGACTGGGGCTGATGGAAATGAAGAGCTCAGGTTGAGTCAGTACTGAAGAGAGTGGGGATGTGGGTGATTTTAGGGGCTGATAGCACTCGTTTCTCACGTAGAGTTAACTCACTTTGGAGTTAACTGTTTCTGCTCAGCAGTTGTGAGGGTGTTTGAGACAGTTTGGGGGCCACAAAGGGAGGAAATAGGAAGAGAGCCTGTGAGATGGCGGTAACTAAGCTGGCTAAAAAGGAAGAGCATTTGGGAATCAGAGGAGTAAGAGAGAAGGACATGAACTTGCCCTGTTGGACTTGTGACCCGAGATGGCACAGGAGGCAGGGGAGACGGGCCTCTTCCTGTCAGGCTCGCGTTGGGCGCCAGGAGGGGTCCCCGGCCACTCCTGGGTATTGAGCAGGTATAGATCAGCCAGGTTCTCTCACGCAGGAAATAACTGCATTCTGAATGCAATTACATGGAGAGGGCGTAGGAGATTTTTTTTTTAATGTTTAGTGCAACTTAATGTGCTTCTAAGTTTTCTGAGATGGCTGCCATTTATTTTCCTTTTAGGATGGTAGTGATTGACGATGATGGTGATGATCACAATAGCAGTACCATTATATTGGTGGGGAGGGAAGAGAGGTCTTAAACGTAGTTTTTGTTCTGCTTCTTCAAGGTTTATATTTTTAAAGCCTGGAAGGAATTTTGGCTTTTCTTGTAAGGATCCCCTAGTCCCCACTGCAGTGTCTTGTGTCTGCAGTGGTGGTTAGTGGTGACTGTGTAGAACTACGTCTCCAGTAGAGGGCAGTGTGTTCCCATGCATCCAGAGGACTATTATGGATGTTTAGAGGCTTAGGGATGCACGCACTGCTTTCCTTAGACCAGAAACTATACACTAATTCTAATAAACATAGTCTTCTATCATTCACATGGAAAATACATCACTTGACACATGGACACGTTAAAATCAGAAAACCTTTATTAAATACTTTTTTGGCTGGGCAACAAAATTTTGATAAGACTGTTTCTTTCAAATTTGTTTAATATTATGTTGCAAATGTGTACGTGTATTTAGAGCCAACTTAAAACCCTTTTAGAATGGGGCTGTAAATTAACAATATGCGTTTTTATGTACCATGTAGTTGAGATTATAAAACAGTCTCTCAATTGTACAAATTTAGAAAGCCAGTGAGAAGGAGACCTCCCCTCCGTTTTCGGATATATAGTTTTTTTTCCAGGCCCTTCTTCCTTTGCTTTTGTAACACACACGTGACTTTTATTTTAGTTTTTTTCCCTTCACTCACCAGTGAATTGTGAATAGCGTTCCAGATCTGTGAATACGGATCCACATCGCTACTTCTGGTAGGCGTCGTGCAGAGGTTATGCGTGGGTGGGATCATCTAGTGAACCAGTTTCCTGTATGATGACGTGCAGGTGCCGATTTTTCCACCAAGTGCTCACTCTTTTACACAGCCTTGCGTGTTCTTCCACATACATGTTTGTGCATGTTCCTGAGTACTTTGTGGGACTTAATCCTGGGAGTGTAATTACGTGTTTTTTTTTTTTTAAAAACTCAGTGCATATTGCCAAACTTTACTCCTGAAATATAACCATTATATTCTAATCAGCCGTATATAAGATTTGAAACAACCACTTAAAATTTTTCAGTGTAGGGGCACCTGAGTGGCTCAGTCGGTTGAGCATCTGACTTCAGCTCAGGTCACGAGCTCAGTTCGTGGGTTCGAGCCCTGTGTCAGGCTCTGTGCTGACAGCTGGAGCCTACTTCGGATTCTGTGTGTCCCTCTCTCTCTGACTCTCCCCCGCTCATGCTGTCTCTCTCTCTCTCTCTCAAAAAAAAAAAAATTTTTTTTTTTTAATAAAAATTTTCAGTTTAAATAAACTAAATACATTGGTCTCAGAGAGTCCCGTTTTGTAGGCTCCCGGTAGAGGGGATGTTTTAACAGCCTACCGGAACCTTGTTCGATAACTTCTTTTAAGACTTTTCCATCTGGGGAGCAGCACGGACTAGGGGAGAGCTTAGCGCCAGACAGACATAGGCCGCATTCCAGCTTCTCCACTTGCTAGCTGTGTGACCTCAGACAGACTGCCCCGGCTCCCTGAGTCTTGGATAACTCCCCTGTAAAGTGAAAATTTCACCCGAGAGGGCTGTTGTGAAGAGCAGAGGAGACCGCGTATATTTTGAAAACTGGGTGGCCTGGAAGGAAGATGCGGTTTCTCTTGCCTTCGCTCTCCTTCCGCAGGAGCAAAGTAAACTGGGCAACCAGGAAAGTCCCATCATTTCTCTTTTTGTGTTGTGTGGCCCTAACACAGACCTTGACAGTCATTAGGACTTGATGGTTGTTGATTGTAGCCAACAATTGGCTAAAAGTGACAGAAGCGGCAGGGTTCCCAGGTCCCACGCTGGGTCTGAATATGACGCTAAAGCCTTTAAGGCCTAGATCAGTCTTATTTATGGACTTGAATCACTACAAAGGTTCTCCTACCCATGAATCTTGCCCGCTTTACATTTTGTATTCCCAAGTATTCAGCAGTTGCACTGCGATGGCATCTGTAGTCTGAAAGTTTTTACAGGAAAGAAGATCAGATTTCAAGGGAGCTGGGCATTGTTTCTTGGAAACCAGCTTGTATTAAAGTTGTTGCTCTTTAAAGAGAAAACACTGCAGAGTTAAAGAGAGGGCCATCAGTTCTTTTATTATCTGCTAAGACCACTTTGAGTAATAATAGATTGATTTCTGTCTAAAGAAAGACTAGAGATTCCTGAATATTCGGTATTTGAAGAACTTAATCCCCTTTCCCTCTTTCACATGACACTTTTCAGCATATTGCAGTCAGTGGGCAGGTTTTTCCTCTTCTGCTCATTAGTGTTCTCACTCTCTTTAAAAGTCACACTTGTAGTCTCACTTTGTGGCTATCCCAGGAGATTTCATGCTGCTTTTGAAAGAGCATATCCCCTTAATTTTGTTGCATGTTATTGCTGATGGCCAGACTGGGTGACCTGCTGAAACATATTATCTCTGCTAATTCCTCTTAAGGTTATTATGTAGCATTTATTTCTGACTTGTTAGGTGAAATGATTTCAGATACAAAGAGTTCCACATACGCTAGTTTTCAGATGTCTAAATTATGTCTGTAAAGCAAAATGGTTGGGCATTTTGCTATCGTTTCCATAGCAATATGCCATTTATTTGTAGCTGTGACATCCCAAGGCTAAACAGTCACAAAATCAGTTTGCTCTTTGGAGCTAGAGTGCTTTTGATGGTAACCCGAGTTCTCACCCTGTGGTTCAGAGACCCAGTGTAGGAGGAGTTTAGTCCTTGTAGGAGCGGAGCTTTGCCACTGATGAATCTTTCTGCACATATGGTGTCATTTACCATGTGCTTTGTGTATCTTCACTTCATGGCTTAGAAATATTTGGAGGGCGTAAGCAGTCTGTTTAGATCCATGTTAGAACACTTGAAAATTTAATGCAGTTTTCAAATCACTGCTTAGATTCAGCCTGGGGACAGTTTGAAACAGAAATCCGTATGTCAAATGAGGAAGGACTTTTTCATTATTATTAAACACCACAATAGGCGATGAAGTATATGACCTTTCCCATTTGGAGATTGCCGAACTAAATATTATTAAAATTACCCAGGTGGCCTCAGTTAAGAAGATGTAGATGTTGACATGCCCAAAGAAAGGGGGCAGATCTAGAAAGCCACTGCCCGTTCAGCTCAAAGATTCTGTTTCTGTCCCAGTGAGGCCTTCTCCTGCTGTATGATTTGGATGCACTTGGTGGGCATCTGCCCATATAGCTATCTTAGTGTTTGCTCTTTCTTCTTAGAGGGAAGTTTATTGGTTGCAAAGTTTTATTATCAAAGATTTTAGAGAAGGGTGATTTGATTCTATTGTATATTAGTTGCCCTAGTATTGTTTTTCTTTTATTTTTATTCCATTGAAACCCATATTACATTTTTTAATGAAATGTTTTATTTTTTATTTTGGAGAGCATGTGAGCGCAGGAGAGGAGAAGAGAGAGAGAGAGAGAGAGAGAGAGAGAGAGAGAGAGAGAGAGAGAGAGTCCCAAGCATGCTCCACGCTGTCAGTGTGGAGCTTGATGTGAGGCTCCATCTCCTGAACTGTGAGATTGTGACCTGAGCCAAAACCAAGAGTCGGATGCTCAATCTGCTGAGCCACCCAGGCCCCAGAGCCCATCTGATATTCTTTTGAGATTGACAAGTAAAAGTTATTTTATATTCTAATTAGCCTTTCACAGAGAAATATTCTCTTCAGGTATCTCTAGCTGGCTTCCTGCAGACCAAAAAGAAAATGTAGATAGTTGTATATTGTCGTAACCCGAGCTCAGTGTCGTGTTACTTTACTGAGCCCCGCGTTGAGGCACCAATTGTCCTAACCCGACTGCCAGCGGGGCGGTACCTGTTTCAGCCGCCCTGGTCGTGGGTCCTTTTCCTGAGGGAGGGAGAGAAAAAGAGGGCAGGAGAGGGAGACGCAGAGAGTAAAGACAGAACTCACGGTTCTCCGATCAGGCGAAAGAGAGTGTTTATTCAAAGAACTGTTCTTTATATAGTCTTCAGGGGGGGAAGACAAGGCAAGCTGACCTAGGCAGGCTACAGAGTCGGATGCATATCAAAGAAGCGCCCCGACTTTGCCTCAGCAATCTTGGGGGATGGAGAACTAACACTGAATACGGTTTTGATCTTTTGTGTGCCTTGGCCACTCACGTCTAGCTCAGCAAGACAGTCGCCAAAGTTGTTTTG
>NC_043709.1:15125196-15246760 GCF_006229205.1 Suricata suricatta | reverse complement strand
CCAGGAAATGGCAATCTCCAGCCTCCAGATGCAAATCTTGTTTACTGGCTCACTCAACTACGACAGTATATATGTCCCATCACTGTCATAGTAGATGCACTCAGTGCTTGTTCAAAGGATAATTTAGGGTTTTTTTCTCTCCGTTTAAAAATTAGAAGTGATCATTTTTTTTCTTTTTCTTTTTTTTTTAATGTTTTTATTTATTTTTGATACAGAGAGAGAGACAGAGCATGAGAGGGGGAGGGGCAGAGAGAGAAGGAGGCACAGAGCCTGACGCGGGGCTCGAACCTATGATCGTGAGATCTGACCTGAGCTGAAGTCGGAGGCTTAGCCAACTGAGCCACCCAGGCGCCCCGAGAAGTGATCATTTTTTAGGATTGCTCCCCTTTAACCTGTGAAGTGCTAAGTGTTTTAAAGAATTTACATAATTTTTAAATAGTGGAGTTTATGCCTAGCATCCATATGAACAAACACATCATATTAACTTAGAAATAAAAAGACATGAGAATTAAAGTATAAAAAAGAGATTTGTGTCCTGAGAGTATCTTTATTGTTCACTAAACAAAAACATTTTTGTACAAAACAAGTTATACATTTAAAAAGTTGTATTTTGGTAAGTTTCATTAGTGAATCTAATTCCCAAAGTTGGTCTGTTAGTTTTTGTGCCATGCAGCACATTCAGCACAGTTTCTGTTGGTCAGAGACCTGGGAGTCACTTGGCTGGGTGGCTCTGGCTCAGGGTCTTTGTTGAGTCAAGATGTTGTTCAGGGCTGAAGTCATCCGAAGGCTGGACTGGGGCGGAGGGTCTGCTTTCCTGGCGACTCCTCCACCAGGCAGCTGGCTGCCCACCAGACCTTTCCCTAGAGGGCTCAGGTGTCTTCATGACAGGGCCGCTGGCTTCCCTGGAGGAGCGCTGTAAGAGACGGAGCCAGCGGAGGCTGCAGCGCTGTTTATAACCAGGGCTCCGGAGCGCTCCTCCGTAGCTTCCACCTTTTCTTCTGAAGAAGCGAGTCATTAAGTTTAGCCTTCACCCTAGGAGGAGAATTAGTCTTTACCTTTCGTGAAGAGTGTCAAAGAGTCGGCGAACCTTTTCCAAACTGCTACAGTTTGCCTAAAAGTGGGGACGTAGCATATATTTAACTCCCCCCACAAAAGCTTCAGAACTTTCAGTAAGTTTACATCTGATTCTAAAGTATCCAGATTGAATTTCTAGATCAGAGATTACTCAGGGTCAAATGGAGGACTGTAGAGTTTTGAGTCTTCTTGTTACAGAAACGAAGACACTGAGGAGGACGGGGTGACAGGGCAGTAGTGGTGTGAGGTCTGTCTGTGCCCTTGCTTTAGGACGGGGCCTCAGATCTCTTGACCTAGAGAGGAGCCCTCTCTGTTGTACTCAGGCTCATGTTGTCGGTGTTCCTCACTGGAACTCGAGATTCCGTTTTCCCTTTCTCCCTTGCATGTGGAGAGCTGGGAACCTGAGCACCAAAACCTAACTGGACAGTTGTTCCTGGTTCTGTTTTCTCTGCGTAGCTGAAGGAAGAATTTTCATGCAAACGTAACTTTCCTCCTAACTTCTGAGAAGCAGAGTCTTGCTCCGCCAGGAGAGGGTTAGTGAGATTATGCTCCATTTCTCGATCTGGCAGCATTCCAGGCAGGCATGTGAAGGAGGGAGCCGTGGAGCCATATGGAATCTACAAAGACCTGGGTTGCCGGCTGCCACCTTGAAGCACTTAAGAGAAGTGGGTTTCTTAAACCTCCTGAGTGTGTTTTTAGTTTTTTTTAAAAACCTCTTTTTAAAACTTGAGTAAAGTGTAGCTTGATATCTCCAGAATAGTGAGGTAAAACATCCTTTAAGAAAAATTCTTTTAGCCTAAATGTGAATGATATGACAGTTGTTAGAAAAAGTAGTCTTGTGACAAAACTAATCGGGGTTTGATTTGTTTTCAGCAATATTTTCTGATTACTGCCCTTTTGCTGTTTTTTTGGTTTTGTTGTTGTTTGTTTTTGTTTTCAGTTTGCTTTTGTAATCGTGACCAGTGTCTCCATTATACCTTCCTACCTCCTTTTTTCATGGTGAAACTCCTAGGATATTTAAACATTTTAGAAGACGACAGACAGGCAAAAAGTGCTCGAGAATGTTTGTTTTCGTCTTCCAAATCGAAATTTTCTGTTTCAGGTTCTCCTGCAGCTTGCACGATGGCTGCCAATGCCAGATGGCACCGTTTCTGAGAAAAGAGCTAGCTTTTGCTTAGAAGTAATACCCACAAACAATGCCGAATTAGCATAAGCAAATGTCAGTGAGTTAACACAAAGCCAACACTCTTTCTATCTTTTCTTTCCTTCCTAGGCCATGGGTGTTGAGAGTGACCAGGAAATTGTACAGATGATTGGAACAGAGGAGCACGTGATGGCTGCATTTGGGCCCAGTCTGGAAGAGTGCCAGAAAGCTCAGATTTTCACACAGATGCAGGTGTGTCTTTTCATGTCGTCCTTTGCTATGAAAGGGAATTGGAGATTTAATGCTGCCCATAGATAAAGCATCTGATGCATGACTTCTTGGGGTGTAGGTGTGGGAGGCTGTTGGGGAAGACCAGTAGACAAGCTTCTTTGACGTGTGCTTTAGGAATTGGAGGAAGGAGTTTGTCTTGACAGATTATCGGCCTGTGGTGTCTAACTTGGAAGGGGGATATGTGGCCAAGAGGCTTTTGTTCTGATAAAATAGCAAGTGCACTTTTTTCACTTATGTGCCCAAATGATATGTTTTTGAATGACAACAACTCTAGTGTAGAAGACTTTTTTCCTCCCTCTGCTCTCCTCAATTTCCCTTTTCTTCCCTACTTCCAGTTGCTTTCAGTGTCCAGTTGTGGTCTCAATTCCTTTTTCTGAATTCCCAGTGTCATCAGCAAGAAAATCCAAGGTCAGAAACCCTTCACCAGTACAGAGCCTTCATCCACCTGGAAGGAAATCCTACTGGGAACCTGGAGGTTTTAGACAGCGCTCAGAGATGAAGACAGGGAGATCTCTATGCCAAACAGGATGAAATGAGTTGTATTTCCTGCCCTTGCGACAGGGAGCTCTGATAGCCACACTGAGCATGTTTAGTGCCACACTTGTAAAGTACTTTGCTAAGTGTAACGTGGTAGCCTTGCTCAGGGCCGTCCTGGGGGTAGGGATTCCCTGCTATGGAAGCACAACAGACGGTCCTTACTTATCCACATGTACGTTGTCTGTTTTGTGGGTTGCTTTTAACAGGATGTAAATTCCAGGCTGCATTGTCCTTATTACCCAGGATGCTTGTGGAGGTAGCATTTTCCCACTTATGTCTGTTAGTGTGTGTTCTGAAAATCAAACCACTGTTGATATTTTCGTCGACTGAGCTAGGAAAACATTCAAGAAGGTTGATCATTATATGTGAGTACATATAATTCCAAAGCACAAGTCAGTAGGGATTATTATCACTGCCTTCCTCTTTTTATGCGGTTAAGTAATAGTCAACTCCAGTTATTGGGCAGGCGGCATCAGGAGAAGTTGTGTGGATCTAGGAGGTTCTATCTGTGGTCTTTATTGAAAATGAAACATTTTGTGATCTTGAATCTTTGTTTCCAACTGGAATTATATTGCCCAAGGGTTCCCAGACCATGAAGAGGAAACGTTAAGAAACACCCAGGAGCTGGCTCAGTGTGGGGAGATACACTCTCTCCTTTAGAGCTCTGTAGGGCTTAGGAAGAGCAGATTACTTCAGTGATACCTCAGTGGATTCATTGAGGCCTGTGAATATTCATTTTATAACAAATAGCATTGTTGTTGCTCAGCTAACCCTGTAACATGGAATGGTAAAGCTTGTGTGAGAAGGCTAATAGTGGGTGAGAAAACCGTTTCTTTTTCTTAAATAGGTGCTTACAGAAAGTGTCAGCTAGCTGACTGAGAGAAGTTCAGTTGAAGGTGAGGGGAATAGACAAACAGGTGTAAGGTTGACATGATTTGCACTCTTGGTGCTGGATTAGAGCATCGATTAATTATTTGCAACTACTAAGAGGCTATAGAGACATACATAATCCACAATGGTTGGTAAGTTGAACATAAATTTGGGCAGTGTGGCTAATTTATGTTATTTTAAGTGAATGTGGAGCAGGTATGCAGTATCTTCTATAATAGGACTTTTGACAACATGGCACTTAGTGGATTGCTAAACACCCATGCTGTGTTTGCGTTTAATGCCTCCCATCTCATTGTCTCCTCCATTCCTTCTGCCCACAAAGCCTTTCTCTGGGCCTTGGTCACAGATGTTTTCTATCATCCTTGTTAAGAGTTGTGGTATGGGGAGAAGAAATTATTAGCCTTTTGGAGGATAGGATGCACTTAGGGATGTCATCTTGGCCTTTTCATGACCAGATTGGGCTCTCACCCCAACCCGCACACTGTGAACCCTTGGCAGCATTATTAGTTATTTTAGGGAGAAGTGGCTTTTGCTACATCAGAAGGGATACTAGGCTCCCCTGTGTTCCTCAGTTTTTTCCTCAAAATGAAGGGTCTCTAGCCTCTTTCCCAAGGGAACTGGAAGACCAAAATTTAATGTGGACATGATTAGGATCAGTTTAGGGAAGACTGAACTGCCTGTCCCTTGGCAGTTCCCGCTGACTGTGGGCTTGCTTTTATTAGTTGCTCGGTCCCCACTTACTGCTAGGTCCTTGCAGCAAGGCCTGGCACAGTCTCAGTTTATCATTTGCTCTAACGGACGTTTAACTGAGAAGATCCTGGTCTGATGTCCCGATCTCACCACAGACAGTTTCCATTCTGTTCCCGGCCCTGAACTAGTCATTAGGAACCAAAGAAAAAGATGACACGATGTTAGTCAGAGACATACCCGTAACTAGACAATTAAAATGCAGTGTGTTCTCAAGTGGAAGGAAAGCACTTAGTTCTTTATACATAAGGAATTCAAATAGCACAGAGAAAGGAGTGGGGTTAGGAAGGCTGCACAGAGGAAGTGATACCTGAGCTAGGTTTTGAAGCACTCCCAGGCTGTAAGTGGGGACAGGAATTTCAAGATAAGAATCAGGAATCCTAGCTCGCTCTTCTAACTGAAAGCCGGTTTAAAAAAACAAAAGTACATTTATTTTGTTGTTAGAAAATAATGAGAACCACATGATGATCTTCTTAAGGAACTTTTTATTACAGAAAAACTTCAACACATACCAAGTATACAGATTAGTATTGTGAATCCTCATGTGCCCATCACACAGCTTCCATAATCACAAACACTTTGCCATTCTTGTTTCATCTAAATGTCTATCTACCTCTTACCTGTTATTTGCTTAGTTTTTAATACTTCATTAGATAGAATTTATGTACGCTGAAATGTACAAGTCTTAATTGCACAATTTGGCACTCTTTTTATAAGATGTAGAATATTTTTTCATTACCTCCAGGAAGTTCCCTCCTGCCCCTTCTTAGCTACTTTTCACCTACTCCTCTGATTTTCTTCCCCACTGTTCTGATTTTTCTCCACAGATTAATTTTGCCCATTCTGGAAGTTTATATGTGGAATTACGCAGTAAATGCTTTTCTGTGTCCCGTTTCTTTTGCTGAGCGTACTGTCTGATATTCCTCCAAGTTGTTCCTTTTTATGTCATTTATCCACGCATTTCCTTGTTATTACCGAGTAGTATTCCATTGTACGAATACCACAGTTCATTTTTTTCTGTTGATGGACACCTGGTTGTTTCACTCAGTGTTGCTGTAAACATTCCTGTACCAGCCTTTGCCTGGACAGTTCTGCCTTTCTCTTGGATAAGTACCTACAAATAGGATTGTTAGATCAAAGAGCTTGTGAATGTAACTTTTTATAAAGTTGCAACTGCCACACCTTTTCCAAAGCAGTTGCACCATTCTGCAGCACCCCCCACCCTCCCAGCGTGTGAGAGTTCTGATTGCTCCATGCCCTCACCAGCATTTGGGCCTGTCCAGTCTTTAATTTTAGTCATCTACTAGGTGTCGAGCAGTATCTGTACTGTTATGGTTTTAATATGCATTTCACTGATGACTAATGTTGAACACTTTTTCATGGACTTACTGACTTTCTTGGTGAAGTATCCAAATTTTTTTGCTTGTTTTCCTTGTGGAGTTTTCTTTAGTATTGAACTTCAGAGTACTTTAAAAAAAATCCTAGATATAAATCCCTTGTCAGAGTTATGTTCCATAACTTTTTGGGGGTTTGCTTTATGGTTGTCGATTTCTGTCCTGTGTAACGAAATTTCACCAACTCCAAGGGCAAGAATATATTCTCCTGGGTTTTTTTTTTCCTGGAAGCTTTATAGTTCTAGTTTTTATGTTTCTGTCTAAAATCCACTTAAACTAATAATTTTTTTATTTGGTGAGAGGTAGAGGTCAAAGTTAATTTTTTACGTTGTAGATATTTAATTGTTTCAGTACCATTTGTGGAAAAGATTTTTCCCTTGCCAATTGAATTGCTTTGGCACTTTTATCAGAAATCATCTGACCATGAAGGTGGGGTTATTTCTGGGTGTATTTTCTTCCATTGATCTATCTGTCCTTATCCAGTATCACACTGCCTTGCATACCATAGCTTTCTAATCAAAACTAATGTAATGTAAATCTTCCAACTTTACTTTTTCAAGAGCACTTTTTAGCTGTTCTAGGTCTTTTGTATTTCCATGTAAATTTTAGAATCAATAGATTTTTGGTTTTTAAAAAACCTGCCACAGGTATAATTGCCAGGAACAATTATGATGTGTCTTTGGTCAGTTTGGAGAGAATTTTAACAGTAAGGCACCTTAACACTATTATACCTTTTCAGTCCCTAAAAATGACATAACCCTCCATTTACTTGGGTTTCGTTTTCTCCCAGCAGTGCTTTGTAGCTCTCAGGATAGAGGTCTTACCATGGTGTCCGTCCTTTCTGAGGGAAAGGAAGTACAGCTCCAGAGTGTTAACTATGGACAGTGGTTCTCTCTGGGCGGAGGACTGATGGCTGCTTCATACACATCACGTGTATGTGTATATACATGGAATCTGTTCGTGTGTATATTCTAAATTTCCTATAGTGGCCATGTATCAATTTTGTAGTTAGAAAACGAACTATAAAGAAATGGAACCAGTGTATTGGGCAGCATGTCATGCTGCTTGTCATTAATCTGTGACAAATGTTGATTTTTGACTAAGCCTCACACAACATTCTCTTTAGCCAGGATCCCTGTCTTTTTGCTTATAGTGTCATGTATGGGTTGGTGTTTAATAAATCCCCTCCAGTGGTGTCATTCAAACATCAATATATCTGTTTTTATAGGCATTAAAATATATAGGGAACAAAGTAAGGAGGCAAAGGATGTGGGGAGGTGGACCAAAGAAGACCAAAATAGAAGAGGCAAGAGAGCTCCTGGCTTCTACCATCCTGACGCATGTCCCGGTGAGTAGCACTGAGCAAGTGTGAGCTGTGCTCATGGTGGGGTCCATGTATTGAAGAATTTTGAATACAAGTTTACATTAATTAAAATCTGGTTCTGTAAGAAAAGAAAGACTCTAAAAAGGACTGGACTGCCCCGTGGAAATCATCTCCCATTTTCAGTGGTTTATTTGTACTTTGGGAATGTTAACTGTATTCTGTCATTATCATCCTGTTTACTCTCCTGTGCTTCCTCTTCTGATCTACAATTACAGTTTTTTATATTCATACGTATCTTAGTGCTGCTACTAGATTTCATGGTTTTGAAGGGCAGAGATAGTGTTAGATGTTCTTATTTTTAATTTTTTAAAATTTTCACATCTCTCTACATATATAGATTTTTGGTTTTTATCTTATTTTTTTTAATTAATAGTTTATTACCAAGTTGGTTTTCATATAACACCCAGTGCTCTTCCCCACATGTGCCCCTCTCCATGACCATCACCTCCCTTCCCCTTCCCCTCTCCCTCTTCAGCCCTCGGTTTGTTCTCAGCATTCAGAGGTCTCTCATGATTTGCCTCCCTTCCTCTCCCCAACTCTTCCCCACCTTTCCCCTTCCCATAAAAAGCCTGCCACAGGTATAATTGCCTTATAACCTATATCTTTACATAGATATATATAGAGATGTATATATGTCTTTATGTATTTTTAAGAAAAGAGAAACAATGTGAACAGGGAAGGGGCAGAGATTGGGGGAGACACAGAATCTGAAGCAGGCTCTAGGCTCTGAGCTATCACCACAGAGCCCGACACGGGGCTCAAACTCAACAACCCACGAGATCATGACATGAGCTGAGGTTAGACGCCTGACCAACTGAGCCACCTAGGTGCCCCGATGGTATTAGATGTTTTTAAATGAAACAGGCCTTGCTCATTTACTCTATTTATTGTAAAATACATAACAAACGTACCATTGGTAAGTGTGCAGTTCTGTGGCATTAAGTGCGTTCTCACTATTGTGCTGCTATTGCCACCATAGATACTTTTTAAATATTGGGTAGTTTATCTCCAGACCTTGAATTTTATTTTATTTTATTTTATATTATTTTAAGTTTATTTTCCTTGAGAGAAAGAGCATGCAAGCAGGCTTTGCACTAACAGCAACATGGGGCTCAAACTCACAAACTGTGAGATCATCACCGGAGCTGAAATCAAGAGTTGGACGCTTAACTGACCGAGCCAGCCGGGTGCCCCATAATGAATTTTAGAGTTCACACTGTCCAGCCGCCTTTACTTATAGTACAGATTATCCAGTCCAGACAAGCTGGTTTGTCTTGTCACCCAGCTGGTTAGTAGACAGAGAGCTAGAATCCATCTTTTGACCCTAAGACCCTAAGTGCTTAACGCACTCGACCCTTGAATAAGTCAGGTTTGAACCGCATGAGTCCACTTATATGTGTTGTTTTTTTTTCTCAGTAATTGCAGTTTAGTACTATAAATATATTTTCTCTTCCTTAAGATTTTCTCAGCAACTTTTTTTCTCTTATTGTAAGAATACAGTATATAGCAATCAAATTATGTGTTAACTGTGTTATCAATAAGGCTTCTGGTAAACAGTAGGCTATTAGTAGTATGTTAAGTTGTACGTGGATTTTCAACTGTACAAAGAGTCGCTGCCCCTCATGCCTGTGTTGTTTCAAGGCCACCTGTATTTACTTTTTATTAATTTACCATTAAACAGAAATTGACCATGAGGGATGTGGGCAAGAGTGATCATTCCCCTCCATTTAATATAATGTTACTCTTTCTTAGTGATAGAATTATTTATTAGACATTCTTGCTAACCAAATACTGTAGTCTGGTTTATAATGAGTATATTGTTCATACATATTCTTCACAAATGACACAATTCTAGGGTTGCATACTCTCTCTTCAGGAAACGATCATAAAGGAAAGTCAAGGGGTCTGTGGAAGCGGAGAGTGACCACTGACACACATTCAGTTTGGGTTTTCTTATTTTAAAACACATTGTTGGCTAAATAACATACAGATCTCTGATGCTGCCATTTGTATGTGGACTAATTGAAAGAATTAAAAAACTCTTAATATCAGGGTGCCTGGGTGGCTCAGTCAGGTAAGCGTCCCGCTTCAGCTCAGGTCATGATCTTACGGTTCGTGGGTTCAAGCCCCACATCGGGTTCTGTGCTGACAGCTCAGATTTTATCTCCTTCTCTCTCTGACCCTCCCCTGCTCACACTGTCTCTGTCTCTTAAAAATAAATTTAAAAAAATTAAAAAAAATTTTTAATATCAAAGCTGGGTCTCTAGAATTTTAAACTCTGGATGACCATTTAAAAATCAAGACACACACACACACACACACACACACAAAATCAAGACAGCCACAGTGAGTGTCTCTGGCTCCCCAGCGCTTTCCCAGGCAGCCTCTCTGTCTCCAGCAGAGAGTCTCTTGGATGGCCTCAGAGCCTCAGGACCCAGGGAAAGGAGGTGGTAACTGCGAGTCCGAGTCCGAGGACCAGCCCAGGGAAGGTGGTGGGCTCCACCTCTTTGAGGGAGTGGCATGAAATATACAGGGAAGGCAGGAAGGAGTTGATAGTGGCTAATGTGCATTGTCTCAGAAATTTTCTCTAACTCCTAAATTACAGGTTAAAGAATTCAATTTCCGAGCGAAATGCATCTACACTGCAGTGATGGTGCGAAGAGTGATTCTGGCCCAAGGAGATAACAAAGTGGACGACAGAGACTATTATGGTAACAAGCGACTGGAGTTGGCAGGACAGGTGATTTAATTACTTTATGTCAGCAGGCCTGAGCGTCAGGTGCAGGTGTGGGGTTCACAGTTTTTCAAAGCATGAATGCTTACTCAGAATTCCAGTATTAAATAAAAGTGGAGCCTCTCTGGCTGAGGTGGGGTATAAAGGCTTATTTCTCTACCTGCTTGCCCTTCCCCTGCATCTCCTCTGTGGGATTCATAAAAGTTTGCTCTCTAGCACAGAGTGCAGACTCTAGCAGGGTCCCTGATGGTCTTGTCCCAGGGCACCTTTCCATCCCTGTCTCATGCCAAGGCAGGTCACCTACATCTTCCCAAACACCCCGTGATGCTCTATCATCCTTCCATGCCTTTAAGTTATGCCTTCCGCCTCTGCCTAAGTTTCTCCTCCCCCCATCTCCCTTTACCCTCCCTCTAGTGAGGAGCTGCTACCCATTCTTGATTCTTGGGGTCACCTTCTTTGAAATCTGTGAACCCCAGGAGAAGTTAGTTGCTCTGTCTTCCAAATGCCAGTGACATTTTGTTCAGGTGTTTATATGTATGCTAAAATATACTTTATTCTTTACCTGCAGACTTCTTTCTCCCCTAGACAGTAAGCTCCTTGAGGACAAGAATACTTTATATTCCTCTTTGTAATCCCGCTGTAAAGTACTAGGCACCGGAGAGTCATTGGAGAGTGACACTCTGTGAGGCACCTACTCTCAAGAGTGCATTTTGTAGGGGAGACAGTGAACAAGTAAACAGCAAAGAAATGAGATAATATTAAACAGTCATATGTGTTTAAAGAAAACCCCAGACAGGCTAATGTTAGAGAGTTGGGGTGTTGGTGGAGGAAAGGCATGTTACTTTAGTCAGCATGATCAGGAAAGATCTCTTTGGAAAAAGAGATATATTTTAAGCTGAGCCCTCAGATACACCTCTGAGACTTGAATGAGAAGCCAGTCTCATGCATCCTTGGGACCTGCATTCCAGCAATAGCCCCTTGAAAATGTGCACATTCCTGCGCAGTTCCAGCACCGGGGCTGGAGGAGGGTCAGGGCAGCTGGGGTGCGTGAGGGGCAGAGGGGAGGTGCAGAGGACATCAGAGAACCAGCTTGTGGGCCATGGAAGGGGGTTTGGACTGGTTTTCCATGCAATGGAAAACCACTGGAGAATTATAATCAGGGAAGTGACATGATCTGAGATTTATTTTAGAAAGAGCTGATGTAGAGACAGGCCAGGAATGAGCCAGTTAGGAGGCTGTGACAGTATTCCATATGACACATGATGGCAGCTAGGATAACAGATCCTACAACTAAAGCTTTAAAACTAGGATTAAAAAGCGATAGCAATTTTAGGTTTTGGAAGAAGGTTGGCATCTGGACTCCTGGGGAAGTCCTGTGTGGCTAATGGTTGATGCTAGCAGGTGGGTTTTCCACCACCTTCAAACTGACCTCTGCTCAGGATACCATGCATCTCCCCACCACCAGCAGCCCCAATTTTTACAGTTTTTTAATTGGCAAAAATCATGCCGTTAAATGAGTCCATTAAAAAAAAATGTTGATTGTTTAGAAGCATAAGGAATGGAGTCAGGAGAGGAGAGACTATCCTGTTGCTTAAAAAATTAGAATTAAAAAGAGGGTTCCTGTGTGCAAGAAAACATTGCTTTATAAACAATGTAAGGACATAAAAGGCATTGTGTTGGCAAAAATGTGTAAAAACAATAGCTGCTAATTTCACACCCCATGGGATGAGGGAGTATAAATGTGCTTCAGCTTTAGATAACAGAGCTGGATCCACTGGCCAAGTGGGTTCACAGAGCTTTCCCTCAGTCCCTCTGCCGCCAGAGGGCTGGCAGGCCAGCCGCCAGTAGAGGTGTTAGCAAAACGTACCGATTTCAGGCTTAATCTTTGCACCTACCTTTTCTTTTTCGGTAATGTGTTCATTATTTGCTGAGCATTACTCTATTCTTTGTCTGCAAATTTTTTGTTTCTAATGCAGCTTGCTTTGTATGGGTGAGATATGGAACGGCACCAAAAATCCGGCACCCTGGAAAGCCAGGGATTTCCACCCTGTGACAAAAGAATGCCGTCTTGACTTCAGAGATTGCCTAATCCCAGCTGTTCTGATAATGTAATTAAGGCTGCCTAATGTCTTTAATTTTGCAACCAGTTTGTGTGAAAAGGAGAATTTGGCACTCTGAAGGCTTAACACTAAATAGCAATCTCAAGACGCCTAATTAGAATTCTCTGACATTAAGCTAATTGGTGAAACTGTATTTCAGCAGCTTAACTACTTTATTAATTTTTTTTAGCATTTTCATTGAAAATCAATTGATGAGCTGTCAGCATTTTTTCCTTAAATATAATTTGCTCTTTGGTGTTCCTGTTCCAATCTAGCTAGAAGGCCTAACACTAGCAATGAAAGGTGTTGAATATTATCACCAGCGTTTCATCTCTTTTAATCATTTTACTCTTGACCTAAATAATGTGGCTTATTGTGTGACTTGGCCTCGGAGTTTCCTCCTGCCCTGTGAACGGGAGGACGTAATTTCTCTTAAAGCGAAAATCTAGAGATGGAGAAATTTAATGAGGCAGTAGTTCAGTGGAGTGTGCTCTTACATTTTACTTGTTTAGGACAAGAGGCGTTTCCTTGCGTTTCAATTGGGAGGCTACGGCAAATTCAGCTGGGATCTAAGAAACTTTGTCATAATTTGAGACACAAAAGTCTAAGTGTAAAGGACTAATTAAAATAGAGCTGAGCCTTTGTGGTTTAGGTTAAGGGCATTTGCTTCTGTTCAGGAGGCTTATTCAAGTTCCTTTTGCCAGTTTCCACAGGAAGTTGCTGCAATGGGCCTCTTCATCCCGCTCACCCCTCTGCACCTGCTTCCATTCCCATACTCTTTCCGTGAGTGAAGCTGCTGGGTCTGAGTGGAAGAAAGGATTAAGCTCTCAGAGGAGGAAGTTTTCTTTTTAGAACACTTCTGACATGGTACATTCAAGCCCAAGAGCCTGGCTTTCCTCTCTGCAAAGTTGATTTTAGTAAAAAAGTGGAAGAACATGTCCTACCTTAAGGGGGAAAAGTATAAAATCACATTCCACTTTGGAATTTCTTCAGTAGTAAGTAGCTAAAGGAGAAAACTCTTTTGCTTTGAATATCTTCTTCAAAAGCTTCTACCAGAAGCTACCTATGTATTATAAACATTCAAGAATATAGTCAGTATGGAACTTAGATAATCTTTATCTCACATGGTTACACTGAGTTCAGAGTCCCCCTTTCAGTAAATAGTGTATATCTAACATTCCCATGATATTATTTTAATATTTTTTTTAGGTCACTTAGATCACAAAGACACCAAGCTTTTTTCTTTCTCTGTAAAGGAAAAAAAAATGCTTACAAAAGGGGGGGGGAACTAACGCAATTAACTGTACAGAGGAACTTAGGTGTTTGTAGTATCATATTTGATTACTGAAGACATGTACCTGCTGTTTACTTGTAGTGAGCCACCTGTTTAGTCTCAGGAACTTTTTATAGATGGTATTCTGGGTATCTGTTGCTGTGTTGCATGCTATCCCAAAACGGTGGCTGAAATTAACAACCACTTCATTATACCTCACAGCTTTGTGGGTCAGGAATTCAGGCAGGATTTAGCTGTTTGATTCTTCTGTTTTGCATGGTGTTGATGGAGGTCAGTTGGTGGTATTCTGCTAACAGGTGTGGGAAGAGCTGGAAGACTGGTCTTGACTAGGACCTGGCCTTTCCAGTGTTATGGCATTCGAGTGGCTCAGGGCTCCAAACAAATGTTTCCTGTGAACAGGACAGAACCGGTGCAGCCTTAATGACCCTAGTCTTCAGCTCCTTTATTTCTGCTTTATTGGAAAAAGCGGTTACAACCTTCACCCAGATTTGGGGCAGTGGGAGGACTTGGGCCACACTTCTCAGTGTGTAGTTCTGGGGTCACCCAGAGATTTGAGCCAAGTTTACATACATAATTGGGGGTTTCCTCCCTTTGGTTCTGTGATTTTCTCCTTTCCAGCTTTTGTGGTAGCTCAGATCTTTATCCTCTGGGTTTTCAATCCAGTAAGACTGGATCTCTCTGAGTTTTGGCTTCTCAATGTAGCTTGTACCCTTTTTACCAATATGGCCTCCCCTTAATCGAAAAGCTTTAAAAACGGGAAATGCACCCAGTGCCATTTACTTTTGAGACATGTTGGCTTTCCTCCAGTTTCTGCCTTTTAGACACTCTCCAGTGGCCTCAGATAGTTGTAATATTTTATCCAGAGTTTATAACTATTATCAGGAGGTGAGTCCATCCGATAGGAGCTTCTCTGCCAATTCTGGAAACAGAACCATCTTTGTCTGTTCTGATGACTTCCTATTACATCCCATTGACCTGGTTTCTGTGGTTATACTATTCCAGATAGTCACCTTGGCTTAATATTATTTAATTTTTATTATGTAACTTTTAACATGATAAAATGTTACATAAATATGTTTTGAAGGGTACAAGTAAAATCAACACCCTCAGAGCCACTGTCTGATTTAGTAATTCTTAAAAATCTAAAAAATCAGTTGATTCTTAATAATCAATTAATACCATTCTGTTTACCTGTGTATTTCTTCCTTATTCTTTCTCTTTTCCCCTTGTCCTGAATTTTTGCCCTTTTTTATTGTATTATCTAAATTTTTAATTTAAAAAATTGAAAATATATTATTAAAGTACAAGTTTTGCCCATTTTTGAATTTTATAAAAATAGATTCATGCCACATATGTTTTTCTGGAACATTTTTCTTCACTCAGCATTATTTTTAAGATCTATATTGTTGGGTGTCACAGTACTTCCACTTTTGTAGTGATAAATAACACTTTGTCCATTCTACCAGTCGAGACCTTTGTGTGATTTCCCTTTTTAAAAAATATTAATGAAAGGGGAAGGGGGGTGATGGACATGGAGGAAGGCACTTGTGGGGACGAGCAGTGGGTGTTATATGGAAACCAGCTTGACAATAAACTATAAAAAAAATTAACATTCATATTTATCATTTCAGGTGCTCATATGCAAGAATTTCTACAAATAAGATTGCCAAATCCTAGAGTCAAGTTAAATCTCCAGTTTAACTGGAGAATGTCAGACTAGTTCCCAAGTATTTGTACATTATTCTGTATATGAGTTCCTGATGATCTCCATTCTATGCCTTAGTATCAAACTTTAAAATTTTTGCCTAGTGGGTATAAAGTGTCATCTCCTTGTGGTATTAATTTGCATTTCTTTTATTACTAATGAGGTTGAGCCTCTTTTGCATATGCTTATTGACCATTACTATTTTTCCTTCTTTGAAATGCTTTTTGGGTTGTTTGCATTTTCTTTATTGATTTAAAGGGTTTTTTTGTTTTTTTTTTTGTTTTTTTGGGGCTATTCTAGGTTTTGCTGGTGGTTTCCTCATGATGACTTTCAACTATATATTCCTCTCTATTTCTCTCCTCTCTATTTCTCTCCTCTGAATTTCTTTTAAGCCAGGAATTAAATTAAGAGGCTAGATCAAATTCAAGTTCTTTTTTTTTGGCTAGCATGCCATTGCACAGTTTGCTGTTATATTCTATCAGGAAGAATATGACTAGTTGTATCTATATTTGGTGCCATGGGCATTGATCACTGGAAATTTGATCCCATGATGTCCTGAGAATTGATCATTGGGATCTTTCTCTCATGTGAGAGAAAGTCCAGGGAAATATCCAGTATTTGGGACCCTGATTTCATCTTTGAAGTTCCCCATCAACTTTTCTCCTGATGGTTTTATTTAACAGCTGCTGATGATATTCCTTTATCTATTGTTTAATTAGGGCATGCAAAATAGTGATACACCACTCTTTCTGCTCTTTTTTAGCTAGAATTTTTCAATAAAGAATACTTTTCAATATCATCTCTTTGGTTACCCTGAGACATAATTTATATGGGAAAGGCAGAATAAATGCTTGCTAGTTTTTTTTTAGCCAGTTTACAGAATATTGATTTAACTTTCTAGTTACCTCCACAGATGAAGGGTTTTGTTTTTTTTCTATCATCATAAACTTAGGAATTTTAACATTATAACTGAAATGTTAGAATTACTGTTTCCATTAAAAATAATAATAAAAAGGCTGCTAGTTTTTTATTGAGATTGCATTTGAATTTATAGATTTGGGGGAGAATTGACGTCTATACCGAGTCTTCTAATCCATGAACATAGTATATCTCTGCTATTGAGATTCTCTTTAATGTCTCTCAGCTTTTTGTCCCAAACAAACTTTTTGGGATTTTGTTTTTTATTTAGACATAAATGGTATCTGCAAGTAACAACAGTTTTCCTTTCCAACACTTACATATTTTTTTTCTTGCCCTAGTGCACTGAATGGTACTGCCAATACAGTGTTGAATAGGAGTGGTAAGAATGGGCATTCTTTCCTATTCCACAATTTTATAAAGCAAAGCTCTCAGTTTCCTGCCCTTCCCAGTGGGATCTGGCCCCTGCCTTGTATGAGTGCAGAATCCTTGACCCAGGCACGTGTCCTGCTCCTCTCCCAGGGAAAGATGGTTTGGCTTCTCTTCCTCTTTCCTCTGGCCATGTACCTTTTCCTGGAATTGGTGACCAGTGGGTTTGCTGGCCTTCCTCCAGCAGTTGACTACTGTTGCTTATTACTAGCTGCAAGGCTTATGGTGGGAGCAAGGGGGCCTTCTGCTCCACTCTTAGGGATGGATGGCTTCTGCTTCTGTCCCTTTCTCAGTGCAGGTCACCTTTGCCTGGTTTCCTGACTCTTGTCCAGTGACTTGAAGATTTTGCTTCATGTGAGAGAAAGTCCAGGGAAATGGGATTTTATTGCTTTTTCCAATGAAGGAATCTTTCTCAGGTCTTTGGCTTTACTTCAGTCTTCCATGACCACTCCATAGCAAAGAACTTGTAAGTCAGATGCTCTTTTTTCTGTCTGAGGCTCCGAAAGAGTCTAAGCTTCCATGGTAGCCCACATTTGGCTTGTAAGCAGTCCTTCAAGTTTTGACTGATTTCTTCTATGGCAGACAGATGTCATCTCTCTCATGTGTCCCATCTCTCTTTGGGGAAACTGTCCCCCTTTGTATTCAACTCACCTGGGTACCTTGCAGCCTTACCTCTCTGTTGGACCCCAGAAATGTATGATTCTGTAGTTGATTTATCTGGATGTGGAATTTGCAAATCTTTCTTAAACTCCTAATCCTAGCTTTCTTTCCACCTCTGCTATTCATCTGTTTCATGAAATCATCCATTAATCCTGTTTTCCAATAATCTAAGGTAAGGGATTAAAGAGTTTGATTTTTTTTCTCTAGCATTGGCTGAACTATCATGTTTCAGACTTTACTTTGGCCTCTGTTGCCTTTACATTAACCTTCTCTGCTTATGTAGACTTTTGCCCAGACCACTGGTCTGAGGATGGGTGAGAGTCTGTGGTCCAGTTTCACTGGTCTGGAGAGGAATGAGTAAGGATGGATGGTGTGAGTTTTACCAAGCAAATTATATTTACTTTTTTGTGTTTTTCTCCTGAGATTATTTGCTCTGCCAATTTTTGATGTTAAATTGTTTTTTTGAAAATGAAATGATGATGTAGAGTGGGTATTATTTCATTTTATAACCTTTTTATTGAGAAATATTACAGAAAAATGCATAAAACATAAATTTCAGCTTAATTGTTGTAAAATACCTTTGTAAATAGTACTCAAGTTGAAAAATAAAATTTCAACACTTTAGAAGCTCCCCATCCCCAACATATCCCTTCTTGATTGAAATCCTCCCCCTCCAAGGTAAGACCCTTAGCCCGATTTTTATGGTATTCACATCCTTGCTTCTCTGTAGAGTTTTGCCATCGAATTCTAGTTCAGTTTTGCTGGTTTTGAACTTTATGTAAATGGAATCATATTATATATATGTTATTTTGTGTGTGGCTTCTTTCACTCAATATTATGCTTTTAGGATCCAGCCGTGACTTTGTGGTTATTTTTTTGTTCATTTTCCTTGCTTTATAGTGTTCCATTATTTTAGTTTGTCTAGCTAAATATTATTTGTATGGCTTTTAGTTTTTAGCTCATACGAATAATGCTGTGAATGTCTCTTGTACTGGTGCACATTTCTGTAGGGCAGTGATTCTCAAGATGCCCTTCCCCCACCAGCAGCTCTGGCATCTCCTGGGAACTTGTTAGAAATGCAAATTCTTGGGCCTATTGAATTAGAAACTGTAGGGGTGGGGCCAGCAATTTGTGTTTTAACAATCCTTGAGCGTAATTACCATGCATGCAGAAGTTCGGAAGCACTGCTGTGGGGGTGTACCTAGGGAGGAACTGAGGAGACTTAGGGAAGACTAGATTAATGGCAAACTGTCCTCTAAGTAGTTGTAGCAATTTACATTTTTACCAGGGATGTAGGAGAGGTCCAAAAGGCACCACAGTTTTTGGTGTTGTAAGACTGTTTAATGGTAATTCTTCTCTCCCACTGCCCTTTTGGGTTTTAATTATCTTTATCTGTAAAATTAAAACTTAGGTCACTGGTCAGTGAAATCTAAAAGCCTGGAAGTGACTGGTCTAAATGAAATATATTTGAGTGCAGAAATTTTGTGATCATTTTTGCTCTTACTCCCAGTGCCTCGAATAGCGATAAGCGCATGGAAAAGTACATATTTATCAAGTTGAAATTTAAAATACTTTATCATTGCTCAGTAGTTTCTCCATCTTTTTTTGAAAAACAGTTTAATAACGACTTAAGATTTTATCATACAGACTAGTAATGCATTTTGAAAGTTCACCATATACTTTTATTTATTTTTTTTAGCTTTTATCACTTCTTTTTGAAGATTTGTTCAAAAAATTTAATTCTGAAATGAAGAAGATTGCAGACCAGGTGATTCCTAAGCAAAGAGCTGCCCAGTTTGATGTTGTGAAACACATGCGTCAGGACCAGATCACCAATGGCATGGTGAATGCCATTTCTACCGTAAGTCTCCATCCATTTGTTGAGGTTTTTGTAACTTATTTATACCTCTGTTCCATGGAATGGAAATTGAAAGTACTTTGGGAATCTAGGTGAAAAAATAACATGTATATTTAGAGGATGTTTACAAATCACACATTTTCTACCTTGAAAGACAGTCCACAGTTTAAATGTTATCACTAGGAATCTTGTTACTGTATAACTTCTTGCCAAATTATAGTCGCTCTTCTATAAGGTGGTAAGAAAATAGACACCCATACATAGAGGAAAAGTTTTTAGTTTAACTGGGAATAGCCCTTCTTTTAAAGGATACTACTTCCCCTTGTTTTCTGTAATAAAACTGACATATCGCAAGTAAGTTTTTTAATGGCAGCTTTTGTTCAAAACAATACAAAACGCTTGATTCCATTGTAGGTTTGTGTTCCTCGTAGCACTATCAGCTGTTCCTCACGTCAGTGATGAATTCAGGCCTCAGCAGCTGCTGTGTATTCACGGCCCCTGGCTGTTCATAAAAGGTTATCAGATAGGTTTTTGCTTCCTTTCTTAAAGCATAACGACTATAGGTCTATCTGATGAAGTCTAGTTGTGTTTTGTACGCCAGACATAAGATTAGTTGTATTGATGGGAGTCTGCCCTGACAAAAGGATAGTGTGCTATAACACGTTGATTCCCCTAACAATGAAAGACTTAGTGGCAGACTGGCTGCAGTTCTTGCCTTTAGAAACTAGCAAGTGGGTCTGTGTGAACAGCCCTTGCAGTGACAGCTACATCTAACTTGACACGAACTGGGCCTTGGTGCCCATTTAGGCACGTTACACTCTGTGGCCCAACCTTGTGTGAAAGTAGGTCCCTGGACATTTGAAGAGAAGCCTCCAAAGAGCACTTGAACGCACGTCAGTTTGAATTACTTTTCCGTTCTTTCTGACCCATGATTTTCAGGTCATGATAGCTTTATGGAGTAGTTCTTTTGCCCCTTAGTGACATTACTTTGCCTCTCGGAGAAGCCTGCCTATTTGAAAAAGCCTTGTTGTAGGTGGACCCCAATCTGTAGCAGCCAGAAAAACTTCCGTGTTCTCTTCTAACATTCTGTATTACCATTAATAGAGTATTTTCAGCAAATACGTTTTCTCAGAAGAGCAGTTTTAGACTCCTTGTCTGTCTCTCTCCTTGCCCTTCTTATGATACTCACACAGAAGACTAGAACAATCCCTCTTGTTGGACACCTTGGCTTCACTCCCCATCTACTCCCATTTGCCAGCAGCTGCTGCCTTATTTTAGCTCTGTGCGAAATCTCTATTTACCTTCCTCACACCTACTCTCTGGGCATCAGTCTGTTTGCTAGGTTTACCCTCATTCAGAGCAGAAAAGGAGTTAACTGATGAAGCAATGTAAGAAGTTAACTTGTGGAATAAATGTGTTTGTCTGTTTCTTTGCTTTGTAAAATGCAGTTTCTTCCTAGAATTTAACTCTTTTCCACTTTATCAAGAACTCAGGCTTCTACAGTGACAGATCTTTACTGTAATAATGATGAAACATTAGTTTGTGAGGGAATTCCCCCAGAGTCACAGGTTTTAAATCAAACAAATCATGTTATCTCCTTCTAACAGTTTTCCTCTCATAAGGGTTTTTAGCTTGGGATCCAAGAGTCCCCCCTGTAAGTGAAACGTTTTAAAATTTTGTGTTCATGGTCCTCGTGCATTTTTCCCAAGAGAACAGACACAGCTTTCATCAGATTCTCAAAAGAAAAATGAAGACCCACCATTTAGCAGATATAGTCCTTCTTTTGAATCAGAAAAATTATTGAATCAGTATCTTTTTTTGACAGTTTCTACTTTACTTTTCTATGCATGCTGTTTTCTATTGCTAGTTCATGTTACCATGAATTGAAAATGTATTGCTGACCTTCTTTAAATTATCTTTCAGAATATTTAGTGTATATATTCATTTGATACAACTACAAGGTGATATATTTAATATGTCCCTTCTTGTAATTCAGTGCAAAGGAGATAAACTAAATTTAACATTTAAGATTTAGAAAAATAATAATGTTCAAGATACATTTCCTGTGAATCTCTCTTAAGATTGATGTGACAGCCACAAAAGAAACATAATATTTCTTCATATGAATATATATGCAGTTTTTAGCCTTGATTAAGAAGCCTACAGTTTATTCATTATCCCTAATAACTGCTCTTGGAGTCATTTTTCTGGTCTTTTTCTATTGGTATATTTTCCTCTAATTAAGACAAATTTTGGAAGACATCCAAATAATGGTACATTCCAACATGAAATTATCTCTTTGTGCTTCCAGCTACTTTTACCTTAAAATATGTGTAGAAATTGCTAGTGTTCTGTTAATTAGCTTACTGCTTCCAGTGGAAGTCTCTGCTGGAACTGGCTTGCTTGGGATGTAATTAGTTCTTCACACACTAACTGCTGGGACGCGGGAAGGCTGGCGTATCACCGCGTTCTGGCCTGGTTGCCAGACATAGGTGATAGTCATCAGATCCCTAGAGAAATCCTAGGGAGTGACTAGGCTACATTTTCATTTCAATTTGTAGTATTTTGATTCCTGAATATGCACCGTGGCTCTGATTTCACAAATAGTTTCTGTGATGAACTTCTCAGAGTGGCTGCAAAATATCAGGCACATACAGACATATCTGGGGTGGGCTTAAGTCTTTTTATTTTATTGTTTTCCTCTACAGGGAAATTGGTCTCTAAAGAGATTTAAAATGGACCGCCAGGGTGTGACTCAAGTGCTGTCTCGCTTGTCATATATATCTGCACTGGGCATGATGACAAGAATCTCTTCTCAGTTTGAAAAAACAAGAAAAGTGAGTGGTCCTCGATCCCTCCAGCCATCTCAGTGGGGAATGCTCTGTCCTTCGGACACTCCTGAAGGAGAGGTAAGGGACCCAACGAGTCTCTGCTGTGTCAGAGGTAGTGTCTGTTGGTGGTGTGGTGTCCTAATTCTGTCCCTGTTCCCCCTTATCCTTATTTTGGGGGGAGAGTCAGTCACTCTTTGGCAGCGAAATTGATGCAACCTGTCAGGATGACATCAGTGTCATTCCAAAACCAGTACCAGCATTCGATTTAGTACCTCACCTAAATAGAAATATGGTCCCAGTGTTCTTGCTTTTCTTAGCTTATCCCAAGAACCAAACCATGCAGTGAAGAGGGGATAAGAATGTGAGGGGAAATCGGGAGACCCATCACCATATTCACGAGGATCTCTTGAAACAGCTCCTTGTTTTCCTCAGGTGTGCTTGGCGGGCCAGCCAACAGGGAGCACAGAACCAACGGCTTGAATAGGGTGTGCTCCCACAGCATCGCCATGTCCACATGCAGGCCCTTTCTCTTCAGGCTTGACCATTGTTGGTCTCACCCGATTCTGTTCGTTGTGAACTGGGAACTTCCAGAGGAAGGAGCCACGTTAGGTTCACCTTCTGTCACGAGCTCCTCCCACTGAGCCTCATCCACGGTAGAGGCCCCTTAGATATACGCTGAATGAATAAACACGTTAGTTATGGCATGTCAAAGATGCAAGTTCCAAAGAGCAGGAATTTATTATGACTTGGCAGAGGTGAAAATAGAAGGCCAGGCAGAGTTACGATTTTTAGAAAATTATCATTCGTCTCCTAATTTATCTTAAACCATATGGAAATGCACACTAAAATTATGCAGCTTGTCACATTTGCATAACTGAGACTTCTTGAGCTTTGGAGCGCTGAATTTTCCAGTGATGGCTTCAGCTAACCTTAGCGAAGGACCTGTTTTATGGCATCACTACAACAAGATGGTTTTGAAGAATCGAAAACACAATCTTTACATGTACCATGTCTCAAGTGTTTGTTTTTGTTTTTCTACTTGGTGTGTTATGTCCATGTTCATATTTTATCTTAGATTTTTTGGGGTTTGTGTAAAAATTAAAAAATATTTTATTTCTTTTTTGTTTTGAAGAAACTTCAGATGTACGTAAAAGTTGCAAAATTGGTACAAAGAATTTCCATAACCCCTCACCTAGATTGCTCAGTTATCAACCTCATGAAATAACATTGATAACGGTATTGTAATCTATAGGTTATAGAATAGATTACAGATTACAGAATCTATACCTTAGTCAAATCTTGCCACTTACCCCACAAGTGTCTTTTTGCTGACCCAAGATCACACCCTGCTTTCAGTTGCCACATCTCCTTCGTCTCTGATCTGGAGCAGTTCTTCTGTCTTGCTTTGCCTTTTATGACCAAGAAGCCTATCGAGTGCTGGGCATTCACTTTGTTGACTCTCATTTCAGACCAAAAGGTTTATATTTTTATGTACCCACATCTATCAGTGTTTCCCTTTACTGTTTTGGTTTTTTTTTTTTTTAAGTTTTTTTTATTTTGAGACATAGGGAAAGTCCCCATTGGAGGGGCAGAGAGAGGTGAGGGGAGAGAGAATCCCAAGCAGGCTCCCTGCTGTCAGTGCAGAGCCTGATGTGGTGCTCAATCTCATGAACTGTGAGATCATGACCTGAGCTGAAACCAGCGCTCAATGCTTAGCCCACTCAGTCACCCAGGTGCCCCAACCTTTACTGTTTTTATACAGCATCCTCCTCATGACTGTCAGGTTCGGTTGTCTAGGAATAACAATTTAGGTGGTCAGGTTTTTTTGAGGAGGCATTAATGATGGCCATCATTATTTGCCATTTTAAATAGTACGATGCTCAGCACTTCTCTGCGTATACGTGTGTAAGTCTTCTGTATGCATCCCCAAAGTGTCCCCTGCACAGCTGTCCTGCGTTACATTGCTGCCGGCAAAGTGGTGAGCTATTTTCAGCCACGAACAGTACTTTGTATTACTAATGGTCCTTCTTAGAAATGACTGACCTTTGTTTTTTAGGCATGTGGTTTGGTTAAAAACTTGGCCCTCATGACACACATCACAACTGACATGGAAGATGGACCCATTGTTAAATTAGCCAGTAACCTGGGAGTAGAAGATGTGAATTTATTATGTGGGGAAGAGCTCTCTTATCCAAATGTGTTCCTCGTCTTCCTCAATGGTGAGTGCATCCCGGAGACCTGTTGATCTGATCTGTCTCTGGGTGGGGAGTGAAGAGAAGCCGTTATTATCCAGGTACTTAAAGGACAAATGTACTTCAATTCTGGGTCCAGGGGGCCTTAATTTAAAGGTAGAAAAACGGTAACAGAAACAGTTTACCCCACTGGCCAGGTCATCAAGTTCTGAGAGGATCCCACAGCCAGAGCTAAAGGAAACATCGCAGAGACTGGCTGTGTCCTGCCCTTTCACGGCCGCCTGCTTAGCCAAAGTGGAAAGGGCCCAACGTGGCATTTTTAAGTTCAAGTTCAATATGGGAGACATTCTGCAGATCAGCCCTGACAGCAAGTTGACTTCTCTTCAGCCACTCAGTGAGGGATTGTCAACAGCCTGTCCTTAGAGGGCCCTTTCCTTCTGCTCGTGCTCCATGTGCTTCTTTCATCCCTTTCCGAGTCCTTCTGAGCCTTGGCAGCAAGCATGCCTCATCCTGGTGATTTGGTGGTCTGGGTACCTGTCCTGTCACACATCCTGCAGGCTCGTCCTGGCCCCCATGCTCTTCTCCCCTTCCCTCTGTTCCGGGGGGATTTGTCCTTTGCTGCACGGCCAGGGGAGAAGCAAAGCAGGGCTGTTAAGTGTATCCCAGAGGTGATGCTGAGAGAGCTCTTCCTCTGCAGTGTTGCCCAGGTCGTCTGTGTATCCTCACGCTGACCTGGAGTGCAGAGTCCGTCCTCCTCATTTCACAGATGACGAAGGCGGGAAGAGCGGTTACTAGATGCTGGGCAGAGCTTGAAGTGTCTTATGTGGCTTCAAGTTCACATCATGTAATCCTCACATTAACCCTTGGAAGTGATAGAGCCAGTGTTTGAACCCAGGGGGCCTGGGCCCCGAGTTCATGCCCTCAGCTCATGCCCTCAGTGTGGTGCTGACCAGTGAGGAGAAGGAGGCTAACTTTTGCTACTTGGGCTGGTGGGGGCAGGGCTGCCCTGAGCCGCTCTGCTCTGCTGCTTTCCTGCAGCCTGTGGACCAGCTGCTGAGTCAGTAACAGAATTTTTTTTTTAATATATAGTTTATTGTTAAGCTGATTTCCATATAACACCCATATTTCACTTAGCATGACACCCTCGAGGTCCATCCACTTTGCTACAAACGGCCAGATTTCATTCTTTCTCATTGCCATGTAGTACTCCATTGTATATATAAACCACATCTTCTTGATCCATTCATTAGTTGATGGACATTTATGCTCTTTCCATGATTTGGCGATTGTAGAAAGTGCCCCAGTGAACATTGGGGTACATGTGCCCCTGTGCATCAGCACTCCTGTACTTCTTGTGTAAATTCCTAGCACTGGTATTGCTGGGTCATAGGGGAGTTCTATGGATAGTGTTTTGAGGAACCTCCATACTGTTTTTTAGAGCAGCTGCACAAGTGTACATTGCCACCAACAGTGTAGGAGGGTGCCCATTTCTCCACAACCTCGCCAGCATCTATGGTCCTTTGATTTGTTCATTTTAGCCACTCTGACCAGTGTGAGGTGGTATCTCAGTGTAGTTTTGATTTGTGTTTCCCTGATGATGAATGATATTGAGCATCATTTCATGTGCCTGTAGGCGATCTGGATGTCCTCTTTGGAGAAGTGTCTATTCATTCTTCTGCCCATTTCTTCACTAGATTATTCATTTTTTGGGTGTGAAGTTTGGTGAGTTCCTTGTAGATTTTGGATACTAGCCCTTTATCTGATATGCCATTTGCCGCTATCTTTTCCCATTCTGTCAGTTGCCTATTAGTTTTTTTTTGTTTTGTTTTGTTTCCTTTGCAGTGCAGATGCTTTTTATCTTCATGAGGACCCAATAGTTCATTTTTGCCCTTGATTCCCTGGCCTTTGGGGATGTGTTGAGTAGAAAATTGCTGTAGTTGAGGTCAAGGAGGCGGTTTCCTGCTTTCTCCTCAAGGGTTTTGATGGTTTCCTATCTCACATTCAGGAACTTCAGTCATTTTGAGTTTATTTTTCTGTATGGTATAAGAAAGTGGTCTAGTTTCATTCTTCTGTATGTTGCTGTCTAGTTCTCCCAGAACCACCTGCTAAAGAGGCTGTCTTTTTTCCACTGGATACTCTTTCCTGCTTTGTCAGAGATTAATTGGCCATACATTTGTGGGTCCAGTTCTGGGTTCTCTATTCTATTCCATTGGTCTATGTGTCTGTTTTTGTGCCAATACCAAACTGTCTTGATGATGACAGCTTTGTAGTAGAGGCTAAAGTCTGGGATTGTGATGCCTCTCATTTTGGTTTTCTTCTTCAATATTATTTTGGCTATTGGGGTTTTTTTTGTGGTTCCATATGAATTTTAGGATAGTTTGTTCTAGCTTTGAGAAGAACGCTGGTGCAATTTTGATTGGGATTGCAGTGAATGTGTAGATTGCTTTGGGTAATAATGACATTTTAACAATCTTTATTCTCCTGATTTATGAGCATGGAATGTTTTTCCATTTCTTTGTGTCTTCTTCAGTTTCTTTCATAAGTTTTCTATAGTTTTCATCATACAGGTCTTTTACATCAAGATACTAGCAAATCGAATTCAACAGCATATAAAAAGAATTATCCACCATGATCAAGTGGGATTCATTCCTGGGTTACAGGGCTGGTTCAGTATTCACAAATCCATCAATGTGATACATCACATTAACAAAAGAAAAGATCAAAACCATGTGATCCTGTTGACATATGCAGAAAAAGCATCTGACAAAATACAGCATCCTTCCTTAATAAAAATCCTCGAGAAAGTCGAGATTGAAGGAACTTACTTAAACATTATAAAAGCAATTTATAAAAAGCCCACAGCTAATATCCTTAATGGTGAAAAACTGAGAGTTTCCCTCTGAGATCAGGAACACGACAGGGATGCCCACTCTCACCACGTTGTTTAACGTAATGTTGGAAGTCCTAGCATCAGCAATCAGACAACAAAAGGAAATAATAGGCTTCAGAATTGGCAAAGAAGAAGTCAAACTTTCACTTTTCGCAGATGACATGATACTCTACATGGAAAACCCGACCGACTTCACCAGAAGCCCACTAGAACTGATCCGTGAATTCAGCAAAGTCGCAGGGCACAAAATCAATGTACAGAAATCGGTTGCATTTTTATACACCAATAATGAGGCAACAGAAAGAAAAATCAAGAAACTGATCCCATTCACAATTGCACAAAAAATCATAAAATACCTAGGAGTAATGGACTGCTCAGTGCTGCTAATCATCCATATCACATAGATATTTTATTTTTTAATGTTTTTTATTTATTTTTGAGAGACAGAGACAGTGCGAGCAGGGGAAGGTCAGAGAGAGAGGGAGACACAGAATCTGAAGCAGGCTCTAGGCTCTGAGCTAGCTGTCAGCACAGAGCCCGA
Source organism: Suricata suricatta (assembly GCF_006229205.1). Classification (NCBI taxonomy): domain Eukaryota; kingdom Metazoa; phylum Chordata; class Mammalia; order Carnivora; family Herpestidae; genus Suricata; species Suricata suricatta. The sequence continues at coordinate 15,219,147 of NC_043709.1, read as the reverse complement.
TGTGGGGCTCGAACCCACGAACATGAGAGCATGACCTGAACCGAAGCCGGATGCTTAACTGGCTGAGCCACCCAGGCACCCCTCACATAGATATTTTAAATTAATACAGATCTGTTTGTTGTATCTATTGTAAATATTTTTTCTTTCTGCTCAGGTAACATCCTGGGTGTCATTCGGGACCACAAGAAGCTAGTGAACACATTTCGACTGATGCGAAGAGCAGGATATGTCAATGAATTTGTTTCCATCTCAACGAATCTTACGGATCGCTGTGTCTATATTTCTTCTGATGGGGGACGGCTGTGCAGGTATAAGTCGCTAAAAAGAGTTTTTTAAGTTTACTTCTGAAAGAAATACACCTGTTTTTATTTTTGAATCTACTTTAACCTGTTTATTGAGATAAGCTTAATTTAGTTAGCAGACCCCTCGTGAATATGCATCCAGGTACTGAGGATTCAAAGATTAATGGGAATCAGTCTCTGCCCTCAGAGAGCTCACTATGTGGGCAAAGGCAGAGATAAATACTAATAACAACCAACCATGCTAATAAGATGCTAGCTAGGCATTACTTAGTATTTTAGTAGATACAACTACATTCAACCCTGTAGGTTGGATTATTGTTTTCATTTAACCAATGAGGAACTGAGTTTTAGGAAGACTAGGTAACTTACCCAAAGCTAGATGGCGGCGGGGTCTGTTTTTACTTGAAAGTCTTCACAATTCATTTGATTCCAACACTCATGATTTTTACCCAGTGTATTCTCTTGCTATGAACCGAACTTTAAAGGATGAGTGGGGTTGTGTTCCTTGGATGGAGGAGGAAAGGAGAAAGGCTGAGGAATGACAAGAATGAAAAACATGGAGGCATGAGGAAGTAGCATTAGGCTCAATAGAAAGTAGGTGTCTTATTCTTTCAGCACATCTTAAGGGCCTCTTCTGAATGGGCACTGGCCAGGAGGTTGGGGTACAAAGATGATTATGACAGGGTATCTGGTCTTTGCGGGATATTCAGGGACATCAGCTGTGGACATTACCTTGTTCGGAAGCCTCTGTGTGTTTTACTGCAGTCCTTCTTTGTGGACCTCAGGTCGTGTTAGGGCACAGGTCAGTGAGCCAGCAGTGGTTGGAGGGGTGGGAAGAGCTTGGGCTTGGAAGTCTGTCACAGCGGAGACGGGGCTGCCATTGTCTGTCCAGCATCCAAGTTCTCCCAGTTACCCTCCTCATTCTCCTTTGGGCACTGCTCCTCCCTCTACTCAGGACGGTCTGTCAGGTGCCGTCTCCTGCTCAGCTAGGGGCCTGGCACATGACCCAGGTAGACCAGTCACACCCTCTTCTCGGAGGATTTGAATCCCAGATAGAATAGCTAAAGGAAGAGGCGGCTGGAATTGATCCATCCTGACAGCAGCACATGCAAGACACTACCTTTACTCCTCCTGTTCTGGATCCTTGGGACCTGTTGTGAGGCTGGGCATTGCACCTTTATTTATTTATTTTTTCCTAATTTTAGAGTGTGAATGAGGGAGAGAAGGGCAGAGGGGGAGAAAGGGAGAGGGAGACTATCTTAAGCAGGCTCCATGCTCAGTGTGGAGCCTGACATGGGGCTCGATCCCATGACCCTGGGATCAACCTGAGCCAAAATCCAGTGTTGGACGGTCAACCAACTGAGCCACCCAGGCGACCCTTATTTGGAGATTCTTAATCCTTCTAGTAAATTCCTTTAAACATATTTGTTTGTTTTAGTAAGTTCCAACTTTGGTTAATGAGCCAGAATTGGTTTCTGTTCTTTGCAACCAAAGAACCCTAGGTAACGACATACTTGAGTTTGAATCCTGACTTCCCACTCACGGACTTGGCATGGCTGTGACTTTATTACTTTCCTTGGCTGAAAAAAATGTAAATAATAATATGCCTCCCTAGGGTTATCCCAAGAACTGATTGATGGAAGGTGTGGTAGGTGTCCCTTAGGTGCCAGGCTCATGTTAGGTGCTTATTGTCGCTATTAACATATTCTGTCAGTTGGGGAAAATAATGACATTTTCTTAGGTCACTCTGAGGAGTTTTTTTTTTTTTTTTTCCTTACATGCAGTATTTTAGGAAGTAGTCTAAAAGAAACAAATTCTTTTTTAGCAGTCATTTTATGATGGCATGACGTAGAGCTGGCAGGACGAGCATGTAGAATTTATCGAGTGAGTAGAAAGGGAGCAGAGTGAGACCCTTCCCCCAGCGCCCGCGGCCGTCCTCACTTGGGAGTCTCCCCGCCTGAGCTCCGGGCAGCCCTTGAATGAGGCTGCAGTGTCTCCACTTCCCTCCCCGGAAGCCAGGATTTCGAGGTGATGTCGATTTCCATGAAAAGTTCACTCAGTTCATTTTTCAGCGACTTGTGTTCCCCTTTTGTGATTGTGCAGCTCTTCTTCTTAACTGTTTAAGAGCGCTCATTAGTCCTCCAGGAGTTATTTGGACTTTCGGGCAGAGCGCACAAGTGTCTGGTGGTGGCCCGCTCCCCTCTGTAAGAGCTGCTTATCCAAACAGCGACAGCCCTTGACGTCTCGGTGCCGCATGCCATCCTTTGTGTCGGTGTCTCCTCGTGGTGGCGAAGCCCTCAGAGGCAAATCACCGCTGACAGTTACAGGTTAATCTACCAGAACGTGGAAACCAAGAGCTCTCTCTACCTTACACCCCTCTCTCGCTAAAAAGCTTTGTTCTCTGCAAGTGTGTAGCCCCTCTTTCGGTTCATGTGTAGCTTTAGGTAACCTGCCAGCGCAGCCCAGCGATGTCTGTCCAGGGTGAAGCCACTCTAACCAGCTGACGTTCATCAGACCTTCGCCACAGAGGGCCATTGTTGTCCTCGGTGATAGTTCTCTGCCTGCCCACTTCTTGGGTAGTAGATCACATATTCCTCTAGGGAATCTTAGGAATAGCCTTTGGTCTGATGCGTCTACATGGATTTTAAGAATAAGACAAAGATTTTGTTTCCTTTTTAAATCTTACTGAGTATTGTTTTTGTGTTGCCTTTTCCTTTAAAACCAGGTATTTCCTAAGATACTTGGAGGAAGTGCTGTGCGTGTATATGTGTGCACGTGCACACATACACACATGGGTTGGAGTGCGTGTCTATGTTTCTATATGTGGGAGAGAGAAAATAGGCCTCTGTGCACTCACACATGAAGAGACCACCTAGTGTCCTCAGGCGGTCCGCACGTCTGTTTGATTACATCTCCAGCTTCCTTCATTTTACCGTAGTAAACTTACTCACTGACTTAATTCTTCTTTTGAACTACTATGAATTTGTTATTATTTTTTCCATTCCAGACCCTACATAATCGTAAAGAAACAGAAGCCTGCCGTCACAAATAAGCATATGGAAGAGCTTGCTCAGGGGTACAGGTGAGTGGCCAAAAGCAAGACTCAAATTTCCTTGATACTCATTTATAGGATTTAATCAGTGATGGCATTATTGATCTGAGCTTTTCAGAAAAGTTAATGTTTTCATTTTTAGTCTCTTAATTCCTCTCTACTAAATGTATCAGCCTTTTAAAAACCTATTCCTTTCTATGTGAACTTGCTTAGACTTTGTGAAACATTAGCAGTTTATATCATGAAGACCGCAAAGTGTCAGTGTAAATTAGCGCACTGTGAGGTAACAGAGCTGTGGTGATTTGCACATGGTGGGCCTCTCATCCTAGGAGCTTGTTAACGTCCTAGGAGATATTTTCAGAAGCAGGGGCTCAATTGACAAGTGTCATAGATGTTTTACTGTTTTTATTCCAGTGATTTGTGATCACTGTGTGATCCAAGAATAACACGTTTCAGACATCCCAATATAGTGACACTTTCCGGGAGAGAAAGTGCGTTGGTTGTCCATGAAAGCCAGCATCCTCCATGATCGCATGGGGCACACTGCAGTGAAATGCTGTTTAGTAATGTACATGTCACCGGTGTTTCCCCAGGAACTTTGAAGATTTCTTACACGAGAGTCTGGTTGAATACTTAGATGTGAATGAAGAAAATGATTGTAACATCGCACTCTATGAACATACAATTAATAAGTAAGTGGGATCTTTAACAGCCGTAATTAAAACCTGTTCTGATTATAGAAAGAGCTTTCTTTTCATCTTTTCTGTTGCGTTCCCCCTTCGTAGGAAGTGTTAGAAGTACACAGTCGTACAGTACAGCGTTCCCCATCCTTTATCCCACGGTAGGAACATCACACAACTGCTAACAGTCTTCAGATTTCATTATCTTTTCTATTCGTTTTACACTTAGTGTGTATTTTTGGAAAGGAATTGCTTCTCTGATTTTGATATTTGATTACTGTCAAAACTGAGCCAAGGGATCGGGCTATGTTAAAGATGTATTTCTCTCTTCTAGAGAGAACCTCTGAATTCTTGTCAGTGCAGGAATTCATACATCATGTGCCCTAAGGATGTCCCTAAACTTACGTGTGGTATAAACAAAAAATGGTACTATGTTCACAGTGCTTCAAGAATAGTGATGTTTTTAGAAGCATTTGTTCTATTTGGAGTACATTAGAGGACATTTATAGAACTTCCTGTCTGATGCCCATGGCTGATGGTACTGCTTCCCTGAAACTGGAGTTTTCTCAGTTACGTTGTTAGGTGGTTAGGAGTTTAATACTGCCACCTGATAACTGTGTCTTCGGTCAAGAAAGTACTTTTCTGTTTCCTGCCACCAGATGAGTTGTACCACTCCATTTTTGTCTTCTTGTAATTTAGTAAGTAATGCTTTCAGTCAGGGTCTTTATTCTTTAAAGGCATGACTGTCTCAAAGTACTGTTTTTATACTCTCACTTGAAGACTGAGTGGATTAAAGGGACTGTTCTGCGGTAGCCCCTGTGACCAGCAGCCCGTCCTGGTTACGCAGCCTCCACTGCTCTCCTCAACGCCCGCTCCGGTGCCCCAGCTCCTCCCGGGGTCTGACCCCTTTTCCCCACCTCCGCCGTCCACGCCAGCCCAGGCTGCTGCCATCGCCTGGGGACTTGCCAAAGGCTCCTGACTCTTTTGCACTAGTTCCCGTACAGTCTGTTCTTAATAGATGAAAGTGGTCTTTTTCCGACTCTTCTCAAGCCAAACCTCAAAACTCAAACCTTCTCAAACCTCACTCCCTCTCTGGAATCCTTGCAGAGGCCTCAGGTTCCTGCACGATCTGCCTGCCCAACCTGTGCCTGCAGCCTCCTCTCCCCCACTCCTCCCTCCCTCTGTTTAACCACACTGGCCTCTTCACACCTCAGGCTGCCTCGGTACCTTCGCGCTGGCCGGTCCCTCGGCTGGAGCGCTCACATTCTGCCTGGCTCACTCTTTCACCTCCGCCAGGTCTTCACTCGGGCGGCACCTTCTCCGTGCTTTTTCCTCATGACGCCATCTAGAATAGAAACCTCTCCTCTGTGCACACCCCTCTTTGCTGCTTTATTTTTCTAGTGCTTATTACCTTACAATAAAATCTACAAATGTGTATTTTATTGATTTATCTGTATTATTTATCTTTCCACTAGAAGCTTCACAGAGGTGGGGGTTTTTCTCTGCCTTGTTCACTGTTACAAAGGAATGCAGCCGTTAGTATCAGTTCACCCAGTCACCAGGCCGACCCGTACATCCAATTCACTTTCTTTTAAACATAGAAAAAAATTGGCATTCTGTAATTCATACTTATGATTTTTTTCTTAACGTAGACATGCATAAATTAAAAAGAATGAATCCCCTTCCTCCCTGTCCCACCAAACTCAGCCTCTAGATGTAATCAGTGCTAATGGTTTAATGTACTCTTTTACATTTTTCCTAAGTGAATACAAACGTACCTACACAATCTCTCACAGTGCATGTGGCCAAAGCAACATAGCTTTAAATTTAAACTTGATTTTAAACTTAACATCATTATGAACTTCATCATTGTGGACATTTTTTATATCAGTGTATGTATGTATGTTTATATAGATATATTCCTATAAAGCATTGACCTTTTTTTTTCTTAATTTATTTATTTTTTGAGAGAGAGAGAACAGGGGAGGGGCAGAGAGAGAGAGAGAAAGAATCCCAAGCAAGTGCCACACTGTCAGTACAGAGCACAGTGCGGGGCTTGAACTCACGAACTGTGAGATCATGACCCAAGCTGAAATCAAGAGTCAGATGCTTAACCAGCTGAGCCACCCAGGTGCCCCAACCATTGAAATGATTAATATTGTGTCTTAGAAGTGCTTGAGGAAGGAATAGAGAATCAGTAGAGATCACAGACTCTGGATGTAATGTCTTTACTTTCAGCGAGACCCAGAAACAACTGGCTGCCCTTTCTCCATAAATACCTGAGCTGCTGTATCATTTATCCAAAACTGATATTTTTGCAAAGATACATTACAGCAGCCAACATTCTAACACCTACTAGATAAAGTCTTCCTTTGTGTCCAGTACCTACAGCTCAGCTGTCCACTAAAAATGTCATGTGAGCCCATATATCTATGTTTTCCAGTAGCCACTCTGGAAAAGAAACAGATGAAGTTAATCTTAATAACTTAATTTGAGCCAGTATATTTAAAATATTGTCACTTCAACATGTACTCATGTTGAAATTTTATGTTTTTTCCTATAAGTCTTCAAAATTTCATTGGAAATACCTGATCTGGTTTCATAAAAATTTACATTTGAAAAAGTAGATTTATAAGTATTAGTTGTTATAAAGATTACTCAGAGGTTTTAAATAACTGAACTGAGTTATTTAAATTTGAGTTTTTAAAATGTAAAGTAACTGAAATTAACTAAAATTAAAAATTCCCATCCTTAATTATTCAAATCTGACCTGGCACTGAACAGCCACACTTACCTGGTGGTTGTGGTGTTGGTCCCCTTTGGTCTTAAAGGAACTATTCTTCAGCGGGATGTAGTCCTCTTGAAAATGGCACCCACCTTTGTCATTGATATAAGTTGGAAAAGTGCAGAAAATCAACCCACTCAGCCAGGTGGATATTTTTGGTGTTGCATTTTGATATGCCTGATATAGTAATTTCTTTATAAGGGTTATTGCTATTAGTATGTAATAATGTCTTATTTTTTTTACAGGGATTTTCTGTACGATCTCCCTTTTCTTGTATTTCTATAAGAAGTTTCTATTACTGAGGAAAATAATTCATTTTATTATATTTTATCGGTTTTACTAGAAGCAAATATTGAGGTTTTATATAGACTACATATATTTGGATATGAATTTGTGTGTGTGTGTATATATATATATATATATATATATATAAACTTATAAATTTTATTATCTAGGTCCTTCAGGGACTTTTTTTATTTGAGAGAGAGCAAACAAGCAGGGGAGGAGGCAGAGGTGAAGAGAGAGAGAGAGAGAGAGAGAGAGAGAGAGAGAGAGAATCTCAAGCAGGCTTAATGCTCAGTGCAGAGCCTGATGCGACGCTCGATCCCATGACCCCAGGATCATGATCTGAGCTGAAACCAAGAGTCAGATGCTGAACTGACCGAGCCACCCAGGCACCCCCACTGGACCCTTGATAGTAATATTTTTATGCCCTTTAAGAGCTATTTATTCTAGTCCTTGGTGTCTTATAGGTCTCATTTTTAATTAACAGAGATACCACCCACTTGGAGATTGAGCCCTTCACTCTTCTTGGTGTTTGTGCGGGCCTCATCCCATACCCTCATCATAACCAGTCCCCAAGAAACACGTACCAGTGTGCCATGGGGAAGCAAGCCATGGGTAAGATTTCCTTCTTGAACTTGGTTGTGAATACTTGGATAAAAGACCGAACTCTTTATCCTTACTTCACTAGTATGAAATGTTTGGCTAACTCAGACATTGCTAATTCCTGAGGGTTACTGACCTGAGGGTTGCCCGTGAACTCTGTGGGGCTTACAGGTGCCCCGCCATGTCTGAAGCATAAACAGAAATAGAGAAAACCTCTCTGAACCTGTTCCCTTGACCAAACAGGAAGTTATATTGTAAATGTCACAGAATGATGAGCCGGTAAATGTGACGAGAAAAGCTCTACAAAGTGTAAGTTGTGAACCAGGAGAAATGGAAGAACGAGCAGAAAAGCACAAGGTTGAAGGAAGAGAGCCAAAGACGCACAGTATATTAGAATGTGCTGGTGATGGTCAGGGTGATAGTCATTGGACCCATCGCATCCTTATCCTTTTACTCCTGTAGCTTCTGAAACATCAGTTCATGTCATACCGATTTCTGAATTTGTTTTCTTCCTTCTATTTTTTTTTTCCTTTCTCCTCCATGCATCAATTAATTTATCTGCTATCCATCCGTAACACTAGTTGAGCATCTTGTGTAGACCAGACGGTGAGTCTGGAACTTGAACATGGAGAAGTGAGACAGAGCCTGTCCTCAAGGAGTTCACAGTATGGTAGGGGAGGTCAACCAGAGCAGCTGTAGTTTAAGATACATGATAGGTGCTGGAGTGGACCAACAGCTGGAATCTTAGGGAATGAGAGCTGAAAGGTCACCTGAGGTTGGAGAGTAGGTTGTTTCCGAAGAATAGAACCGAACCGAGTCTTAAAAGTATTTTTTAAGACTTAAAGAGTATTTTTCGCAGACATGGGAACAGAAGCAAGCATTGCAGGGGGCATCTTGGTGCTTTGGTACAGGTGTTTGGCCTAACATGGGTATGGTGGCATACTGGAGAGGTGCCATGTATTGAGGACTTTGAGTTTTATCTTGAAGGTGATATGGGGAGGATACCAGGACAAGACAAGAAAAAGTTTTGCTTATAAACTTTTTCTGAAATGTTTCTTAAAAATCATTTAAAAAGTTTTTTTAATCCTAATAAGTTTAATAAGTTCAATTTTCATATGTGTCTGTGACATCAATATGTTGTGTCATTTCTGGTTTAAAGTATGATACAAGGAGCTTCCTAAAGAAACTGAAAGGATTTTGTATTGCCTTTGGGTAACCACTGGAAAACATTTAGCTTCTCAGTTACCAGCACGCTGCAACTGACTATAGCTTGACAATTAAGGAATCTTGCATCTCATCCCGGATAGAGAGTGCATGTTTCTTTTTGAGTTTTTATATTGCACTTTGGTTGGCAAAACATGTTGTCCTTGCAACCATTTACCTGAATGATGTAATGCCTAGATCGTTCAGAATAACTCCCAGTGGGAAAATCCAAGCCGCGGCTCATCAATTTTGCCTGTCCCGTTCATCCTCCGCAGCCGCGGAGGCTGATTTCCCGCTTGTGCTTGAGACTTGCTAACAAGTTGAAATATACAGTACTGAACCTTGTGTGCCAGGAAAGGGCTATCACTTCTATTGGGTTTACCAAACCATTTTGTTTCCTGATGTGAATCCTGGCTGAAACAATACACCTTTTGTGTAGAACCTTCAGCAGAATTAACGGAAGACTAATCACTTCATCGCTAATGCCACTCTTTGCTTGTGTTTGAAGATTGAAACAGAAAGAGCTACGAATCTATCTCCACTTGGTGAATCTTTTTTTTTTTTTAATGAAGAGACTTGAAGGAAAGAAATAATATTTTTATTTTTGTAACTTTTCTCCCAACCAAAAAAAAAAAGCTTTTATTTTGTGGCCGTGAGTATCTGCAACGTTTGGTTAGTTACCACACACAGTTAAGCAGGATCAGTGTGTACAGAAAGCCAATTCAGGGTCTGTAGAGTTCTTTTGTAGTTTTCTGTGTGAAGGTTTTTTTTCTCGTTTTGTTTTGAGTGTCATTTGCAATTCATTGTCTGTGTTTTCTGAGGTTGGTGTATTCAGCTGCTCTGACCCTGGGTCCTGCACATTTAGCTCCTTGGATACAATCCTCTGACGTTACTGCTGACGCTAGGAAGACAAAAGCCACTGAATATCTTAAGTAATAAAAAAAAAAAGCCTTTGTTACTGTTTGTTATTATAAAACACCTGACTGGGAAGAAAAGCATCAAGATAAAAGTACATTCAAAGTTGGCACATTACAGAGCCACGTTTCTCTTTGGACACTGAAATAGCTACAGAAGTGCCCAACGAGGTCTAGATGAAAACTCGCAAAAGGAACAAGGCCAGCAGAGGGAGAAGACCCACAGCAGAGACCCAGGTCTGTAAAGCAGACCTAGCACTTTGAGTCCGACTTCTCGGAGTCATTTTAATTCCATGCAGTCTCGGCTGCTGTTAACTAAAAGTCGTGCTATCCCGTTTTCAGTAGGAGCCATTGATGAAGACTGTATACACCTCAGAGTCTGTGTGAATGTTCTAAAGTAATATTTTAGTGCTGTTTGTCCGTTAGTCCATATGGAAAGTGGAAGACAGTAGGCCAGAATTAACACACTGCATATTCTAGCCAACCTGGAAGATTTGCTGTCTACTTTTCACTACCAGTGGCCTGCCCCCAGTGAACAGAGTGAGAAAATGAGAGAAAGTCATTTTTCTGTTACTCCTAAGGAGATCAAGATGAGCACAAAACATAAGACTGAAAGCCTTACCTTGTACATAAGAGAGAGCTCACTTTAGTCAACGTGAAGCCCCAGCAGAGGTGATTCTTAAATCTAAGACTCTTTAAGATGTTAATAAAGTACAGGCTTCCACACACCATCTTATTGTGCTACTAAGAAAGACCTAACCTTCCATGGATATGGCTCTGTTGTGACAAGGTTCAGAGCAAGAAGCCAGGTAGACGTGTGTGGAAATGCTGAGGTCTTCAGGTCACTCAGCACTCCAGGTGAAGGCTGTGTGTCGGAGCTGCATTGTACATGCTCCGTGGCCCCAGATGCCAGTCCATGAGTTACGCTTTCATATCCTGCCCATTTTATTAGCTGGCAATCTGCTAGTGGAACACTTCTCCTGGTTAAAAGGACCTTTCAGTCACTATCAGCTCACTTAATGAATATGCATCACATACCTCTCCTAGTCTCTTCCGAGCCCTCCTTTACCTCCAAATTGCTGGGACTTTTTTTTTTTTTTAACCCAGTCGCTGTTCCAGAGCAGATAGCTCCTTCTCTTGTGTTCCCCACTTTACATTGGGGTGGGATGTCCTAGAAGTAGCGTAGAAGATTTTGAGACCTTAGAAATACATCATATACCACGTTCCTCATAAAATTTTGTTTCATTCTGCATCTTCCTCTACATTTCAACTTTCTGTTTGAATTTTTTTTTTTACAATATTTATTCTTTATCCATTTGGTGGGTACAGAATGAAAAGCTGTTTTGACCAAATTATCCCTGACAATTGTATTTTAGAGTTTTGCTGTTGGTTCAAAAAAAAGTTTTTTTAATCCTTGTCAGTAGTTCAGATGTAAGTTTGTATGACATCTCCCGAGACTAGAAAGCTAATAATGAATACTTAATGGAGATAAAATTAAACTCTCGTTCGGTTTGGAGGGTTAGCACAGGAGGTGGAACGTGGGATAGTACAGGGACAAGGGATGTGTGTTTGTGTTACTGCTAATGTTAACAGGATTGTTAATGAATGTTGCCACTTGCTGACTATTCAGCTGATTTATATGCACTTTTTCTTTTAATCATAATAATAGTCTTGTCAGATATAATACCTTTTTTGTTTCTGACAAGGAAACAGAATCCCACTTTGGTTGAGTAATTTATAAAATGTTACATTATGTCTTCTGTGCAGTGCTATCTATAAAACTTACTAAAATTCTTCTCAATTGAAACTATCTTATTTCCTCACTTTTGCGTCTCCATTGTAGACCAGGATCAAGGTGGTTTCCCTGCTAGACTGTAGTATATAAGCACCTTCAGGACAAGACTATGTCTGTGTTATTTATCACCATGACCTTGGTGCCTAGCACAGTGCCAGCTCAGTAGCTATAGTAAGTACTTACTTAACAAATGTTTAAACAACAAGTGAATGAATCTCTGAGCACATTAACGTTGTTAAGAAGTCAGGTGCTTGTTTTTGAGAAGAATCTTTGAAAAGAACAGCTAAGTTGGAATGCTTATACAACCTAATTTTAAAATTCACTCTAAAACCTCAGCAACAAAGACAGTATGCTATTGACATCCTGGTGGGCATACAGACCAATGGAACAGAATCAGGACATAGACCTGAAGTAGACTCACACTTCTCTGGGTATTCAGTTTTCAGTGAGTGTGTCAGGACAATTCCAGGGGGAAGGAAAGTCTTCTCAACAAAATAAAATGTCTGTGTATATCTGTATAGAAATGAATGAACATCAACTCCTACCTCATACCATACAAAAAATTAACACAAAATGGATCATAGCCTAAAATGTAAGAGCTGAACCCATAAAATGTATAGAAAGAAACACAGGCAAAAATATTCATGACTTTTTTAAAATTTAATTTATGTTTATTTTTGAAGGTGAGAAAGACAGAGTGTGAGCTGTAGAGGGCCAGAGAGAGAGAGAGAGGGAGACACAGAATCTGAAGCAGTCTCCCGGCTCTGAGCTGTCAGGACAGAGCCCAGTGCGGGGCTCAAATGCACAAGCTGTGAAATCATGACCTGAGCCAAAGTCATACACTTAACTGACTGAGCCACCCAGGCGCCCCAAACGTCTTCATGACTTTGAATGACCTAAGATTTCTTAGAACTCAAAAAGTGCAGGCTATGAAAAAGAAAAAACATAATTTGGACTTTCTTAAAATTAAACTTCTGCTCTATGAAAGACCTTAATCCACAGAATGGGAGCACGTATTTGCAACATGTGTATGTATAATATCTGATAAAGGATTTGTATCTGGTACATATAAAGAAATCTTTAATAAGACAACTCTGTTAAAAGATGGCAAAAACAAAACCAGACACTTCACAAAGGGTAATAAGAATGACCAGTAAGCTCACGAAAGTATATCAGTCATTGTTATTAGTCATCAGGTAAATGTAAAGTAAAACTGAGACACTACCACATGCTCATTAGAACAACTGAAATGGAAAAGACCTATTAAGTGTCACTGAGGATGCAGAACAGCTAAGAAGCTAAGTTCACGGTGCTGGCGTGAACATAAAGTAGCATAACATTTGGGGAAATTCTTAAGCAGTTGTTTAGGTTAACCTTACCAATCCCACTGCTCTGTATTTACCCAAGAGAAGTGAACAAAGTCTTGTGCAGGAATGTTCATAGCAGCTTTATTCACAAGTGTCCCAAACTGGAAACAACTCTAGTGTCCATCAACCCGTGAATGGATGAATAAGCTGTTTATACGTGCAGCGGAATACTTTTCAGCAATAACGAAGAGTGAACTATGATACAGCCGCGTGGACGGATCTCAGAATCATTATGCTAAGTGAAAGCAGCAGCCAAAGAGTGTCCATACTGCAGGATTCTATTTATGTAAAAAGGATGAGCTGAATACTAAACCCAGCAGTTGCCTGGGGTCAGGGATGGGGAGGGATCTTTTGGAAGTGTCGTAAATGTTCTAGATCCTGATTGTGGTGGTGGTGATTTTACAGAGGCATACATCTGTCAGAATTCATCAATACATACACTTTAAATGGTAAAGCTTGTTGTTTTTAATGTTCTCAAATAAAAAGAAACTGAGCAAAGGAGGACACAAAACATAGTTAAATGCATTAAACTTCATTTTTTTTTCAGTATACATTTTCTAAGATTCTCCTAAGCTACATGTATTTTTACCAACCTTCTTTTTAAATTTTTTAAATGTTTATTTATTATTAAGACCGAAACAGAGCATGAGTGGGGGAGGGGCAGAGAGATTGGGAGACACAGAATCTGAAGCAGGCTCAAGGCTCTGAGCTGTCAGCACAGAGCCTGAGGCAGGGCTCGAACCCATGAACTGTGAGATCATGACCTGAGCCGAAGTTGGATGCTTAACTGATTGAGCCACCCAGGCGCCCCATTATCAATCTTTTTTCATCCCACCTCAAAACATGTCCTCACTGTTTTAACCTACATGTACATACCTTGCTCTGCCAGCCTGCAGCTTAACAAAGTTATTATCAAGAGAATATGATTTTGTAAGAAAGATTATTTCCTGGGTAGTAAGGAAATGAGACTGGAGTTTTAACAAAATGGGGCAGTGGGAGGGAGAACCCAGCTTCTGGTCTCCTTGTGTTATTATGTGTACACCGTGCCCTTTTTAAGGAAGCTGGAAACAGTAAGAGGCATTCTATTTTGAGCCTGTGCTTCATTCACCCAGACCAATCTTTTAATTTCTGCCTTACATTTTCTCCAAAAGCTTTCTCATTGGCAAAATAGTCATCAGGATTTTTATAAAAATTATAGCTTTTGATGGCATTTTGAAGTTTAATGATAGAGAAATCATAGTTTATAAATCCTGTCTTAACCAACACACCCATCTGTGCTGTTAAAAATGTATATACATGTGTGTTCCTATAAGTTCTTCAGAAAACCTTGGTGGAAGATTTCTAATGAGATCATAAGCATGAGGCATTTGCTAAACCATTTTGCTGTTCATCCATTCAGTGGTCAGGTCAGTTGTAGTGCCTGAGAATTACGTCCTGGGCCTGGTAGCACAATTTATAGCGGGATCTCCTCTCTTTCACCATTGTTTGGAGGTGCAGCCATTAATGCCTTCCCTGCTGCATAATAATGCTTGTCTCAGGTTTCAGGAGACGGCTTGGCAGCCTGGTGGGACATTGCCTGAACCCTTGTTTCAAGCTGGGTGGAGGATACAATTGGAGCTGAAATCTCAACATAAATTTTAAGCAATTTCATGTAAAAGGACAAACTTATTGTCAGTGAACTTTACCACGATCCAGGCAACAGTGATTTTATTTCTAAAACAGTGATCTATTACCAGGTATCCTGCCCAGTTTATTAGTTGGCACTAAAATAACATAAATTAATTGGCAATTTGTAGTGTAAACTCAACAGAAAGTTCTTGAGATTCAGTTTAACTATTGTTTTTCAGCTGAATATTGTTAAATTTTCTAGAGATTTAAGTACAGATATTTGTCATAAAAAGTATAATGTAATTTGGTTTCATTTACTGACATTTATTGAGCCTCTATGGTGAGCCCCGTAGATTTCATTATTTCTTTCAGTAGTAACTGTCAAGGAGTACCATATCATTTTTACTGCCTGAATAGGTTATTTTCATCCCTGATTTTATGACATGAGTACAGAGGAAAAGGTGAAAGAAATAAATGATGAGTTCTGATATCTGCTCATCTTAGAGATGAGCTCCATTAAATGGCACGTAGGCATCTTGGGGCATGTGGGTATTGATGACGTGTCCCTATGGAAGCATGTGCAAGAGAAAAAGACTTAAGGCTACCTTCTTAGCCACTCAAGGGAAAAGATACCCAGGAGAAGTTAAAGAGGCTCAGTAACCCACGCATAAGTTCAGGAGTAGGGCAAATGTGAGTCCCCATCTTAAGGTCTCTGAGTAGGAACAACTGTGTATTCACAAAACCATGAGAGCGAATCCCTTTTTTGGTGCAAGTCTTAACCCCTATGGGGAAAAGGGACCAAGAGTAACATCCTAATTTCACTTCCAGTTGAAAGCAACACCTTCCGAGGTCCCAACAGGTGGAAAGGCCGATTGCTAAGGACAGATAAGCAAATACTTGATTGGACAGGACCTCGGCTTTCTTAGGGAAAGGGGCCACTATGCCTTTCCCCATTCTGTCTCCAGCGTTGGGCACAGAGCAGGTGTGTGTTCATTGCTTAGTAAATGAAGAGTTAAACTAATGGGTAAATCCCCTCTTCTATGCTTTCACTTTCTACCTTTTCATTCCTTCCTTTCTTTTCCTCTTTTCTTTTTCATTTAGAACTTTTCTAATGGTTGGTTTTTATGAAATGTATCCTTGCCTATCAGCACTTGGCAGTGGTTTCTAATTACTTTCCCACCTCAGCAGCTGGAAATCTAGGATAGGAATGTGGATTTACCTGTGAAATTAACAATGGAGACTGTTTCCTCAAATGGAGTCTACTGTGTAAATCCAGAAAGTTGACATTATTTGGGTTAGTATACCTCAAGTGTGACTCCTCCTCTTTGTAGGACTGTTTTGTTTTGTTTTGTTTTTTAAGATTTGTTTTTGAGGAGGCAGGGGTGGAGAACAGAAGAGCTGAAGTGGGCTCCTCGCTGATGGCCAGTGAGCCTGATGGAGGGCTTGAACCCACGAACCACAAGATCATGACCTGAGCTGAAGCCAGACACTCAGTCAACTGAGCCACGCAGGCGCCCATGCAAATGTTTCCTCTTTGTAGGACTTTTAACCTTACTGAGAAAAACAGCTTTTAAAACTTGTTAGACACTTTGAGGGTATTATTGCTTTTGAAATGTTTAACCTGAAGGTTTTCATTTTAATTAGTGAAATTAATATCTTTTTTTTAATCCTGGTACACATGGCTACCTAATTATTTGACATAATAGAATAAGCACTTTGTTTTCTCCAATATCAATGAAGGTACCATTGGATACAACCAGCGGAACCGGATTGATACTCTCATGTATCTGCTAGCATATCCACAAAAACCCATGGTTAAAACAAAGACCATTGAGTTGATAGAATTTGAGAAACTGCCAGCTGGACAGAATGCAACAGTTGCTGTGATGAGTTACAGCGGCTATGATATTGAAGACGCCCTTGTTTTAAACAAGGCTTCCTTGGACAGAGGTAAGTGGGCCTACGGAGCTCTGACAGTGCGCAGAATTAGGTATAATAAGGACAATCGGTTAAAAATCACCTGGTGTCAAAATGTTAATGTCAGTTTCAAGTGATTTCAGTTTTATAACATACAAACAGGTGGTTAGGTTTCAGTGCTCTTTCTTTTTCATATAAATTTTTTTAATGGTTTTTATTTATTTTGGAGAGACAGAGACAGTGCGAGCAGGGGAGGGTCAGAGGGAGACACAGAATCCGAAGCAGGCTCCAGGCTCTGAGCTAGCTGTCAGCACAGAACCTGATGCGGTGCTCAAACCCACGAACCGTGAGATCATGACCTGATCTGAAGCCGGATGCTCAACCGACTGAGCCACCCAGGCGCCTCTCAGTGCTGACTTTTTAAATGAATATTATGTAGACATGATTTGTTAAATGTATTATTGAATGTATTTTTGTAGCTGTTATTTTACTTTATTGGTGACTTGAAAGAGTTCCTCAATAGAAAACGCAGCAATTTGCTTATTGCCTTGCAGGAGTTATAATAAATGATACATGGTTTTTTAAATATATCTAATTAGTCAACAACAAATTGAGAAGGCTGTAGCAATATTTCTGTGTTAAAGGGTATTTTTTGTAATTGTCTCAACCCCATAATGTTAGGCCTTTTTATTAGCAAGATGCTGAAAATTAAAAATGCACATGCACAAACCCCCAACTTACCAGTTTCTGTGCAATCCTTTTGTCAGTTTTTGACAGTTTACTTTTGCAAGTCACCACTTCATGGTTTGTTAGCTGTCACCTGACCTGGAGTCTGACTCCTCTCTTCATAATCTCTCTCTTTTTCCTCCCTGGCATGCCCACTCTGCCTTCCCCTGCACTTTCTGTAGTTGCTAGGCAGCCATAATAGTACTCCTAGACATGTGCCTTTGGCATTAATGTTGGCTGCACCTAATTTATGCCTCTTTTTTTTCCTCCAAATGACAACAGCCATGCTTTAAAACTAGATGTTTTCCTTTCTGATTAACTGGTAACGTTTATGTGGAAATCTGAAGACTTTGTAATATCTGTCAGAAACTCCACAACACAATTTAATGATCTGAGTTTATATCCTCTAGCTTTTAAACTATCACCTGTAAATAAAATGTCCATTTACACTTAGAGGAAAACGTCTCTTAATTTCAGGCCACTCAGATTACCACTGCACTCTAACACGTTGCAGTTAATGGCCAGTGTACAGAATTTTAAGATCATGTAATGTTTCCAAAGCAGCTGGCTTACCGAGTGGAGTTGATTATGGCCATACACAATTTATCGAGAGCTGTAATGACTGAGACCTTTCATGAAGACACACTAACATCTTCATCTCCTGTCCAGATGTCGAAATGTGTTATTTCATTGCACAGTCTCCTTCATATTTTAAAAATTACATTAGAGCACTGAGGCTTTATTTAGAAATCCATTTTTTCCTGATTTTCTAAACCCACAGTCTTAGAATTCATGTTAAGAATTCTGCCTTTGGTGGAGAATCGTAAGTGAAGGATTTTACATACACTGCACATGCATTTATTTCATCTGTAATAGCTGACATTTAATCCTGAGATGTCTTTCTATTTAAGTGAACTCTGACATGGCTTGGTATATCTTAGGGTGACTAGAGAGAAAATCCAGTTTAGAATAACTGCTTGACCCGAGGGATAAAAGAAAAGAAATGCAGTCACAGAAACTTGGGCAACTCTATAGCAGATGAATCTTCTTGTGCGATTCAGTGCTGGAAGTTTTTGCTCCACCTAAAGGTTTCCTTCTGTTCCTTTTGCTTATCTTCCGTAATGTTTATTTAGATTGTTAGCTGGTCTCAGGATTTTTCCCTCATTCACTAGATAAATGTGATCCAAAAGTATAATCACAGTAAACTCTCATCTTTGGGGCACGGCAAACGATTTCTCCTGTTAAAAAATTATTTGATTGTAGCTGCATTTCATTTTCTCTCCTGAGAAAAATCAGTCTTTTTGCATCTTGTTTGGGACTTCTCTGAATGCCAAAATTAGAAGAAAAAAAAGACTTTTAAGAGAAGGTAGGCAGAAGTTATGCACCAGCAGGATGTGTAGGAATAATCTTGATTGCTCAGTGGACGTGGTGTGTTTCCATACTGCCACCCAACTGGCTGGGTGACCGTGGCCCCGTGACTGCCCTGGAGCTCATTTTGTAGCACTTGTAACACTGTACATAGAGCGCTTAGGCCAGGTGGTGTCCGAGGCCCTTTCCAGTTCCCATCGTCCGTAGCTCTGTGCCCTGAAAGAATCACAGCAATGCCCAGATTCCTCTCACCTTCCTCCAGCATGACGAGGTGCGCTCTCTGCCGAGACAGGGTTGTACAGATTCCAGTGTCTGTGTGGACAGGAGGCGTTGGAGAGCTTCAGAGCCAGTTCTTTGGATTATCGAGTTCTTATTTGGCCCGTCCCAGATGACCCAAATGTAGAACAAGTTGTGGGGGGAGTCTGGGGGGTGGGTGATTCAGTAACACGAGTATGTGTTTTCTCATAGTCGTATTGGTGGTTCTGATCCCTGGTTTTGTTTCATTTTAGGCTTTGGGCGTTGCCTTGTATATAAAAATGCTAAATGTACGTTGAAGCGCTATACCAATCAGACTTTCGATAAAGTGATGGGGCCGATGTTGGACGCTGCTACAAGGAAACCCATCTGGCGACATGAAATTTTAGATGCGGATGGCATTTGTTCTCCAGGTAAGAGCCCTTTTTAAAAACAATTTAAATGTACACTCTTTGAATTATGAAAGTTACACAGCAGAATTTCTGAACATTTTTGTAAACGGAAGAAAAACAACAAAACGTTTTCCTAACTCAAACAGTGTGGTCATTTTTGATGAATTTCCCTTCTAGTCTGTTTTTCTATGCATATATTTTTAGATAGTAGTAGTTCTATTCTATTTATACTTTTCTACTTAAAATTTTGAAATACAGAAAAGCCACTTTAAGGAAATGTTTAAAATGTTTTCAAAGTGTTAGATGCCGTGTTCCTGCGTCTACACTGGTATTTCATCATTTGTGCTTTTGACAGAGAGACTGACTTGAAACTCTTCCCCTAAAAAGTGTGACTCTGTGGTAATTACAGACTTGCAGTGAATCTCATTGCTGCATCCCACAGACCTGCCTTGTGAGTCTTACAGACTCATGTGGAAGACTGACATTGACCAGAGGATCACACGTAAACATATGTCACATGATAGCCAGGTGAAGGAATCCCGTAAAGAGCTGTGAGGGCATTTGACAGCAAGAGGATCTTTGCTGCATTTCGCTCACTCTTAACCTGAATTTTGTGGTAGAGCGTTAGTGCTGTGACAGTACTACAGTACTCGGCCTTGGAGCTTACCCGGAAAAGATGCAAAGAAAGGTGAGAATAGTAGGAAAATCAAAGAAAGACTTTGAATTCCTCATTGTCCCAAGTTGAGTTGGCAATGACTGAGTACTGGGTGAAATAGCTATTAATAAAAGTAAGTGGCCCCAGACTTGTTCTGACATCCTAAGAGATATATAAAATTGTTATTTGTTGACATGAAGTTTCTCCTGTTAGTTTGGTTCTCTAATCCAGTTTCTTGATTTTTTACACACTGTGATTTTCCACATGGGCTGGCACAATTACTAATAAGGCCTGTTGAACTCTGGCTCACACTGTATCCATTTTTTTCCTTCCTCGTCTGCATTTCATGGACCAACCTAATCACATAGTTTCACTCTCCAGTAATGTGTACATGCCACAGACGTGGTAACGATTGGGCTCTAACACCCTTCTCTTTTTTTTAGGTGAGAAGGTAGAAAACAAACAAGTGCTTGTAAATAAGTCCATGCCCACAGTGACTCAGATTCCTCTGGAAGGAAGTAATGTGCCGCAGCAGCCACAGTACAAGGATGTGCCCATCACGTATGTATCGGTTTCGCCTCAGAAATACCTAGAAAGATTCAGAAAGAGGAGAGAGAGAGAAAGGCTGGGGGAAATTAGAAGTTAGCTCCTAGAGGGTTAGAAAATAGAAGTTATAATTGGGGGTAATAATAGTTGTCATGAAGACTGCATGGTGTGGAAGCTAAAACCAAGCTGTGGAATCAACTAGGCCTTCCAGCCTGGGTTTCAGTTGTGGGCCAAGTACACAGGGCTTCCAGGCAGAGGGAACAGTGAGGCGAAGGCCCCCTGGGCAGAAAGGCACCCAGATTTGGAGGACCAAAGTAGCCTGCTGGGGCTAGGTTGTACAGTACTTGGGAGTTCATTCAGTGGAGGGTGATAGGATCAGATGTGTGTTAAGTAAGTAAATGCACTGGCCAGTGTGGCTTCACTGTACTGGACTATGGCTGGGTTTCGTACTGGTCGGGTGGTGTGTTGCCGTACATGGAGGAAGCACTGAAACCCTTGGCCTCTCATTTTTCATCTTTGCTGTGAAAGAGTTACACTCCTTCATCTCCAGATGTGTCAAATACAGCAAAATAAGTGACGTTAGATGAGCCGTGGGCCACTGATAACAACCACACTCTGTCATAAAAACAAAACCAGAAGTAACAAGATGCTCAGTCTAGCCAGGGCCAGCAGAGTTAACTCGTGGTGGGGGGGACAGGGGTGACACGGGAGAGCTGGGTTCCAGGCCCTGGGTGGCCACTCAGCAGACCCGTTCTCACACACAGCTGTGGGCTGCTCCGGGCCAGCCACTGTGCCACTTGTACTGCAGACACGGCTGAAGTGAGCCACCACCCTTCCCGGAAAGGAGCCACACTGAGTTAGCAGAGGCCTGCACAAAAGAAGAAGTCCAGTGAACATCCTGATCATAGTGACGTCATTGAGAACTTTCTGTGTACCGGTTATGGGTGTGGGCACCTTACATGTGTCCGTTCAGTTGTTCTGGCCACCACCCAATGAGCCAGGCGCTCTTAATAACCTTGTTTGAAAGACACAGAAACTGAGGCAGAGAGAGGTGAAGTAACTTACCAAGGTCACACAGCTATACGCCACTGAGTCAACATCTGAACTCCCGCGGTCTGTCCAGAGCTCACTCCCACCCTCTGTGCTAAATGCCGCGGTGCCATGGGTGCTGTGGGTGCGTCTGCGGAGTGAGTGAGCGTGGAGGAGACAGTGGGCTCTCCGCTTAGGGGAGAGGTCGGGGCCCCTGCCTAAACCCTACAAAACAAAAAGCGGTTTTTGGATGACAAAGGCGGTTATGCTAGCTGGTTTTCTTCCCATCCTGGAGGAAGAGCTCTTTTTTCCTCTTCAGAACTCGCCCTCCCCCCGCCCCACCTCCCAGATTCTTCATTTAGTCTAGTGTTTTAGGGACCTGACTCTGTCATTTCCTCTTCTCTCCTTCCGTGTCATCAGCCAGCTTTCTGTCGATTTCTTCCCCACAGGCTAGAAAGTGTGCTCCCATATTTCTTACCTTGAAAAGAGAACGAAACCTCCCTCAGGGCTCTGCAGCCCTTCTAGGCTGCCAAGCATCCCGTGCCTTTGTCTGCTGGGAGGGAGAAGTGTGGGAATGCTGTGTGCGGCGTGGGGAAGTCGCCGTACGCCTGCCCTACAGTGTTCAGTAAAGGCCAGCCATCCCCGACGAG
Organism: Suricata suricatta; assembly: GCF_006229205.1. Taxonomy (NCBI): domain Eukaryota; kingdom Metazoa; phylum Chordata; class Mammalia; order Carnivora; family Herpestidae; genus Suricata; species Suricata suricatta. Next base: position 15,197,015 of record NC_043709.1, on the reverse strand, counting down.
GACTGGGAAAGGGAAACGGCAACCTTTGGACTTAATGTTGAAAAATGAAAGGCACATTTCAGAGTCCAAAATGGCAATGTCAGAACACTCTGTGGTTGATCTTAAGTAAAATATGGTCTGTGGGCAATAGGTTCACAAAAGGCAGTTTGAAAACTCTGTTTTGGTGACTTTCTCTTAATATTAGCTACAAAGGGGCAACGGATTCATACATCGAAAAAGTGATGATCTCTTCAAATGCTGAAGATGCTTTCCTGATCAAAATGCTGCTGAGGCAGACGAGGCGTCCGGAGATTGGAGACAAGTTCAGCAGCCGCCATGGGCAAAAAGGTAAATTGTGTCACTCCTCGATTTGTTTACAAAACCGAGAGTAGTGTTTGTTAACCACGTAATTCAAGAAATGTTGTGTAACTTTCCTGTTTAAAAAAAATGGAGTAGGTTGGAAAAATTATTACCTTGTAGCCAAATTTATGCTGCTTTTATTTCTTTGATTTTCCTGTTTTTACTTTAATAGCACTGAAAAATGTACCATTGGATTGTTTTTCTGTGCCATTTATTTCTTTTTTTTTTTGCAGCTGCTCCACCCAGAATTATAATTACGAATACATTCTAGACCGTGTATCTACTAAGGTCCAGGTAGCCATTCAGAAAATAAATAGCAGCATCTCTCTTTTAAATTTATTACACTGTCTGTTGGGTCATAGTATCGTGTGGTGTCAGCACAAGAAGACCCATCAGAACGATCTGCCCCTGTATTTAACGGTGAGCAGCCAGTCTGAGGGACCCAGCGGGGGACCATGGAGCTGAATTAGAACCCGGGTCTCCGGATTCCAGCTCAGCGCCCTCCCAGTCTGCTGCACGGTGGTCCCTCACCTGGGCGTGCTTCTCCATCACATCCCACTGGTGAGCCCTGCTCTTCCTGGGAGGTTATCACTGAGATTTCACAGGTTTGTGGCTTTGTGGTGTCTTGTTTTTTCAGCTTCAAGAAACATAGCACTGTGTCACTACTGATTAACTTGTTTCCAGCAGGGTCCCTCGTACATGCGTATATCCATGGTGTTTCAGAGTGGAACATTTGCCCTGGGGGCTGGATTTTGGCCTGTCGGCCACTCAGCTAGTGGAGGGACAGCAGCAGCAGCCAACACTTCTGTAGCACTAACAGTGTGCCTGGCTGTGTGCTCAGCACTTCACACACACTAACTCCCTGGCTTCTCCCTCTCAGTCCTGGGAGTTCGGTGCTGATTTTGTAGATGAGGAAACAGAGGCACAGTGACATGAATAGCTTGACCAGTGTCCCCAGTTGGTGGTGGGACTAGTTTTTGAACCCTCGAAGTCTGGCTCCAGAGGTCATGCTGCTGACTGACAACTCTGCTGTCCTGAGTGTTAAGCAGTTGGCGTGGTGCCCGCACACAGAGTACTCAGGAAGAGAGCAGTGACCGCTGACGTTGGCTGCTTTGCATCCTGCTCTCCAACTTTGTGTCTTCTCTTTACTCATAAATTCCTAGCACGATGTCCTGATTGGTTTAAAGATAATTGCATTTTACATTCTTGTTGATTTCAGCATTTATTTGCCACACAAGTATATAAAATATTACAAGTCATTTAGTCAAATTAGTTGTAAATAAAGATATTACAGTTCGTTTAGTCCACTTAGTTGTCATTCCTTCCGTCAGTGAAACTGTTCTAGCCTAAGATACGATTTTTCATTCAGTTGGCAGACACAAGATTATTTTAGCCTGTCAGTATTTTGTTAAAATGATTTTATCTATGTGAATTTGACACTTCTAATTCATATCGTTTCCTAAAATGTTAACTCTTAATACCCTTTGAGCATCTGTAAACATTTCTTGACATTCTAGTGTTTTCCAATAATTAGCAGTGAAAATCAAGTTCTCTATATTGAAACTATTTCTCCCTCTCTCTTGGTCTAGACAATTTCTGAGATATACTACTAAGTCATTTTGGGGTAACCATAATCTCACTTACAGCCTCTATTTTACTTGACTTATTCCGTCGACTGGGACAAAGCTTGAAACGCTTATAAAATACTGGCACTGGATAGATGCTTTGCAAGAATGCACACTGTGAGAGAAGGTCTCCATTTTCTGAATCCGTTTACAAACTTCAAATATCCCAAATCCTCGTATTTTTTTTCACCGGAGTGTTGTGTGAAGCGTGGAAGGCTGGCAGACATTTCAGTGATCATCCCCTGCGCGGTGACTCCGCTGAACTTCTTGCAGACAGGGACCCCGTTCTTAAGTCAGAGCCGGTCTCATGCAGGGTACCTGATAGGTAGGTGGTAATGGTTAAATATATGAATGAATCGAAGGTAGGCAAATGAAAAGGGACAGATTCCACACTCTTGATGGATTGATTTCAGTTTTTATTCTGTACATAATATGTGTGTGTGTATGTATAGTATAGACAAAGCAGTACTTTTGCAAATGAGAAACACACTTGATTAGTAAGCTCCTATAAATACAGACCTCTTCAGGTACAGGTACTGGCAGTGAATCTTTGTGCAAGAGCATTTTTTCAAACTAATAATATGATACAGATAATGTTCGTTGACAGAAGTGGTTTCCAGCCTGCAGTGATGTGAAACCACAGATTTTGGAGATCGGTTGAACCTTAGTGGGGCTTGACTTCTACATCTCTGTGAAACGGAAAGAAGCCCTCCTGGGGTTAGGTGACCTTTCACTTGTAGTGAGGAATTTATCTTGCTAGTATTCTTTTCCAGATGGCTTCTAATCCAAGGATGAAAACCTTCTGATTAGCCTAGATTCCCTTGATATTCCCTTGTCTTACAGCTTCTTCAGATTTATTGAAAAGATTGGGGGGAAATAGGCAAATAAAAAATAAGTAGTTTTAACCTTAAGAGAGTTGTGGAAGTAATAATGTAGAAGCCTTAACAGAATTTTTGTTTAAGTATGGTTTTTTAATCAAATAATAAATGCACATGGTTTAAAGGTCAACTAGTACAAAAAAAGGGTTTGGAACCGAAAACTATCCATCCCTGCCTTTTCTCCAGTTCTACTTCCCAGAAGCAATTTCTTCTCATTTTTATCTTCATATTTTGAAATAATACTTTTTAAGTTTATTTATTTTGAGAGAGTGGGGGATCGGGGCAGAGAGAAAGGGAGAGAGAGAACCCCAATCAGGTTCCGTGGTGTCAGTGCATAGCCCAATGCAGGGCTCGAACACATACCACGAGATCATGACCTGAGCCGAAGTTGGATGCTTAACTGGGCCACCCAGGTGCTCCTGGAAATAATATTTTTAAACAGCTATTTATATTCATTCATTCATTTTTGATATTATCCATTGATTTTCTGTCATGATAGGTGGAGGAGTCAGCACTTAGCTGCCTCTCTTTCTCACTCCCCACCTCCGTTCCCTGCACAGATTTATCATAACGTTAGGTTACTTTTTTTAGATTGTATTATTATGGCTATATAAATGCTGTTCACCCCTAAACCAAGTAGTTGAGGGCATTTTCTTTATTGTATAACTATTTTTTCAGAAGTTAATAATCTGGGTTTTTAAATTTGCTTAGTTCTCTTATTCCTTTTTCCATTCTTCTGTACCATCAACAGTCTGTCAATACAATTTTCCACATGATGAGTAGTCCCTTAGGACCGCTTTTCTCCCCAAAAGACCTCCTCTGTAGCGCCCCCATTCTTCCTTCTCTATGCTGTAGAGGTTTTCCTCTGAGCCCGAGCTTCCGAGCCAGTGTCTGGAGAGCTGATCGCCCCAGGAGTTCTGGGCAGGGCCTGGCTCAGCCGGGGCCGTGAGCCGCCTCATCGTGTACGCCTCAGAAATATTTTCAAGGAAGGGTAGGAAGCATTCTGTGCTAGTCCCACACCACAGACTGAGGACTTACACAACAGTAATGTATTGTCTCACAGTTCTGGAAGCTGAAGTCTGAGGTCAAGGTATTGGCAGGTTTGGATTCTCCTGAGACCCCTTTCCATGGCTTGCAGGCAGCCACTTTGTCCCGTGTCCTCACAGTGCCTTTTCTCTGTGCACCTACATCCTCACGTCTATCCCGCTTCTCTCAAGGACACCAGCCATATTGAATGAGGGTCCACCCATGACCTTATTTAGCCTTAATTATCTCTGTAAAGACCCAATCTCTAAATAGGATCACATTCTGTGGTATCCTGTGTGATCTGGGGAATATGGTCCATAATACACTCTAGAGCTGCTGAGTGGTAATCATTCATGAAATTCCCATCTCAGCCCCTATTTCTTGGCTCATCCCATTTCATCCCCACCACCTCCTGCCCCCACCGCAGTCAAATAGTCTGTTCATTTAATTGCTGAGAAAGAATAGCAAGAAGTAAATTTGTAAGATCATGTGTATATGAACATGTTGTATCCTCAGTTCATTTATACGCTGGTTGATTGTAGAATTCTAGATTGGAAAATCTTTTTCTCTAAGGATTCTGACGACATTACTGTATTATTGTCTAGATTCCATGTTACATTATCCTTCCTGATCTGTGTGCCTGTGTGTGCGTGTGTACACAAGTATGCTGTTTCTCTCTCTCTTTCCCTTCCTCGTACCCCTTCCCCCTGAAGCTTTTATTATCTTCTTCTTTTCTTGGAATTCTGAAATTTTCATTCCTTGTTGTAGGAAATCAGGTACCTTCTTATTCTGGAAGGTCAGGTACCTTCAGTTTTCAGACATTTTCTTGTTTTGTTGATAATCTCCCTTCATCATTCTCTTTGCACCCTCATTGTCCATTTCCTTCTCTTCTTGTTTTTCTTTGATTGACTTTATTTTCCAGATTTTTTAAATTTTTATTTTTGAGAGAGACAGACAGAATCCAAAGCAGTCTCCAGGCTCTGTGCTGACAGCTCAGAGGGTTCAAACCCACAAACTACAAGATCATAAGCTGAGCCAAAATCAGATGCCCAACTGACTAAGCCACCCAGGTGTCCCAATTTTTCAGATTTTTTAAAACCTATTATATTTTCAATTCTAATTAAAAATACTAATTTATAGTCTTTTTATAGCCGTGAGCATATCTTTTTAGTGTTCTATTCATTTTTGGTTTTAGTTGTGTTTTGTTTTGTTTTGTTTTGTTTTGTTTCTTTTCAGCTGTCTTCTGTTCCTAACTGTCGGCACTCATTAAGAGGTTTATTTCCCCCTCCTGACTTGTTGGGGGATTTCCTCTAGTACCTGATATGTCCATGAACCCTAAAAAGCAACTGGAAGCTTTATAGCCGAGGAATAGAATTCGTTGACTGGTGGACATCACTGTATGGGGATCAGGCAGTGAGCCATGGTTATTGCTGGTGCGTTCCTACTTTTAGAATCTTTCTAACTTTTGCTGGAAGGTTGGAGCTGGGAGTGAGGGTCAGGACAGTACTGAAGACTATCAGCTGACCTTTGGGGAGCCAGGTAGGGGCAGGGAGCTGGGGCCCACTGTTCAGTGCACAGACTTTCATTTAATTTCTCTCTTCAGGCTAGTACCTCACCCCACCATCTGCTGTGCTTGCTGCCCTAGGGTGTCAGGACATTGTGGTTCAGTTTCTCGAGGAAGGTTTGGGGGAGAAATGTAGTTTCCTGGCTGTTTGGGGTGGGAAGTAGAAAGTCAGGGACTCCTGGGTGGCTCAGTTGGTTAAGCACTTGACTTAGGTTCAGGTCATGAACTTACATTTCATGAGTTTGAGCCCCGTGTCAAGATCTGCACTGATAGCTTAGAGCCTGGAGTGAGCTTCCGATTCTGTGTCTCCCTCTGTCTCTGCCCTTCCTCAGCTTGTACTCTGTCTCTCAGAAATAAATAAGTATTTAAAAAAATTTTTATTTATAGTTTATTGTCAAGTTGGTTTCTCTTTTTTTTTTTTCAAGTTGGTTTCCATATAACACCCAGTGCTCTTCCCCACAAGTGCCCTTCTACATGACTGTCACCTCTTTTCCCCCTCCCCCTTTGGCCCCCAGTTTATTTCCAATATTTAAGAATTTCTCATGATTTGCCTCCCTCTCTCTCCCTAACTCTTCTTCCCCCCTTCCCCTCCCTGTGGTCCTCTGTCAGGTTTCTCCTGTTAGATCTATGAGTAAAAACATGGTATCTGTCCTTCTCTGCCTGACTTGTTTCACTTAGCATGACACCCTCAAGGTCCATCCACGTTGCTACGAATGGTCAGATTTCATTCTTTCTCATTGCCATGTAGTATTCCATTGTATATGTAAACCACATCTTCTTGATCCATTCATCAGTTGATGGACATTTAGGCTCTTTCCATGATTCAGCTATTGTAGAAAGTGCCCCTGTGAACATTGGGGTACATGTGCCCTTATGCATCAGCACTCCTGTACCTCAGGTAAATTCCTAGCAGTGGTATTACTGGGTCATAGAGGAGTTCTATTGATAGTTTTTTGAGGAACCTGCACTCTGTTTTCCAGAGCAGCTGTACCAGTTTACATTCCCACCAACAGTGTAGGAGGGTGCCCATTTCTCCACATCCTCGCCAGCATCTATAGTCTCTTGATTTGTTCATTTTAGCCACTCTGACCAGCGTGAGGTGGTATCTCAGTGTAGTTTTGATTTGTATTTCCCTGATGATGAGTGACACTGAGCATCATTTCATGTGTCTGTTGGCCATTTGGATGTCCTCTTTGGAGAGGTGTCTATTCATGTCTCCTGCCCATTTCTTCACTAGATTATTCATTTTTCGGGTGTGGAGTTTGGTGAGTTCCGTGTAGATTTTGAATTCTAGCCCTTTATCTGATATGCCATTTGCCGCTATTTTTTCCCATTCTGTCAGTTGCCTATATGTTTTCTCGATTGTTTCCTTTGCAGTGCAGAAGCTTTTTATCTTGATGAGGTCGCATTAGTTCATTTTTGCTCTTGATTTCCTTGCCTTTGGGGATGTGTCGAGTAGGAAATTGCTGTGGTTGAGGTCAGGGAGGCTGTTTCCTGCTTTCTCCTCAAGGGTTTTGATGGTTTCCTGTCTCACATTCAGGTCCTTCATCCATTTTGAGTTTATTTTTGTGTGTGGTGTAAGAAATTCATTCTTCTGCATGTTGCTGTTCAGTTCTCCCAGCACCACCTGTTAAAGAGGCAGTCATTTTTCCATTGGATACTCTTTCCTGCTTTGTCAAAGATTAACTGACCATACATTTGTGGACCCAGTTCTGGATTCTCTATTCTATTCCATTGGTCTGTGTGTCTGTTTTTGTGCCAATACCAAACTGTCTTGATGATGACAGCTTTGTAGTAGAGGCTAAAGTCTGGGATTGTGATGCCTCTCATTTTGTTTTTCTTCTTCAATATTACTTTGACTATTGGGGTTTTTTTTGTGTGTGTGGTTTCATATGAATTTTAGGATAGTTTGTTCTTGCCCTTTACTCATCAGCTCTCATAGCAGAATTGTTAGCTCTTGCCTCTTGTTTTTCTTAAAGGTCTGTACCTTAATTTTTTTCAACTCTTGTGTTAGGTTTAGAGAGGACGTGGAGGTAAACAGATGTGTTCCAGCTGCCATCTTGACTGGAAACCCCTGTGTCTGTTACTTGAGAATGCTCAACACAAGAGTGCTTGGTGTCCTCGGTTTTTTTCACTGGACTTTATAGAACTGAAGTTAAGTGCTGGTTTCAACAGCACATAAACTAAAGAAATGGCTACTTTAATCATTTCTCAGATTGAAAACTAACTTTAAAATGCTCAAAGCTCACACACTCAGAATTATGACATAAATGTAAGAATCATTAGAGGGATAGTAATTCCATTCTCTCAACTCTTAATTATCTGAGAATAGCTTATCTTTTGCCTGGGTCATTAGTGTAGTCCAAACGCCCTGAGGCATGAGTGTATTCAAAGGACCAAAGGAAGGTGGTTCTGGCCAGTGAAGCCTGAGGAGGGAGCACAGGGGAGAGAGCTGGGGGAGGGGGGGGCACACCCCACTGGAACTTGCTCCACATGAGCCGGGAGCCACCATTGAGTGGTAAGCAGAAGAAAAGCTCGAGGAGACCTAACTGTCAGTCTCAGAGGTCACCTTGGATTCCTATGGAGAGCGGATTGAGGAGAGCGAGGAGGGGAGCAGGGTGACTGTTTGGTGGTCCGGGCAGAGAGGATGGCGAGGTGCACTTAGGAGGAGCACCTGGCGCATGGCAGGAAGTGGTAGACTCCGGGCGTGCTCTGAAGGTCCGGCCAGCAAGACTTGCTGGTGGCCAACGTTTTGGGAGAGGAAAGGTACGAACAGAGGGAGAGGATGAGATCTGAGCAACTCTGATGTTTACCACGCAGGGGGACTGGGGACGAGGCGTTCAGAGTCAGTCAGGGGTTGAGAGTTTGGGCCTCAGGTCTGAAACAACTCAGGAGACTCTAAGTGAAGATGGTAGGTGGGTACTTGGGAGAGGTTAAGGCTAGAGATAAAATTTGGGAGTCATTTGCATGTATATTTATAGCACCTTTTAACTTTTGCCTATTAATAATTTATAAGCATTTTCATTCCCCCCTTTAACCTTTACAGATCAAGTCGGTATTGTTACTTCAGTTCTGTAGAACCAGAACGTGGAGACTCAGTCAAGTAGCTTGCCATGTCCAGTTCAGGATTTGAATCCAGGTGTTTGATCTGAGTACATTTCCCATTCTGTTCAATCTGGCTGGAGGTGGCTCTTGTCTCTTCTGATATCCTGCTACCACTCTGCTCCCGAGATTGCCATGGTCTCTGGGAACGCCCTCCTTGGGAGAGACAACCTCTTCTTGAAACTGAAACCTATTATTTCTTATATCTTTTGTGTATCTCCTCCTTGAGGTGGTCATTTTCTCAAAATTCCCCTCCCTGGATAAGCAGGTTTACATGGCTTCCCTCTGCCACCAATCTGGAGTAAATACTGTCCCTACATACTGTATTTCAGAAATGTCTGCCAACCCCCCCTCCCCCCATATTAAGACATACTCCTAGCCCAAAGCTGTATTTTTCAGGAATCCCTTCCTTTCTAGCATCAACTCATTGTAAAACACTGTCCCTGTTTTCTTCTTTGATCAGTCCTTTGGCCAGGCTCTCATGGCCTTGGTTAAAATTGTATCAAGAATTTGAGCAGATATGAACTTTGACCATCCTTCTGATTCCTCTGGCTAGCTGTGACAGAGCCAGCAAAGAGGGGAGCCGAGGGACAGTGAGGACAGTGAGCTGGTCTGGGACATTGCTGTGCAGCGGGCGCAGCTGGCGGTGTCTGCGAGGAGCCCCACGACCCGGCCCTTAGTGTGAGGTCCGGGGAGGAGTGGCAGGAAGTCTAGAACAGCTGGACGTCATGAAGGGACGGAGAAGGCAGCCCGCAGCCTCAGCTGCGCTCGTCTGTCATTGTCATGGAGCTAGCTGAAGGAGGTTCTAGAGTACGTGGGTCCTCAGGGCCTGTGTTGCATCGTGATTTCTGCCGTGATTTGTTTCCTCTTTGGCCCAGACACATGCCAGGGTAAGAGCGGTGTTAGCTGTACTTCCTTTTCACTATTGGCAGGCAGGACTGTTTGGAAATTGTATCTTTTCCTTTGTAGGGTCACCTGCAAGCTGACACATGTGTATTCTGTATGAGAAAATGTGAAGATCCGTTTGATTTAATATACCTTTACACCCATTTCTTTTTTCCTCCTGCATTTAGAGCATCGTATTTGTTATTTTTGGTGTTAAGAAACAGTGTGACCCTGCAGATTGATTTTTGTCCTTTGTTAGCCGTTAACTTTTACAAAGCTGTTGTTATTTTAGCAAGGCTTCTTCCGGTACACGTGCACCGAATGTGTTCATCGCATTTCCACCCCCTAGTGCTTCCTATAATTTCTTCTCCAACAATTAGAGGAGACTTCAAAATCCCGTTTCACAGAACATGAGATTCTACCCTGCTCAAGTCTGATCAGTTCAAAGGTGGTGGGTAATGAGTAGCTAAATGAAACAAATGTGCAGCGGAGGCTGTACCGTACTAGCATGTCGTGTGTCGTAACTGAAGGGGACAGAGCCGGCGGGGAGCTGCGGCAGGAGCGTCGCACCCAGTAGTCAGTTGGGAATGCTGTGTACTAAGCAGACGGTGAGGTAGCTGAGCAGAGAAGGCCCACGGAAGAATCAGTGTTTGACCAGGAGCTGTTAAAAAAAACTCAGCAGCTTCAGCAAGCGGGCGTCGCCTTCTGTGAGCTCAGGAGCGGAGGAGCATTAAGCAGAGAGCCACGTGTGGAGGGAGGAGGAAGTATTTCACGAAGGCAGAGGAGGCAGGATTTGCTCACAGCACACTCTTTCGATAAGGGAATTCCAACAGTCTTGTAATGAGAAATTTGGAGGGTGTTAAGTACAGCCCCCCCTTTGGGTCTTTGTGAGGCCTGTGATGTGTCTCCTCTCTAAATGCCACTGAGTCAGCCCCCCCCCCGCCCCCCAGAGGAGCTGGGTCTTGAATCAAGAAGCTCTAGGACAGTTCATCCTTTACTAGAATGCAAAATACTTCATACACACCGAAGTCTGGAGTTTGTTGTATTTGTTTACAAAGGAAAGAAAGTTTTGTTTAGTCTGTTTTTTATCTCAACTGGAGAGAAGTTTTAAAACCCCGAAGTTTTATTCTCTTTTCCAAGTATTCTAACCTTCTAGGTACCTTAGAAGGATTTGCGTGACAGAGGCAGAGGGATGCTGCATGGGACAAAACGGTGGTTCTGGAATGTTTTTTATGTTTTCTCATCATATTCTTCATCAGTAGAGTTGACAATAGAAAAAGACATTCACATATAATGTGATGGAGTCATATTTGAAACAAGACTTTTTATTAAACTCAAAATTACCTTTTTAAGCCTCTCAAATTTTGGTATGTAGAAGTTCTATATGAAGGGAACTCATCAAAGGCAGACATTTTTTCCTTGAGCTTTGTATTTTCTGATGGCTTCTGCATTTTTTAGAAGGAGAGGGGCACCTAGGTGGCTCAGTTGGTTGAGTGTATGACTTCAGTGAAGGTCGTGATCTCACGGTTCATGGGTGTGAGTTTTGGGCTCTGTGCAGACAGCTAGAGCCTGGAACCTGCTTTGGATTCTGTGTCTCCCTTTCTCTCCGCCCCTCCCCTGCTCATGTGCTGTCTCTCTCTCAAAAATAAACAAACATTAAAAAAATTACAAAGAAAGGACAAGCAGATTTCCCCCGTTAAATAAAAATTAACAGAAATTATCTATTAGCCTAGGGAGTTTGCAAGTTGAGTACCTTTAGTGTACAGGCAAACCAAATTATTTTCTTTCCAGATTTCCACCTACTTTTGCTACCATTTGCAATGAGGGAGGAAAAAGTGGACTCCTTTGATGAGGGGGAAAAAAAGCAATATATCACTTCTCTGAAGGAACATTTCTCAGTCTCTCATGTGAAAAAGGATTAGCACCTCCAACAAAGGTCCCGTAGATCACAGAATTGGGCAGCAATACCAAATAGTATTCCTGAGGAGAGGAAAAACTGTATTTGAGCAAGAGTGTTTGTCCTGGCAAACAGAAGCTTTTTAATAACTGCAAATCTGAGATAATGGCCTGCGCTCCTCGGAATCTCCCCCTAAATCCTCAGACAGCCAGTTTAAACAGAGCAGAGCCAACCTTTGTTTTAAAATAGGAGTACAGTCTTCTCAGAATACAGTGTTTTCACGGACTAGTTCGGAGTATCTGTGGGTCATAAAGATCACACATTCACGGATAAAGTGGTTTGGAAGATTCCTCTGTGACCCTCTCTTGTCGGCAGTGGCTGCCTTACAGGGCCACTTGCTTCTGTGCTTTGCATTAATGAAAGTCATTTAACAACTTGCTGAATTAATGTATTATGATTTTGGTTGAATGTTTATTAGAAGAAAAGAAGAACTACCCTGACTTCCTAGCACATTACAGAATCCTTATGCGGTTAGGAGAAAGAGGCTGTGGGAAGTAAGAAAATGCCAATTCTTGTGTGGCAGAAAGGCTGGGAGGAAAGTTCGTTGGTTAAACAAGCTTTGGTTAAAAACTTTGCTTTTCCTGGGTCTTAATTTATTTCCTTTTTCTGGATTCTGTTTTCTCATACCGAGAGAATGAAAACACTCTGGTTGAAAATCATAATAATAGTACCTTGTACACATGTAGCACTTGAGGCCGCCTAAAATCCTCTCTGCCAGACCAAAGCTTCAAAGTCTGGATGTCTTTGGCTCCCTACTTTGCTTGATCCTGCTTGAATGAAAGATTCTAAGTGGGAGGGGATAAGGGGGTCGAAGGAGCTAACAGTGTGAGCCCCGGAACGAGGGGTAGGATGCCAAGTGACCCTTCAGAATTTTGTTCCGAAAACAGATTCTGGGAACTCTTACTTTAATGTTAGAAATCAGGATTATTTTGTCCAGATGGACCCCTTCACTCTAAGAAGATTTTATTTGATTTACTTTCTTAAGAAAAATTTTGGTCTTGGGTAGCTAGTTAGTAACCCTCTGACCTTTCAGTAAATATCCAACTAAAGCTTTGAAATTAGGATGTTTAGTGTTTTATGGCCCAGAATAAAAATCTCCAATTCTGTTTCCAAATAGTGTAGCCTCAACACATTTTATTAAGCTCTTGACACATTCAGCCGTGTGTATTTTGTAAAGTTCCTATGGTTATTGTTTTACAATAGCTGCTTCCAGAAGCATTGTAAGGGTTTCAATTAATCAGCCCTTTGTGTGCTTCAGACTATGCAAATTTATCACATCAAACCATTCAACTGCTCATGGGAAAGCCGTGTAAAAACTGTATTGTCTTCTAGCGCCTCCTCTCATTTAGAGTGATGTTTTAATAAGAAAGCTAATCAAGTTTTCTTATGCATTATTTATCTGTTAACATGTAAGGAAGAGCCGAATTAAAATTATGTCAACTGGGATATGGCAAGAGATGTGATAGATCTGGAAGTGATTCAACAGCAAAACAAAGCTAATATGATTCAACAGTTTTTGTCTCCTTCCCTCCCCCTGGGGATTATTGAAGGTGGTGGTGTGAAAAATAAAAGAAGGTTAGTTCAATAACTGGAAAGGAGGGAAGGAAGCAAGGAGGAACCACCTGTGTTAGCCTTTACGTTTTGTTGTAAAGATTTACATTTCTGAATATATAAAGTCTTATCGAGATTAGTTCATTCACAGCAAAAACATGATTTACTTGATACAGATAATCAAGACGGAATACACCCCCACCTTCATCACTTAGTAAACCATTTCACCCTGGAAGTCTGCAGCTGGGGGCCTGTGACTCACAAAGTTGGTAGGGGACCCCATCCTGATAATGTGAGATGGTCTCAACGGCCCGGCCTGAGTGAGCTTCTCTTCGGCCCCTTCATCCAGCTCCTGCCCCTGCCCCCGCTCCTTCTATTCATTGGGTTGGTGTCTGCTCTGCTAGTTTGCTTCCTGCTGAGAGCAATTAGGTTTCTGATATAATAATAATTTATCGTATTTAGATGCTGCCTTTCTCCAAGGACCTTAAAGTACGTCTCAGACATTAGCTCATCTTTTCTTCTAACACAGTTGCCTCATGAGATGGGTGCTAATTATTCCCATTACAAAGACCAAACAACCAAGGCTCACCAGAAAGTGGTGCTTTCCCTCCCACAGGAACATAGTATCACTGGAACCTCAGAAAGTCGAATGAAGGTCCCCTGATTCCTTGATATTCTGCCTTAGATCTGAGAGTCCAGGGGGTGATGAGCGCTCTGTAGATGGAAACCACCCCCCACGCCCCTCCAAGTCTGTGAACCTCATTAATACCAGGTGTGGTAGAGCATTCGCTCCTCTACGAAACACTGTCACTTGCCCTCCACCAGGACTGACCGAGAAGATTCCCAGTAGCACTTCACCCTTCCTTCGTGCAGAGAGCGTTAAACTCTGCAGAGTAAATAGCTTGTCCAAGAGGTAACTTCCCATAGAAGGTGAAAGGAGATCATTTTAGCCTCTGATTAGTGTTATTTCAGCAGAACCCACTGCCCAATATGCTCTGCATCATTTGGAGCATGCGAATGTCACCAGCTGAATTGTATAAATGATTTTGCTTTCAGTATTCAGTCACCAACATCTGTACAGGACACCTGTCAGGTGGAGTTGAGTTCTGAGCCCCCTCCTGCCACCTCTGGCACAGCCCTCGTCCCAGAGCGTATGCTTGGTGACTGAGGTCAGGATTCTCTTTCCTCGCTCAGGAAGGGAAGGTCCCAAGATATCAGCATCAGAGTGACCTACATCATCCAAAAGTGCTTACACAGAGATGGTAGACTTGCTAAATAAAAACATGCAGTCGGTTGAATGTCCAACTCTTCATTTTGGCTCAGGTCATGGTCTCAGGGTTGTGGGATCGAGCCCCACTTATATGTGCATGCTGCCTCTCTCCTCTCTCTCAAATAAAAAAATGTTTTTTAATTAAAACAATTAAAAAGTGAAGCAGAGTGTGATATTCAAATGAGACCTGGCTATCAACAAAATAGAAAACCATTTGCTGGTCCATTCTCAACACACTGAAGTCACATCAAAAACAGCCCTCGGGGTGCCTGGGTGGCTCAGTTGGTTGAGTATCCGACTCTCGACTTCAGCTCAGGTTGTGATCTCACAGTTTGTGAGTTCAAGCCCCACATCAGGCTCTATGCTGATGGTTTGGAGACTGCCTGTAATTCTCTCTCTCTCTCCTCTCTCTCTGCCCCTTCAGCACTCGCTTGCACGCTCGCGCTCACTCTCTCTCTCTCTCTCTCTCTCGCTCTCGCTCTCGCTCTCGCTCTCTCAAAATAGATAAACTTAAAAAAAAAAAAAAAAGCAGCTCTTGAATTAAAGATGTCATTACAGTTTTCTCCTGCCAGTTCTACTCCCTTTCCTGTCTTGACATGGTACTAGGATGCTTTTGGTTTTCCCTTATCTTTTGTTTCATCTTCTTTTATTTTTTTCCATTTGAATTAAGAATGGTCCATTATACTAAAACTAGTTAAAAAAAAAAAGAAGCCAAAAATGACTTGTGAACAAATTATTTGCTGTTTAGAAATACTTTCTAAGAATGATTCATTGGATTAACTGAGCTTTCACTGGGTAAACCTATTCTTAAAATGATTTATATGTTGTTCTGTGAGGCTAGGAAATAGAAATAACAAATTGGCGTAAGATCCTCTAGTGCCTCAGGGGTGACACACAGCTGTGACAGTGGGTCCCCAGGTTTGTCTTTCCCACGTGGCTTGGGGGGGATCAGACATGTGGCTTTAGACTCCCTAACTTCTTCACCTTTACAATTTGAAATTAATACTGATGTTGATGGAATAATGCATCATCGATGGGGTATCTTTGGAACCATTGTGCTCTGACTTTGTGTTCTAGTTTCTCCCTGTTACTGATTTTCATCTCCTAAAAGGTCAGGAGTGTAGTCTGGGGTCTACTTCCCAGTTGGCCCCGATAAGTCCATTACATGTTCCGGGTCCTGTGAAACTGGTGTATTTGCATTTCACTGCCAGGAGGTTGTGCTATAAACAATGGGGTTGACACACCAGCGTGAGCCAGGGGGTGAAATTATATTTCAAAACCTGAAATGCTGTGTAAGCATTTAAGGTAGGGATCGGTAATTGTTTCAACAACAGCTTCCATTAGATATGGTTTATTTGTCGTCCATCGTCTTTTCCAGCATCCAGGGGAGTGTTAACACACTGGAGCGGACTGCATATCATTTACATTTTTAAATCAGCATTAAAGGAAGGCGACCATAACTTCTTAAGAGTTCTAAATGTTGGGAGAGATTTTACGCCTCCATCCTCAGGGAAAACAGTTTTAATGTTTCATTTGAAAATAAGAAAAGAAACCTTCCTTTGCTTTGATGAAGCCCTGGAATGATTCTGAAACCGAGAAATACCTTTTTAAAAAAAGAAAAGTCTGGTTCTAAGCCTGCCAGCCCTCTTCTCCCTGTCCCTAATGAATTCCGTAAAATACAAACTTTTAAAAATCATCTGTCTCATTTGAGATTCAAGATCATCAAATTCTGTCTAAATATTTTGTTTTAACTTCTAAGCTCATTATGGTTTCTTTGTGTTAACTTGTATTAAAATCTGTCAGCTATGACTGGTCTCATAAGCACAGTCAGCGGACCAGAATAAGTTAATTATTTACTTGTGTCACTAGTGCTCTTCATCTAATGAAATGCACAGCTGTGTTAGATCTGCAGTTGGATGTGTAGCTCCCATTGTTCCGCGAGTCAGCAGAGGGTAGAAGCCCCAGTGATGGAGAGCCCTCAGTTCTTTCTGCTGTTCTGGCTTTCTGTGTCGATTTCATGGATCTTTTATCATTCACTTTCACACAAAACAAACAACACAGGGCTGTCTGCTATGGGAACCATCTTGGCATATAAAAGGGTTTTCAGAGCCTAAAGTAATTTTAAGTTAGCTAAGATTTAATTTTTGGCTTACAGGTGCCCTTGATTCAGATGTGGCCAAAGCAGTTCCTATAATGGGATGAAAAAAAAAATCCAAAGTTACTTACGTGTGTTTTTAAATGCAACGTCAGAAAGGGGCTGATATAATTACTTCCCAAGAAGGAAAACCGCACTACATTTTAATCAGGTTTCAAGCAAAGTTATTAGAGATTCAGATTTCAGGGGAAGGAGCATTGCTTTCATTTTCATAGCAAAGTTAAGTTGGCTTGATTAAACGTGTCAACTAAAACTAAAAATACGAAATGCAAATCACCTCCCTCCACCCCCCCAAATAAATATCCCCTGCTTCCTCCGGAGCTGCTGCCCTCCTGCCCCTCACTCCCACCTTCTCGTGTGGAGGGTGGACGCCAGCTTCCCCCTGTGAACTGCTACACAATGTAGCAGTTTTGTGTTGGTTTTGTTTTGAAGGGATGTAGCCAAACCCTCCACCTCCTCACCAGCCAAAGTGACACTGTCCCCAGAGTGCGTCCCAGGACAGGCCTCTGCAGGAATCGCCGTTTTTAACATTTTGTTCACTGCTGCACAATGTTGTTGTCGGTGCACCTAGATTTACAAGTCGATCTCTTTCAGAGTAGATTTCCCAGTAGCCCTAGTGTTTGTCAGATAATTTCAGTGTGGACAAGATGGATTTTGGGAGGGAAGAAAGAAGGGGTCACACACTCTGCTTGATTTAAATTCTAAGACCTTGTAGTTGAGTTTGAAATAAACTGAATGATTGTTCCTGTTCTTCATGTAGCAAAGCATACGTTCTTTATAATAAACAGTATAGTTTCAACCAAAAAGCCAGTTATGGTACATACGTGCTCTAGAATTCAGCACCACAAACCTAATTACCATATCGTTGGCAGCCACTAGAAATCGGAATATTAATAACTGATACTGAAAGCACATGGCTTTCTTTCTCTTTAGACTTCAGTTGTTGGTGATTAGAACACCTCACAAAATCTTATTTCAAAATAGTTGCGGTAATTATGTAGAAATCAAACTGAGGAATGAAGAATTCCTTGGAGAGTAGTTCCTCTGCAGTCGGTGTACGCGGTGGACAACTGTATATACAAGGGAGAAGGAGTTTCGTCTCAGTAAATGTAAAAGGTTTTTACTTCTCCATCCAGTGCCATTGTACACTAGTTTTCCAATTTTAAATTATGTGGTTTGCGGCTAACAGTTTAAACGATGCCCCTATCCCTCCTACCAAGAAAATGAAATCAGAGGAACTAAGCAACAAAATCCCTTGTAGGTTGGAATAATATGAAGAGTAATGAAACACAGTTAATTTAAGAGACCATCAGTAGTGTGCATACAGCTGGTGGGTTTTTGTTCTCCTCTGTTTTCATTCTTAGAAGTAGGTTCTAATAACGGTCTTTTCTTCCAAGAATAATCTGGCGTTTAATTTTCTTGTTCAACTTTACAACTTCAATCAAAGATCACTTTGCTAATGTGTTATAAGCGGTAGGAATTAAAATGCCATAGGGCAGTCTAGGCGTGCCCAGGGAAGCCCTAACAAAAACCAGCCCCACCAGCCAGGTGTTAGCAAATCAGCCTCACACGGACCCTCCTTGTCACAGGTTTTAGAACCACAACGTGAACACACCCGTCGTTCAGGCGGTTCTGCATGTGACAGAGGAGTGGGATCCTTGTGGTTTGGCTACGCGGGTAGCAGATCGCAGACTAGCTGGCGAGGAGCGAAATCGCTGCTGACTTGAAGCTTCTGGGGCTGCGGTGGGGCCGGGGCCCCTCAAAGCCAGGGCTCTCGGGCCTCCGTGCACGAGGGGTCTGGCGAGCCGCCTGACAGCACCAGCGGCTGTCATGCCCGCAGGCCAGCCCACAGGCTGCAAAGCTGTGAGGACCCCGCTTTCGAATTTTATATCTGGCAGGATGGTTGGACATTGCCTTTTGACTCTTGATGGAGACCATGGAGAAGGCAATAGAGACAGCAGCCAGGAGCTCCCCATTCAGTACTGTAGTCTTCTTCTCCACTGATGTCAGTTACATGGCACGGGATCTTCTGCCCCCAGGTGTTTGCGGCTTGATCGTCCCTCAGGAAGACATGCCATTCTGTGACTCTGGCATCTGTCCGGACATCATCATGAACCCACATGGCTTCCCATCACGGATGACGGTCAGTACGTTTTTCAGAGGTAGCGCTTTTCAGGAAGACGGCAGGCTCTGGGTTCATGGGGAGTGTTGGCCATGGGAGGCTGAACGTTCTTTTTAGAAAGGGCCCTTTGACCCTTTTGGCACATGAAGAGGTTCCTAGCCCCTGACATGCTAGGCTGCTCTTCTCTAGGGAAGGAGTGCAGAGAGTGTCTGCCCTTCCCTCCGGGAGCAGTCTTTGGGGGATGCACGTGCCCCTCAGCAAAAAGAGCCTCTTATGTTGGCCCTGCTGCGTCTCCCTTCCATGGTTACTGCTTTGCAGTCCTGGCTCCACCACTTACCGGCTGTGCGACTTGGGAAAGACACTCAGCCTCTCTGTGCTTCAGTTTCCTCGTGCGTACAGTGAGGGAAGGAATAGTGCCCATCTCCTGGGGCTCTGGGGGCATAAATGTGGGTCCCGCGTGTCGCACAGTAAGAGAGCAATGATCTCGCTGCCGTCTCAGCTTTTCGGGGAAGGAGGCTGCACTAAACAGGATTGCTGTGCCCAGGACGGTGCACTTAGGTTGTTCAACCCCGCAGGTGGGAAAGCTGATTGAGCTGCTGGCCGGCAAGGCCGGCGTGTTGGACGGCAGGTTCCACTATGGCACTGCGTTTGGAGGCAGTAAAGTGAAGGACGTGTGTGAGGACCTCGTTCGCCACGGTTATAACTACTTGGGGAAAGACTACGTTACATCTGGCATCACAGGGTAAGTGCGTTTTTAAGACACTTTACAGTAAAGCGTGATTTTATTAGACTAAGAGGTAAGAGCCCTTGTGGTATACCTTAGGATAAGCTTTACTGCTTTAAGAAATCGGGCACAAGGAAAGCTGACCTTGCGATGGAGGTGTTAGCCAAAGTACAGGGGTGATCATTTCGCAGCGTGTAAGTGGATCAGATCAACATGTTGCGCATTTTAAACTTGCTCACAGTGTTAAGAAGTTAGTTATATCTCAATAAAACGGCGCTGACAGGAGGAAATCCAAATTCAGAAAACTGACAAATTAAGGAGTATTATTTTTCCTGGTGAGGTGATCATTTAAAAAGTAGAAAAAAGTTCATTTACCAAAATAGGATATCTATACAACTTTTAATTGTATATAATCTCAAACTCCATAACCACTGAACTTTCTCTGCATTAATAGGATGAATATCAGATAGTGCTCTGACAGCCTGAGGCCTGGCATTTGTGTATTTGTTCACTGGTGTGTGAAACATCTAACATATGCTAGGTACTAAGTATATAATGATTAAAAAAATAAACACAATCCTTGAACTAGGGAGCTGACCACTCAAATTTGTTACTAGACTTACTGAAAAAATAAGACACAAGATAACTTAGCAAGACCTACCCTGACTTCTTAATTTAAAACTACGTCTCAGTGTATTGCCCATTTCCTACCTGATTTTTCTCTGTAGCGTCGTCATTATCAGACACCCGTGTGATAATGTTGCCTAATACTATTATCCGTCTCCTCTGTGAGAGCAAGGCTTGTCGGTTTTGTTGACTGTTTTATTTCCAGTGTCTGCACACAGCAGGCGCTCCATAAATATTTGCTCAATAAAGGAACGAGAACAAACCAGTACAAATAGCTCCCACCAAAATGAAGGGAAAGAATGGGGTAGGAGAGGTCTCTGAGGAGGTGGGTGTATCAGCAGGTAAGGAGGCTGAGAAGCGTAGACTGCGTGAAGAGTGTTCCATGCAGAGAAGGGGGTTTGACATTTCCAAGGGCCAGACCTCCACTCACCTGAGGTGCGGCCTCAGAAGGGGAAGCACGTTCTCCTGGGCCGGGCACTGGCTCCTCCTGCTACCCTGGGAGAAAGAGACTGGCTCTGGAAACTTGACTCACGTGGTCTTAAAGGGTCAAGTCAGTTGCTTAAGTTAAGACACACATGGGGCGCCTGGGTGGCTCAGTCGGTTGAGCATCCGACTTCGGCTCAGTTCTTGATCTCACAGTTGGTGGGTTCGAGCCCCACATTGGGCTCTGTGCTGGCAGCTGGGAGCCTGGAGCTGGCTTCCGATTGTGTCTCCCTCTCTCTCTCTCTTCGTCCCTGTCCTGCTCATGATCTGTCTCTCTCTGTCTGTCAAAAATAAATAAATGTTAAAAAAAAAAAAAGACACACATAGTGTTTTATGCTGGATTAGACTCTGGGACATGGTGTTTATACTGTTTTTCTCAGGCTCCACCCTGTTTGAGCACAAGCGAAACTGGGGGTGGAAGTGTGCGTGAGGACCCAGGGCTTGATTTAGTGCTGCCTGTTAACCAGCCAGATGGATTACAGTAGTCAAAATCTGTATCTTTTAAAACTCCTGAGTGCTTTCTAGAATGATCTATCCAAACTGTGATAACATAGGTTCCCTAGGTGTAGCGTGCCTGAGCCGTTCTAGAAAAATGCACTACAGGAAAAGTAGAATGTTCCATTTCCAAAGTGACTCACTGAAGTGGCTGATGTCTACTTCAAAAATTACAGTTGTCATGGCACAACCAATGGTCTCGGTCTTTGCTCCTCGTCCAGAAATAATGCAGAAGTTGACCACAAAGTGCAGAACCAATGAATGGATTTGATGGACCTTCTGAACACCATTTTACTAGAAGATGTGGATGGCTTATGCTCCACTTCCGATAGATTGCTTCAGGTTCTGTCTACACCACCCTCCGCTGTGCTCCAGCTAAAGTTTTCATGTGTTTGCCGTTTATCTCAGCGGCAGAGTTTGAGAAACATCAGTTTAGCTTGTTGAGTTGAAAGTTCCCCAAAGGGCTTGCAAACACATTCACCCACCAGCTTCACCCCTCACCACATCCTTGAGCATAACTAGGAGGGAGTGTTACACACAACTCTCCTCAGCTGGGGATGGAGTGGCATTAGGTGACAGGGTTCCGTAAATCCTACCACGAGCAGCCGTGCTGTGAGGGATTGGAACCTTGTTTACCAGAGCTGGCAAGAACCTCGGTCTGACCCCCTTGTACTAGGAAGACTGAGATAAAGAGGTCACGTAATTACTGGGTGACCGCACTGGGACAGGAGTGGTGTCTCCAGACACTCTGTCCATTTTGCCCTGCACCCCACTCTGTGTCTTCCAAGAATCCGGCTGTCCTTCAGCCTGTGCGGTGGCTGGGCAGCTAGAAAGTGGTGGACGACAAGCCAAGCAGGAAGGGCCAAGGGCTCTGATGTACCCCTACTGCATAGCTCGCCACCTTTGCTCTTCCCACTCCCATGCCGTGCCATTGCCCAACGTCAACGTACTGGGTTCAAGATGGGCCAGTGTGGCAGGGAGAGCCCTGGATTTGCTGCATTTCCCTTCCCACACTGATAAGCCACTCGGACCCTCTGTGCCTGTTTCTTCCTCTTAAAAATAAGCATGACAGCACCGTCCTCCCTGATGGCGTATGGAGTAAAGGCACAAAGTGGATGCCTCCGCTCTTTAGAGGAGGTTCTGGGGCAGCTCAGATTGTGTAGAGTCCTTAACGCCCTGCCTGCTGTTGCTCCAAACTAAAGAAAAAAGGCTTCTTCTGTCAAAGCACTGAAATATTCACTAGCTTTTACAGTTTTTACTACAGTTTTTTGAAAGATGCATTCAGTCAACTGTTTTAACGGACATATACTGAGCACTAGTTATGTGCGAGGTGGGGTCAATATTGCTGGAGCCACAGTGGCAGAGGGGACAGAATGCTTATGCTGAGTTTACTTCAGGTGGGGAAGACAGGCAAAAATCAGGGAAATAATAAATGTGGATTATAATACCAGGTGGTGAATAGTGCTCTGAAGAAAACAAACCAAGGTAAGCATTGAGAGAGTGTGGGGGCACAGTGATGGATTGGGAGCAGGACCCCTCTTTAGATAAGGTGGTGAGGGAAAGGAAAGTCTCTGAGGAGGTGAATTGCTTGACAGCCAGGTGAATGCCTGGTAGAGGAATGTTTTAGAGGAAAGAGTAAGTGCAAAGGCCTGAGGCAGACAGGCTTCCTACATTTAAGGAGCAGTGAAGAGGCCGGTGTTCCTGGAGTGGAATGAGCAATAGGGAAAGGGAACAGAAAGAGTCAAAGGTGGGCAAGAACCAGATGATGTTAGGCCTTATTGATCTGCTACAAAATTTGGATGATACAGATTCTGAGTGTGGTAGGAAACCATTGGTATTTAGAGCAGAATGACCTGCTGTGTTTACACTTTAGAAGGAATTGCTCTGGCTTCTCTGTGAAGAGCAGATTATGCAGGGGTATGAGCAGAAGCAGGGACTGTGTGCAAGAGTCCAGGCAAGAAAGGGTAGTGGCCGGACAAGGGCGAGGACAGTGAAGAAGGGACCTTCCTCTACATACTTTTTCACAGTCTGTTTCAAGTTTTATTTCTTAATTAAACAGTGTGTCTTCTAATGTATCCATGGTATTTTTATATTTTCAGATCTTGCCTTTTCATTCAGTGCACGCTGAAAATCATTCTCTCCCATTCATAAACCTGTTCTGAAGCAGACAAGGCCCTGCCCGTGAGGGGTTCTGGAAAAGGCTGTCTTTTGTTAGCCCCAACTTGAGCTAAGGCTGTCTCTTGAGCCCAAAACTCTGACCTTTTCTTTCAGCGAGCCCTTAGAAGCATACATCTATTTTGGCCCGGTGTACTATCAGAAACTGAAGCATATGGTGCTGGATAAGATGCATGCCCGGGCCCGGGGACCGCGCGCCGTTCTTACCAGGTAAGAGAAAGGCATTTACAAAAAGCATTTATAATGCAGTCGAATCTACCCTGCTTTGCCCAGATATAGCAATAAGCTGACTCTGTGAAGTTTCTCTTTCTCTGAGATGTCAAAATTTGTAGTGCTGGGCATCAGCAAAACTCATGGACGTCTGGCTAGCATGAAAAAACAGCAGCCGATTCAAAGTCATTTCATGGGCACAAGAGCAGAGCCATCGTAGGTCTTGCCAGTAGTCGCCCAACATAGCGCTTGACTGTGTACGTGTTTGCAAATGTGGTCTTCTTCCAAAAGGTCCGTATATAAGAGTGTAGACACACCCGTCCACCCACCATAGGCACACGTGTGGGTACACCTGCGAGCTGCCGTGTGTACACGGAAAACATATACACACTCGGGGAGCCCAAGCCACAACTCACTGCTTAAAACTTCTGTTAGTGGAGCGTAGGGCACCTGTACTTGCCTGCTCATGAGAATAAGCTCCAGGAGGTCCACCTGCCCCGTTCACCAGCGTGTTCTCAGTTCCAAGCACAGTGTCTACATGTTGATGAAGGGGGATAATTGTTGGAAAGGAAATTGCAGGTCCTGTTTCACGTGTTCTTAGTACTTAGTTCTTAGTACTACTTTACTTGTACTACATCACGTGTGCTTAGTACCAGTTGGAGAAGCATAGTCGAGGGCAGTGGTTCTCAACCACAAGCAAGTTTGCCTTGCAGGGGACATTGGACACTGTCTGAAGATATCTTGGGATGTCATAACTGGGTGTGATGGGGAAGAAACTACTGGCGTCCAGTGGGTAGAGGCCAGGAACACTGCTACATACCCAGCAATGCACAGGGCAGCTCCCACTGCCAAGAATTATCCAGCTCAGCATGGTGCTCATGCCGAGGTCGAGCAACCCGGGGCTGGGAGAGGGAACGTAGGCCTCGAGGACCGAGAGACAGGGGTGTGAACTCAGCTCCGCCTTGTGGCTCTGCCGTGAGCCTCCAGCACACCACTTAGCTTCTTGCAGCTTCAGCTTTTCTCCTACAGGAAGTGCTGACACTAACGCCCATTTCACGGCGTGCTGGTGAATGTCAGGTGCTTGAATATAGAATATACATATCATGCCCATCCATGGGGGATGCTCAATAAATAGCCAGTTCCCTGTCTGCTTCACTGATCATGGCTTAGATGTTACACTTGGGGCCAGGGTTGGGGATGAAACAGCTAATGTGGGAGTTTACATTTTTAGACCAAGGGAGACAGGTAGAGGACTCAATCCCGTGACCATTGAAAACCGAGCAGATGCACATGCCTGTTGAACTGATAGACATATGTGTGCTCAAAATTGCAGAAGAGGGAAGAGAAGTTGAGATTCTCAAGACACCAGTGACCCCAGCAGGGAGACTTCTGCTTGAGTTGGGAGTATCTCTCCCCTGCTCGTGGTCCCTCCAGGACCTCCATGTCAGTTACAACATCCCAAGAACTGTTTCAGAGTAACAAGTGTCAAAGCAGTTTTTGTTTTGTTATATAAAAAACTTACTACTTAATGCATGCTGTGGGAAGACTGCCAGGAGTGTATTTACCCGGATGTAGTCCCTTACCTCACTTGTTTAAATTCAAGTTCTGGGTTCTGCCCACGTGTGATCGGACCACCTTCCCTTGTCCAGTGGCCAGGGGGAGAGGGACCCTCTTACCCCACGTGTTCTGTCCGCAGGTAAAGACATACATAAGTTGTGCTCAGTGAGGAAGTTTCTACTATGGTGTGCTCATCTAGACTATTTGTAAGTTTTTTATATGTAAATTGTCTTCCGACAAATAATCTATAACCTAAATCTAGTTCCTAATGTAACCTTTAGCAACAGCAAAAGGTAAAATTTCAGCACATGTTGGCTGCTGCTGTTTACCTTTCTCACTCTTTGGAAATTGGCAGCAATGGTAAAGAGCAAAAGATCCCGTGGGATAGAGCCAATGAGAGTCTGTGGTCCGCTCCTGCCCAAGGGCTGTCGCCCCGCATCAGCCAGCCAGGGAGCTCACTTTTTCTTCCCTAAACGTTACATCATCACGGCCTGGGTGGGGATGCCTGTGTGGTTTCAGAATCCCTTGATTATATCTCTGAGTCCTGGGTTCTTAGCCTTTTTAAAGTATTCTCAAGTGCAGCACATAACACTGGCCACAGGGGATCCATTCAGGGGACTCAGCTGCCTGCCAAAGAGCCCCCTCTAAGGAGTAAGGGAACATTTTCGTACCTGTAGGGGACACACAGGACTTCCCCAGTCATTGGGGAACTTCCCATCTGGCTCAGGCACTCTGTCCTTCCAGACCATTCCTTTACTTTATAAAAATCCATTTGCTTCATTCCATGTTTGTTTCTTAATAACATGGAGCTTCTCCCTGGAGCCCTGGCGATAACTACTGGGGACCCAGTAGTTCTGCTTTGAAATAACACTTTGAAATAACAGAACTGAAATATCCCAGAAAAGACTCAGAAGACCATCTTCCTGACTTGGGGACTGTGTCGTCCTAATAATAATGATCTCGTGATGGTAGTCGTCTTGTAGCTCTGCTGCTTTGTATGATTATATATTAATTTATTATATCATACAATGTTACACAATTATTTTTTATTACCACTCCATAAAAATAACAGTAGCAGTCTAACTAGTATTACATCTCCTCTCATTTAAGACTCTTTAGGAGCCTTAAATTTTATATTTTGCAAATGCAGCTGAGCCGCTCCCTCCAGGTCACCGTCTGGTTTGTGATTTGGACCCAGGTGAGCCCTTCTCTGAAGCCACGTGCTCTTAGCCAGCATGCGATGTGGCTTTGTTTGTTTAATGTAAAAATGACACCTTTCTCTAACTTGTTTCAAAGGCAGCCCACCGAAGGTCGATCTCGTGATGGCGGCTTGCGTCTAGGAGAGATGGAACGTGACTGTTTAATCGGTTATGGAGCCAGCATGCTTTTACTGGAGAGACTGATGATTTCAAGTGATGCCTTTGAGGTTGATGTCTGTGGGCAGTGTGGACTTCTGGGGTATTCTGGCTGGTAAGTGGATACCATATGTCCCTCACATCACACCCTTACCTCTTAAATCACAGCTCCAGAATGGCCCCTGGCGCATACCATCTCTTCTCCATTCCAAGAACTGGGGATTTCATCTGTACCTGTTTAGTTTGTCTCCTTCATTTTCTGCTTTCTACACCACTAGAGTTTAAGTACCCAAGGAGTATAGACTTTGTTTTCTTTCTCATATTATCTCGAATGCCTTTTTTTTTTTAAGTTTGCTTATTTTTTTTTTGAGAGAGAGAAAGAGTGGGGGAGGGATAGACAGGGAGAGAGAGAATCCCAAGCAGGCTCCACACAGTCCGCGCAGAGCCCAATATGGAGTTCAAACAACTGTGAGATATGACCTGAGCCGAAATCAAGAGTCGGACACCACCCAAGGTGCTCCTCAAACACCTTGTGTCACACTGTTCACCTGTAAAAAATCCTAGCCAATTCACTGTTAGGTATGGGGATTATAGCATTTTGTAACTAGAAGCTTTTTTTAATTTTTTTTAAAGATTTACTTATGTTTGAGAGAGAGCAAGCAGGGAAAGGGCAGAGAGAGAGGAGGACAGAATGTTGGAAGCAGGCCCTGCACTGACAGCAGTGAGCTCCGTGGGGGACTCAAACTCACAAGCTTTGAGATCAGGACTTGAGCTAAAATGGATGCTCAACCGATTGAGCCACCCGGGTGCCCCTATAACTAGAAACTTTTTAGAGAACGTGTGTCAAATGCCCTTATTCAACCTCAGACCCAAAGAGTCGTGCGTGCATTGCTCCGGGTCATACAGCAAATTGGCGACCTAGGCGGGACCGGCACCTGGTACCCTGACCCTTGTCTGTATGCTCTGGGTAGCAAACTGCTCTGCACTTGGACTGTGAATTCCACGATGGCAGCGACTAGGTCTGTCTCCGTCATTCATTCGACAGTTAGAGACTGCTAAGTGCCAGACACTGTCTAGGCCCCAGGATACAGGAGTGAATAAGATCGTGAATGGTTGCTCACAGGGAACTTATCCTCTAGTTCATCCTAACTGCGTTCTGTCTTGTTTACACCTCGTCCAGCCGGGGCCTGGTGGTGGCTTAGTGAAAAACAGTTGCTAAATGATAACTGCCCAGTCCAACTGGTCCCAGTCCAGAGCCCCGACTCACCCTGTAGGCAGGAAGGCCTGTAGCTCGCCCGTCTCGGCCTGCTTTTCTGTAAGAGACCAGGTCTCACAAGATCTGAAGCAGGTGCTGCAGGGACAGGAGAAGTCTTGACTCCTTCCCCACCCCTCCCCTGCACTCCCAGAGCCCCTTCTCCCTAGGGAGGCGCCATCCCCTGGTAGATAGAATTGGGCCCAGATGAGATCCTTGCCAAGTTTGAGGGCTACCTGGGCCACCTTTCCCCCACAGGCTCCCTTCAGAGCGGACACTGCTTGCTATCCTAAGCTTCCAGTCTCGTGGTTATTCTGGATAAAGCCAATCAAGAGTCAGGGGGAGGGGCATCTTAGGACATGGTGTATGCACCTTGCTAGGCTCATGACAAAACCTTGTAGCCAGTTATTTTATGGTCTTGGGTGTAGAAGAGTTGATGAGACTTGTCTGAAGAAATCACTTCATTTAAAAACAAGCAAAAGGTGGCCAACTGCAGCTCATTCCTTTCCTGAGGGTGTGCAAGTGGGTGACATTATTGTTCTAAGCATAAGCCTGGCTCTTTCTTATATCTGTGACTGGGAGGGGGTCTCAATTCTGAGAGGTCTGTTCGTCTTCTGAAATGCATATTGAACTTGCTTTCTATTGTCCTGGTCGGGTAACAACAGCCACACAAGTGTAACAGGAAGGTGCCCGGGACCAGGTCCACTGAGATCTTCCAATTGGCACAAGGATTTTTAAGTAATTTACTTGGGAAATGTGGTACAGTAGGGTCATTTTATTGATAATAGGGATCATAAAGCTTGAATTTCCAGGGTGCCTGGGTGGCTCAGTTGGTTAAGCATCTACTCTTTGTTTCGGCTCAGATCATGATCTCGTGGTTCCTAGGATGGAGCCCCACATCGGGCTCTGCAATGACAGTGCGGGGCCTGCTTGGGGTTCTCTTTCTCCCTCGCCCTCTGCCCCTCCCCCACTCACTCATTTGACCTCGCTTTCAAAGTAAACTTTAAAAAAAATTTCCTTTCCTTTTCCATCCTCCCTACATTTTTTTCCTGTCCACCCCCCTCACATCCAAAAAAGAGAGAGCGAGCAAGAGTGAGCAGTAGACCAGATTCACTCACGTACTTTGAAAACCTTCCCATCTCTTTCGCTGAATATTCAGGGAAACTAATGAAAGCAATCACTGATCCCAATATTATTCTGTTAAAGTCTTCTTTCCTGCTTCATTTTCTGTCTCATCTAGAGATCATGTGATGGCACTGCCTGATTTCAAAGCTCATGTGTTCTTTTGTGTATTTTAATAGCAATCCTTTGAAAGGGGGCTAAATCAGGTTACACACCTTAAGGTCTTTCCTATAATTAAACAGACCTGGATATGCTGTGTGTCTGACTTTGAGTGGCCTGCTTGTCTGCTTGTTGCCAACAGAAAAACATCCTAACACAGTGTGGTCATCTAGCCGCGTCCGCATGGGCCGCGCTGGCAGAGGGGCATAATGATGCCGTGGCTCTGCCATCATTACCTGCCCGCGCGGGCGGGCTGTGCGGGAGGGGCACGGCGTGTGCGGGAGGGAGTCGCTCTTTAATGAACAGCACAATGGAGCCTGAGTAATTAGAGCAGTTCAGAACCTCGAAACTGGCCTTTTGTCAGTGATTTGCACATTAGTAAGGCATTGCTATGGGGATGTTTACAGCAAGACTTGTTCTGCAGAAGACATGATGGGCATAAGTCACAAAAGAGAGGTCCGGAAGGAAAACTGCGGAGAAAAGAAAATCCCTATTAAGATAATTAGCTCATAGAGGACATCTTAGTGGACGGTTATTTCTCCTGTGAAGCCACAGCCGCCGCCTCCTTTTGCTGCCTTTGCCCTAAAAAGTCAGTTTATGTAATTGCTGTTGTGTCAAGTTTCTTCCTTTTGAAATCGTTCAGACACAGGGTAAGGTAATTTAATACCTTTTAATTTATCTATGTGCATAAATACATACATGCAATAGGAGTGTTATTTTAACTGATGGAGAAATATTTAATAATAGAGAAGGTTAGTGGGCTTTCTGGGTTATGAACCAGCAAGTATGGAAATTTTTGAACAGATATGCCTGGGTTGAAGTCACAGAGTGACATGGACAGAATCAGCAAGAAGTGGCTCCAGTTAAATCTATTTCTTGAATTTAATTAAAGCATCAACATGATTCCCGAATAAAGGACGTCAGCCGGGCACATTGAAAACATAGTTCTTACACAGAAATGTGGCGCCAGGTGGCCCGGCCAGTTAAGCAAGCGTTCGGCTCAGGTCAGAATCTCGCGGCTTTGTTCCAGCCCCACATCAGGCTCTCACTGGCAGCACAGAGCCTGCTTGGGTGCGCTCTCTCCCCCTTTCTCTGCCCCTCCCCAACCTGTGCTCTGTCTCAAAATAAATAAGCTAAAAAAAAAAATAATGTATCAAGAAAGCCTTTAGGAAAAAAGTCTGTTACATATGACTTTGGGAGCTTCATATATTTACTGAAGCCCATCTGAGGACCTCCTGTTGAGCAGGCTGTACAGCACACTTCTTTTTTGACTCCATAGTGTGTCCTTACCTTTATATTTCAACAAATATGCGTCGACATCATCATTTTTAATGGCTGCTCAGTGTGTCTGTATAAATGTCCTATAACTACAAACCAGGGCCCTCTTGGACATTTGAGCAGTCTCCTGCTCTGTGCTGTTGGAAACCATGAGCATTCCCAGGTGCTCATCTTTGCCACTTTGTGATTAATCCAGTAATATGTACGTTTACATTTTTACTTATATTGCGTTACTACCCTCCCTGATGGCCTTTCCTGCTCACGAGGGAGTCCCCTCCAGTTCCTCGTCAGCACTGACCCCTCTAAGCCTCCGTCCATATTCCTCTTGCACTCATTTACCCACCCTGTCGACCCCCCCAGAGCCTCGAGGTACAGGACAAAGTCGTGTTGAGGCCCTGTGTCCATCTGAAACCTCAGAGGATAGTTCCCTTTCTTCCTGGGGACTGTTCATCATTTGCAGCCATTGATTTAAAACCCAGGTTTAGTGAACTGGCTCTTCCTGAAGGAAGAGAAAAGAAAACCTTCTTTGGCATAGCAGGCATACTGGTTAGGAGCACGGGCTGCTGTGGGGGCCAACTGGGAATGTGTGCTCACAGGGAGAGCATGCTGCAAGTATAGTAGTTTCTCCTACTGATAGAGTCCAGCTCGAAGAGCGCCGGGAAAATAAATAGCATTTGATTGGACACGACATTTCATAGGAAAGTCTTCTCTTCCTCATCACACTTCAGGTGTCTCGGGGACAGATCACATCATAATTGTTGAGCATCTTGCCTTGAATAGTACAGTATAATAGATTTTATCAAATACATGGGGATTGAACCGATTTATAAACCTTCCCACAACGAAAAAGTCTAAATCTGAATAATCTCAAGACAGCTCAGATTTCTGGGCCTCATTCAAAACTAGTAAATAGGCAGATGTTCTGTATTTTAAAGAGAATGGTCTAGAAGCATGGTAGTAACTGATGAAACTTACATGCTTTTAAAACTGCTGGAGTGTTATTGTTTTAGTTTCTTCTTTTGCTTCCTTGGATGCTGCTTTTGGGGAGGTGGGGTGCTGGGGGCACATACCTGTGCATATTTGATGGTGGGACTGAACCTTGACAAATAGAATAGAGCTGATGGGATGGTGGCAGACTTTTGCAGAGAAACTTCACACTTCTGCATGCAGGCCTTGGTTTCCGAGTCCTCGTCCCTCTAACACATGCGGACTTGGGTTTCAGGTGCCATTACTGCAAGTCCTCGTGCCACGTGTCCTCCCTCCGCATCCCGTACGCCTGCAAGCTGCTCTTCCAGGAGCTGCAGTCCATGAACATCATCCCCCGGCTGAAACTGTCCAAATACAACGAGTGAGGACGGAAACTGTGATCCTTTAAAGACGGCAATCGCTGTGCCCGACGCAGTGGAAAGCAGAGGGGATTGAGGACCCTGCTCCTGTGAATGTCTTTGACTGTTCTCCCTTAAAAAAAAAAAAAAAAGAAAAAAAGAAAGGGGAAGCTTTCTTTCACTGAAGTTCACTGAAGACTGACTCCACAGCCTGGGTCATTGAGCCTCGGGCCACGGGAGGGATACCACCACTATGGACCAGGAGGCAGTCTCTCGTTCCTGTACTGAATTTGATTCACAAGTGGATGTGACTTAAAAAAATAAACTTTTATTTATGTTCTAGAATCTTGAAATCAACTCCTTAGACTTTCCTCCTTAAAAAGAACATTTTGGGTTAAATTTCCCACGATGCCTTCCTGGCTAACAGAACTCAAGACTCTTATGAGCCCTGTAGGGTCTGAATGAAGTCTATTGGAACGTTGGCATGGCCTCTGTTGAGAGGGCTGATGGGAGCAGTGTGTGAAGGGAGAGGAGGGGGGAGGCCCAGAGCAAGGAGGGAAGGGATGGCCTTCTTACCCGCTACTGTGGTGGGTACCTTCCCAACTATTGAGGCTTGCCTTTACATGCGTGCACATTTTCATCTTGGTGAAATGTAATAAATGTATTCCTACCATCTTAAACTTACCAAGGATGTCACCTTCTCTTATGGACCCGATGGCTACTCTTTTGAACCTCTGCGATCATATTGTTGAACCTCTGGAAATAATCCCATGGGTGCTTTGTGATTTATTTGTGCTTTCCCTCCCTGCCAGGGTGTTGGCTGTCCATTTTCTTTTGAATCTGACAACTGTCGTCATTTTTATTTTTTGTCTGTTATGAATCTCTCTGCCTTGAAGGCAAGTAAATATTTGTACTAAGGATTGTTTCTAAAATAAGTCAGAAAAGCTTTGAATCGTCTAGGGCTCCGTCCCAGCATGTCACACTGACCATGTTTCGTAGAAGGTTAGGAGGTACCATATTCCACCAAGAAGCAAGTGCCAGTGTCAGATAAGGTTGGGAAACTAGATGTAAGTTAAACGTGCCCAGAACTTTTTCAGAGCCATGACCGAGCTCTCAGACTGGGATGCAACAGAGGAGGGATGTGCCAGGAGCCAGGCTAGTCATTGACTTGAGAGCCCAGCCTGGACAGCACTTCGTCCTCACAACAAAAGCTCTGATCCGGTGTAAAAGTCCTAGAGGCTTCACAGGCAAAGCTGAATGGGCGAGGGACACGCAGTAGGTGAGCAGGCCTTCCTCCGCCCTCACCACGTGTCCCCACTCATTTCAGGGGCTCCATAGGTGTTACAGGGGCAGAGGGCTTTGAATGCTGGGTCTTTGGTTTCCTTTCTAGTTCTTAAAGCTGCCAGTACCTAAAGATTGCTATCCTGGATGCTGTTTCACACCACAGGTACGCACCTGCACTCTACCTGTGGGCCGTTCAGGGGGTTTTCTAGAGTGGCTCAGAAGCCAGCGAAGGAGGCTGGGACATCAGCTAGTCGTGGAGCACCCTCCTGTAGTCAGTGCTGGGAGTCAGCCCCATGGTGCTGAGGGTGCTCCCGAGGCAAGACGACCACCTGTGTGCTGGATATTTGAAAACGCTTCACCGATGGGAATATTCCCTTTATACAGCCAAAGAAACTGAGGCACTGAGTGACTGAGTCCCCCAGTGCCTGCCCCACCTCTACAGGGAACAGGATGGGCCATGGGACATTTTATTTAAGTGCCCCTGAATGGTTGTGTTTCTTAAACATCTTTTTTCCCAAAAACAATTCCAGGCAATTCTGATCATTCTGAGGGGAATCACCTATCCATTTAGGAAATTCTCTGTTCTCTAAGTTAATGAAGATCTAGAAAGCATGGGTTTGAGACACATCCTTAGAGGAAAAAAATGTGTCAGGTGGATATTTAAAAAACTAGCAGATTCTACATTTGAATAGGTGTTTGATTCAGAGAAATACTGTAATTGAAAGTGGGCAGAATTGCTGAGTTAGTCTTGTTGCAGTTCTGTTTCTTACAGTTATTTGTAAGTTCCTTGTTTTAACAACTACCAATTAGATTTCTATTTCCAGTAAGGACAGAGTAAACTTCCACAGGCCACCCTCGAAGCCCTTTTGCCCTCGAGGCTCTGCTGTGTTGGGAGGGGCACAAGGATGAGGGGCTGAAAACCACACCAGAGCCACTGAGAGGCCCTGACCTGAGCTTTGGCAGAGTCAGAGAGCTGGGGAGACGAAGCTGTGAGCTCAGAGCAGCCAGGACGCCAGAGGAGAAAGGCCAAGACCCTAAATAGAAAGCTCACTGAGGGGAGCCCCAACTTCTGTGCCACTTTTCCCCTTGCCTTAGTCTGTTCAGGCTGTTAGAACAGAACACCATTGACTGGGTGCCTTGCACATTGATTTTCTCACAGTTCTGGAGGCTTGCAGTCCAGGATCAAGGCACAGACCGGTAGGATTTCTGGTGAGGACTCTGTTCTTTCCTGGCCGCAGGCAGTCACTCTCCCAACATGTCCTCTGGTGTGTGCTACGAGAGCACGTGCGCCCCGGTGTGTCCTCCACACTTTGAGAGAAGGCACCTCCTGTCAAATTAGGGCTCTTGTGCCCTCATTTAACATTAATTACCTCCCTAAAGGCTCTATCTCCAAACAGAATCACATGGGAATTTGGGGCTTCCACATATGAACGGTGGGGGGGGGGGCTGGGTATGGTTCAGTCTGTAATACCCCTCAAGGCATTTGCCAACTTGTAACACGCAGGTTGAAATGCTAGCATCTGTTCGAGCCGACTGTACTCAGTACTTCCACTCCCAGGTGGGCATGTGCCCAGCAGAAATGTGAGCATATATGTCATCAGTCGGCACCATGTGCCAAAATGTTTCTCATGGCATCATTTGTGATGGCCCGGGTGTATACAGAACCCCGGCCCACTGACAATAGAATAAATTTTGGTATGTTCACACCATGGAACACTAGCCAACAATGAAAACATTGCTACACACACTATCATAGATACATCTCACAACTATAATATTGGGTTTTAAAAAAAGGCTGAATACAAAACAATACATATTGGTTCCATTTAAGTTCAAAAATTGGCAGAACTAATCTAAGAACAAAGAGGTCATAATAACAGTTCCCTGTGCAGAGTGGGTGGCTAATGACTGATGCAGGAAGGGGCTTCTAGGTGCTGGTAATATATATATATATATATATTCTGGCTTCAGTGTTCTATACGTGAGTGTGTTTATGAAATTCATTGAGCTAGATACACTCAGGATTTTTCATCTTTCTAAATATGTTACACTTGAAGTTTTAAAAAAGGACACACGTTCTAACCCTGTATTTGTCTCTTAATAGCTTTGTCGCCCCAGATAGAACATACTGTCTTTATTCTTTTAACTCCCTCATCTTCAACGTGGGAGCGCGCGCAGAACTGACACCTAGGGCCGTTTGTAAGACTGCAGGAGACAGTACATCTAAAGGGCTCCGCACAGCGCCTGGCACTTGACCTGTGTTCCCAGGCGTCTGTCACGTTCTCGCTGACGCTCTTTCCTTCCCTGCACTGCCGGGACTGCCCTTCCATGCTGCTTCGTCAGGAAGGAGGCCAGGCAAACGCTGGGTGCGCTTTGGCAGACTAGGACCAAGTGCAGAAACGGTATGGATTTGCAAAACCTGTTTGAGAAAGCCGCCGTGTTTGGTGGAGATAGGAAGGAAGGAGGGTGAGGGGATCAGAGACCGCACTTCCCGGAGCAGCCGTTCACCACAGACATCAAAGCGAGGCCTGTCGTCGGCCCCGGGGAGTCCCGGAATCGCTTCACGGAGCCCTCAACCGGTTCTCAAAACGCTTCCATGTGGTGAGAGTCAAGAAAAGGATTTAAAAAAAGAAAGAAGAAAAAGGCCTTGATTGGGTGCTACATAGTGGGATAGTTTTCAGCTGCTCCAGAGCACTTAGGGCCCACACCTCCATTTGCAGTAATGAGTCACATGAGCACGGGCACTTTAGGGCCGGTGGCTAGGCCCGGCGACTGAGTAACAGAGAAGCCGGTTTCCGAGAGACCTGTAAATAATTTGTGAAACGGATGGTCAGAAAAGTGATGGTAAAAGTAGCACCTCTTCACCGTCCATATTTACTCCAGATGTGTCTTGAAAACAGTTTATTTCATTTGCTGACAAAAGTTGGGTTTTTACTACATCAGCCCCACAGGGCCAAGATTGGCGGGAGATTACCATCAAGCTTTAAAGGAACGGATTTCGAATGGGAAAAGCAAACAAATGGTAGCATCCAGGAGTATATACTGTGTGTTGCCGAAACGGAGCCACCAATCTGGATTTCAGGCTCCAGAAGCAATTAAGAAATTTGCTTCACACACATCAGGTTTATTGTGATCAGGATGTCTTGGCAGAAAATTCCAGAACAACATGAAACTGTCATTTTCACTCCCAAGTCTAAAATGTCAGACTGTGGTCAAAGGAGTTCAAGTATTTCTCAAGTCCAGGTAATAGTGCTCGTTCCATGCACAATAGATCTTAAGTCTGGTTGACTCCCAGTCATTCACGTTAATGGAGGCAAGGAACCATTTGAACAAATTAAAACATGACAGATGCAGATTCTTTTGTACTGCGTTCATGTTCTTAATATAACTTGAGTGGAGGTTTGGTTTAAACATTGGCTCCTCTGAACACTGTATTTGAAGAAAGTAGAGTAAGAATGTTCTTTATGGTTAAGTAATGAAGACAGACCTCAGAGAGTCAGGTAGCCTAACAGCTGGGAGGGTCTAGGCCAGTGGCTCTCAAACTGTGGTCCCTGGACCAGCAGCATCAGCATCACCTGAGAACTCGTTAGGAATTTGGGTGCAACCAAGCAACCTCTGTTTAACAAGTTCTCCAGGTAGGCACAGCGTCTGGAAAGAGTTGGAAAATCACAGCACCAGATTCCAACCGAGGCTTGCTGTCGTCAGCTACACGATGAGCTTTGTGTCCATCCATCCATAGAGGCAGCCTTTGGATGCTTAGGGGTGCCAAAGAACCCACCTCTCGGGAACCAGCTGCCTCCTTCCCAGTCTTCCTTGCTGGTGGCCCACTCCTCTTTACGCACCATGCTGTACCTGACTGTCCTTGTGCAGCTGTGGCCTGGAGCCCCCTGCTCTGCCTCCTGCAGGTCTCCTGCCAGAGCTGCTGGTCAGTCCCACAGAGATAGCCCACATCCAAAGTGGCCTTTCTGAAATCACTCTTCAGAAAGCTCCAAGGTCTGTCTCTGTCCCAGCTGGTCATTGCCGTCTGCCATCGGGTCCGAAGCAAAACAGAGTCAGCAGAGATGCCCTTGGGGCTGCAAGACTTCCTTAGGGCCTGCAGGGGTAGTCCAGGGCTGTGATTTTCCAACTCTTTCCAGACGCTGTGCCTACAAGAGTGAGGAGCCCTGAGAGCCACTTCCCTGCTACCCTTGAAAATGAATGGGTGGAGGTGTTATCAACAGAGAGAAGCCACCCTGCCCTGTGTGGTGCACATGTGAACCAGCAGGCCCCACCATGCCCTGGCCTGGAGCTGGGAGGCCCAGGTCCTCCCCTAATATTGAGTCGCAGTCTTCCTAGACAGTCAGTAGGGTGTAACCTCCCCCCTGCCCCATCCACCTCACACAGGCCTACCCCATAGGTGCCTTAGAACAGAGAACACAGCCCCGAGGTTAACCCTCAGTAAAGGTTACCTTTCCTCTACTTATATATGTAAACACCAAACCAGAGTTTCTCAACCTTGGCACCATTAACATTCTGGGCCGAGTAATATTTTTGTGTCAGAGACTGTCCTGTGGACGTCGAGCAGTGCCCCTGGCCTCGAGCCACTAGATGCCACTAACACCCCCGAGTCGTGACAATCAGAGGGTCTCCTACAATTGAGAACCACGGAACCAGACAATGCTACTGAGAGGTTAAAATTGCAGAGCCGAGAACAATTCCAGCTTCAATTTCAGGTTTCGTTTCTGGACTGGTTCTCAGTAAACGGAGAGTTGCTGTGCTTTTGGATAACTGAGGCATTCAACTAACAAATGTTAGTGTTCAGCCCTTGATTTTTCTCTAATGTACCAGTTGTAAGTGACGTATGATGAAACTGAGGACCATCATATTGGCCATCACGTTGGATAAGTTTCATCCCTGTTTTAAAATGTGCTTTTAGGGGCGCCTGGGTAGCTCAGTCGGTTAAGCCTCTGACTTCGGCTCAGGTCAGATCTGATGTTCGTGGGTTCGAGCCCCGTGTCAGGCTCTGTGCTGACAGCTAGCTCAGAGCCTGGAGCCTGCTTCCGGTTCTGTGTCTCCTCTCTCTACCCCTCCCCCTCTCATGCTCTGTCTCTCTCTGTATCAAAAATAAATAAAACATTAAAAAAAATTTTTTAAGATGTGCTTTTATACATCTGATGATGTTAAAATTATTAACAATAAGGTAGTTATAATTTCCATTTTTATCCACATTTGCCTGGTGTTGTTTGAGATCTAACCGATTTTTTTTTTCAATGACACCCTGATGTTCACCATTTGCCCCATCAAACCAGCTTCGCATTTGCCTGCCTACAAAAATGGTAGGGACTGTTCTGTCCTCTACCCCAAGCCAAAGATTCTGCCATCCTTTGAATGGGGTGCTAAGGCCCCAGAAGGCAGTGGGGTGATGAGCCCCCTCCCAGCAAGCTGAAGTACCGCCTGCACTTTAGTATGACAGCAGTAGGGTCTCCCGAGGAAAAATCGCAGCAGCAGCAGCAGCAGCAGCCATCTTTCTGAGTTACTGGACAGTTTTCTCCACTGTTCCTCTGGGTCCTGCATACCCCAAGTAGGGGCTACAAACCGTCAGGACTTGAAATATATCGACGCTGGTCCAGAAAATGAAACTGAAGACTGCTAGTGATTCATTACCTGCTCTGCCTGCAGGGAGAGTTACTCTAATTACCTTGCTCCATGTCAGATGTTACAAAAATCTAGGAGTAAATATTTATAGAGGTTGGGACAGGCGCAGTTCTGAGAGTACAGACAGTGTAGGACTTTTTAAGTAGTCAGGGATGTAAACACACATACATGTGCTTCTATTCTGTGTCTGGATCCCCTTAGGCAGTTCCCTAATCATTCATGGCAGGCAACTCTGATAAACCTGAATTTGGCCTCAGACCCTCGAACGCCAAGCTCAGCTAGCCATAACCCATCAACCAGGAGGCAAGAGCATGCCATGGTCGAGAGCAAGGACTGCCGTCAGACTGCCTACCTTCAAATCCTGGCCCCGCCATCTACTGGCTAGACGGTCTTGGACATCTAATTTAGCTTCAGTTTCCTCATCTGTGAAAAATGAGGTAATGACAGTGCCCACTCCTAGGGCTAATTGAGAATTCATGTGACCCACATAGTAAGTGTTCAGTAAATATGTGTGGGGCGCCTAGGGGGCTCAGTCGTTTGAGCGTCCGGCTTCGGCTCAGGTCATGATCTCACGGCTCGTGGGTTCGAACCCCGCATCAGGCTCTGTGCTGACAGCTCAGAGCCTGGAACCTGCTTCAGATTCTGTGTCTCCCTCTCTCTCTCACCTTCTCCTGCTCACGCTGTCTCTATCTCTCAAAAAAAATTTTAATAAAATAAATAAATAAACATGTGTATGCCTTTGGTTACAGTGGAGACTGGGTGGAAGGGTGTGGTTGACTCGAGGTAAAGTTATCAGTCTTGGAAAACAAACAGCTGATTTCACCTATTACTGGGTTAGGAGTACAGTCTCCATGTGCGAAGGAAATTCAGGGCATGCATGTGGCGTTGCTGGCCTTCCCATCCGGCCAGAGTTACCAGATTGTGTATATACATTTACATTCAGCAGTGTACGTTGAACCCCACGTTAACATCTCCCGCATAAGAATCCAATGACCTGCATAAGAAAGAATTTGTATATGAAGGCATCTTTGGCTTATGTGCAAAGGAAAAAGTCTCCCTTGGAAAAATGCAGGCCTTACACATTTCGCAGACCTTTGTGTCCACAGAAACAGTCACTGGCAATTAGGCAGCCGCTGAAAGATCAGAGGCAGGAACCCGCACATGAAACAGAGGCAGCGCCTGAAGATCGCTGCCTTCTATCTCTGAGTTATGGGCGGCCAAGGTTGCCTCCCCCTGGGCCCAATATGCTCTGAGCTTTTCCTGCTGTGGACGGGGGCTCCAGGGACTTTCATGCACCCCAGTTTTCATGCAGCTTACTGATCCCTTTTTCACATGAATGAAAAACGCCTTTGATTTTGAATACTCACGTCTGTTTTGTGTAACATTTAACTGATGTGCCAGAATCATTCTGTACCTTAAAGGGGGTCTTGCACTGGGTTATTAAAATCAGTCCTTCTGTGAAGAGTCACTTTGTTCACTTAAAGGATAACCACCCTGCCTTTCTTAATGATGCTCATCTCATTAAACCTGGATTAGAGAAAAGAGAGGCACGCAGACCAGCAGTCGGAACCCAGTCAGAGCCCGTTCATCAATTGGTCCAGCCATAGGAGAGGCTTCAGAGAAATAGTATTATGTGCTGATCAGCTGATCTGGAGTCACCTAAGCCTTTCAGCCCTGCTTTGCTCTGGGAATCCTGCTTTAGAGCATTAATTCCAGTTAGAATCCTGATAAGCCAATAGAGATCTTGACCCTGTGGGTTCACCCATTTGTTCAGATGGCATAATGTGCCTTTTCATGATCTGTGAAATTCTCCATCTCTAGAGAGGTCCATAGAGTTAAACCATTAATCCATTCAACCAACATTCTCTGTTTCTTCCGGGCAGAGGGCATTCTAAATCCTGGGAATGAAGTCATGAATCTGATGCTTGAAATTGGGAGGGAAGACAGAAGCTACAATACAAGGGGTGGGGGGCGGGGTGTTGAGAGAGGCTGCCATTCACAAATGTAACTTTGGCAAGTTCAACCACGTATTCAGCCCTGGAAAAGAAGAGGAAAGGTGGTATTGAAACAGGGCTGACAACTCTGGTCTCACCTCCACTCTCCTTGTTGAGTCTAGATAAAATTAAGTGTAATCTGTCTGTTCTTCTTGCCTTTCACAATGTGGAAATCTCTGCTGTAATGTGAGTCTCTAGAGCTAAGAAGACTGTGGGTGCTGGTCTTGTATTTTGTACATTTTGGACCCCAAATTTAAGGCACTGCCTTTTTGGGTTTTTGGCCAAAGAAATAGGCAACTGTTCCAGTGCTGAGTGGCTTATGTTGTCTTTAAGAGTAATTCTGACTTTATGGGGGTTTCACTTTAAATGCTCATCATAGAAGCTAATACCTCAAGTGAGACTAGATTCCTTGATCATAACAGCAGAAGGGAAGCCAGTCTGGGACATCATGACAGGGGAGCTTCTGAGCAGTCAGGACAGCTTTCCCAGAGGAGGCGACTGCCCCAAGCTGGCTTTGGAAGAGTGCACATTAACCAATGGAAGGAAAGTCTGGGATGGGACTGGTGGGGAGGAGGAGGAGGAGGAGGAGGAGGAGGAGGATGGGGACAGTGATGACCACGGCTCACTTAGAATTGACAGGACTTTGGAAGTCAGAGGAAGAAAGGAAGCAAGGAGGAGCTCTGAAGTTATGGCTTGGACACCCAAGTGGGTAGTGAACCGCCAGGATGAGCAACAGGCAGAAAACCAGTGATGGCAGGGGGATGAGGTGTGCCATTTGGAGCACACTGAGTTGGGTGCCTGTGAGACACTGGAGTCAGCCATGTGGCTGGAGACGAGAGGCAGGGGCTGCCATGGCAGACTGGGGAGTCACCAGGGATAAAAAGCATTGGAATGAGTGTGACGACACCACCACCACCACCCCCCCAGAAATGCACAGAGAGAAGAGGGCCAGAGATGGAACTTCAGAGACACCAACATGTATGGATGGGCATGGAGAGGAGGAGGAGCAGCAAAAGAAAGCCAAAAACAACAGTGTCCAGCAACGCAGAGAAGGGTTTTGAAGTAGGAGTGGGGATCCATAGCAGGGCACTGGAGAGACAGGAAGAGGAAGTCTGAAGGCATCCTAGGGATCTCTAAGCTGTGAGAGCAGATTCAAGGGCACAAAGGGGCTGGGCATGTACAGAGGTGGGGGGTGAGTGGAAGGTGGTGGTTTAATAGGGTGCCATGGAGGCCCTGGTCTCCCTCCTCTT
Source organism: Suricata suricatta (assembly GCF_006229205.1). Classification (NCBI taxonomy): domain Eukaryota; kingdom Metazoa; phylum Chordata; class Mammalia; order Carnivora; family Herpestidae; genus Suricata; species Suricata suricatta. The sequence goes on along the minus strand of NC_043709.1, from coordinate 15,155,617 downwards.
CAGTGGTCCACAGGGGCCAACACCAAGAGAACACCCCTGGCCTCAAGAGAGCCTCTGATATGAAAGTTTTTGTACCCTTTCCCAGAGTTCTCTCTCCATCAATTCGTCTGAAGTTTCCACCATCAGACTCCTGCAGGCAGGTCTCCTGGGAGTATGCATTAACTAATTAACTAATGAACACCCTGATCAATGTCATGACTGATGAGATTAGCTAACTTGTCTTCTCAGGCCCCTAAGGGGATTCACAGAGATCATGAGAAAGAGTTGAAGGCACTAATTGAGGAACAAAGCAGGTTGACTTTGCTAGGGTCTCCTTCCCCTACACCAGCTCACCTCCATCCACTCCTATAGTGAGGGCTCTTGGATTCCAGGATCAAGGGGCTTGGAGGGTGATAAGGAGAACCTGGTGTCCTCCCCACAAGTTCCACTGTTTTGAGTCTAACTGATCAATCTTGGTAGAGGAGGAAATTTAGATTGAGTTATGGGGTAGCCCCTTTGTATAACTTATCCCACCACCCAACCCTGCTAGGTAGGCATTATTCTCCCCCATTTTATTCCCCTCTAACTAGATGTCATGGGACAGATGTCTTAATACCAATTAGTATTCTAGATTTTTTTCTATATAACATTACACAAATGTGCACACATGCATGCACAATCTATTTTTTGAACTTGAATTATGGAAAATTCCAGACATTTGCAAGACTAGAGAAAAAAGCATACTGGACCTCGATGTAGACATCATTCAGTTTCAACAGTTATGAACTCATTACTGATTTTGTATCTGTAACCCCATCCATTTTCCCCTCCTAGGTTGTTGGGAAGCAAATCATGGATTTACAAATATCGTTTCACCCACAAATGTTTCAATATGCACCACTAAAGGACTCTTTTTAAAAACCATAACCAGGGCACCATTGTCACGCTAAATAACAAGTGACAATAATCTCTTATTATCCTTAAATATCCAGTTAGTGTTCAGATTTCCCAATTCTCTCATAAATATTTTCCCCAGGTATTTGAATTGGAATCTAAATAATTTATATTAGCTAATGTTTTTTAAGTCTCTTATAATCTGTGCTGGTCCCATGTCCCTATCTCCTTTTTCATTTGCAATTTATTTGTTAAGAGCCAGGACACCTGCTCTCTAGTTTCCCATAATGTGGACTTGACCGATTGTATTTCCCTAGTATAGTTTAACATGTTTCTCTGTATTCTGTATCTTTTTTATTTTTTTATTATTTTTTTATAATAGTTTATTGTCAAATTGGTTTACATATAACACCCAGTGCTTCTCCCCACAAGTGCATCGCAGTTAGATCTAAAGGCTTGATTGGATTCAAGTTTGATTTTTGTGACAAGACTTACTCATAAGTGGCTCTGGGCATCCAGCTGGAGGCACATACAGCTTGTCTCTCTTTCTGTGATGTCTGCAGCCACCGATGCCCCGTGCTCCATTCCTTCCGGAGAGGTTGCAAAGTGGGGATATGCTGATTCTATCACTTCTTCATTCATTAGCTAGGATACACGTGTTTAGAGGAACTCCCTTTCATCAACTATTTTGCTACCCAGAGGTATATTTCATTTAGTGAAGGGTGGGCAAGTGGGTGCTTCTTTTCCTTTACCCACCAGTTCTCAAAAGAATAACTTAGTTCCCTAGCATCCTTTCAGTGAGACCGATGAGATACCAGTGAGGGGACCAGCGAGCTTTTGGGGGGTATTATTATGAACTCGCAAATTAAACATATTTCATGTGTCCCAGTTCATTACAATTATTAGCTTTCTGAGGCACAAACTGTGCCATCTTTGACCAAAATAAACTATTCATGTTTGCCCTGACTCTTTTTGATACAAACCCAGGAGCCCTTGCAAACTTCCTTGCTTTGAGGTACGCCATGATGTTCCAGGCTCCTGTTATACAGTTCCTGTCCCAGGACTGGACTCAATGATTTCTCCAGGGAGCATGGTCTTCTTTTTGTGAGAAATGATATTTCAAGACCACAGTCCAAGAATGCTGATTATTAGTGGGTAATTGTTTCTAGGTCATTTTGCTGGTTAAAGCTAAGATAGATGAACAGGGAAGGGAAGGAGGGAAAGAGAAGGGGAGAGAGGAAGAAAGGAAGGAAGAGAGAGTAAATCACGAGTAAGGTTTCTTAATTTCATCAATATTACATCTGTTTCCACACCCAAACCTCCAATTTCCAGTTCCTAACAACACCATAGTTACTCAGTATCCTAGAATGCCTGCACTACAGTGTCTGACTAGCAACACCAAGGCCGATACGACTACTGAAGAGAGTTTAATATTCTTGTGGCTTTACAGTCTTTATACAGTATATGTCACTAGGGATATATAGTCAAATTACCAGTTGAACAGTAATTTAGAATTATTCTCTGGAGGTTTCCACTGATGACATATAAAGTTAGATTCAGTTATTTCATTCGGTTTTGGCTTTTAGGAATTTTTAATTTAATTTCATTTTATATTAAGCCTTGATTCTATCTCTGTTCTCTGTAACAATTTAATTTCTTATGTTTGTATTTTCATTGTTTTTTAATATATATATATTTATACATTAATATATATATGTGTATGTATATCCTTCTCCTCCAGAAAGAGAAACATACTACATATGCTTTTCCAACTTGATTCTTTCACGCAATGTTATATCCACGCAACCCCTCCATAGTTTATGGAGCAGAGGGGTGTGTCAGTGGGACCAAATATGACACAGTGTTTTGCAGCTTGCCTTTTATCATCTAGTACTTCAGGAGCTGGAGCTCCCCGTCCCCTGAATGTCTTGGAAATACAATCAGATGCCCACTGGCTTTGTGGGTAGGTCCTCATGGCAATACTTCTCAGGCTTTTGGTTTCATCTATCAGGGAAAGACTACACGTATGTGGTCCACCAATTTTTGGTCAAATAACACGCAGAGTTTTAACAAATTTTATGAACAATAAAAACGATATTTTAAACTATCCCCACTTGTTTTAAATCTGTAAAAGAGATGATATTTGCCATTTCTTAACCCAAGATTTATATGCAGCTTGATGGTGAATGGCTGAAGACCAAGACGAGTGTTGCATGAGTCCTGTTTTTTCTCAACTCTTACTTCTCACTCAGAAACCTTAAACTCCCATGTGTCTAGTAGTTCTAATCGTTCTGCATGCTCATTGTGCAAAGTGTTTCTTTTACTGCCTTGAACCACTTCAAGAGTTAGCAGCTTAAAGCAGTCATTTATTTCTCATGATTCTATGGGTCAGGAAACCGGGTGCGGTTGACCAGACGGTTCTGCAGCTCCATGCCATGTGCGTCCAGCTGGTGGCTGGGTTGGGCTAGACGGCCCAAGAAGGTCTCACTCACATGCCCCTATGGGAAATTAGGAGTGAGGCTTTGGGGACAGAGGACCCAGGTTTGAATCCTACGTCTGCCACTTGTTATAACATGCATGGGCCATCGTGGACCATTGGATAGATGACCAGAGTCCACCAGGCATGGATCATATTCTGAGAACTTCTGCCTCCGCATGACTTGGTATAAGAATCCTTGGAATACAGGGACACCTGGGCGGCTCAGTCAGTTAACTGTCCAACTTCAGCTCAGGTCCTGATCTCATGGCTCATGAGTTTGAGCCCTGCATTGGGGTCTGTGCTGTCAACAGAGAGCCCACTTCAGATCCTCTATCTTCTCTCTCTCTGCCTCTCTCTCTCTCTCAAAAGTAAATAGACATCAAGAAAAAAAAGTCCTTGAAGAAGCTTGGGATTTGGGGAGCAGGACTGAGGATAAGGCCCAACTTTCATGAACTTCTTAAAGGTATTTGTAACCATAAGAATTTTGAACTGCTGATGTAAAGAAAGCATGCCTTCATTAACCATTCTGAATTGGCAACCTGGTAGACAGTTCCTGGAAAAGGGTATGCTAGAGATTATAATTTGTGATGTAAAAGGAAGTTTAAATTGATGCTTTGGGGTCCTCTATCATTTTTTTTTTCCTTTTTGACTGAGGCTCCAACGTGAGGACAAGAGAATGTCCTCACTTCCTAAGTCGAAGTGCTAGACCCTCTGTGCGGGGCACGCTGAGATGAGGCTTGTTCTGTCAACTCCAGGAATCACCGACCTCCTTTCACAAAGGAAGGTGGAGAGGTCACAGGCGAAGGATCTCTTTGGAGAGAATTGGATTGTGGCATTTTCCCTTCCCCTCACCTATGAGGGATATTAGGGAAGGGAAATTCTTTCCTCCCCTCAACCCAAAAGAGAGGAACTTCAAGGGGGCCCAACAGGGGCCAGATCTGAAGCCTGACACACGCCTAAGAAAGCAAAAGTGAGAGGCTGACTGAGGTCACTAGACTGAAAAAGTGGAGAGGGACAGGGCTGAGCATGTTCACTGATGACAGGCACAGGGATGCGTGAGTTCCCCCAAGTGCCAAGTGGACTCACAGAAAGGAGGCTGCCTCACACTATTTGTAATGGGGACACCAGGCAAGAGAATTGCTTCCAGAGGCTATGCAACTGCCAGAGAGCCAGAGAACGACTGTATTAGTTAGGATTTGGTTTGCTGCAAGGGAGGCGAAAAACCCACAAGAGTAGGACAAGAAGGAAGTTAATTTCTCTTAAACAAGACTTAAAGGAGAAAGAAGTTAATTTCTCTCAGGGAAGTGTAAGAGGTCAGGGCTGGTGTGGTGGCTCAAGTCCTCAGGGACCCAGGATCCTTTGGTCTCGTTCTGCTGTGCTCCACACATAGCTTGCACCCGAGGGCCCAACATGACTGTTCTAGCTCCATCCATTCCCTCTGCATTGCAGCCAGCTCTGAGGAAGGAGAAGAGCAGTCTGCCCAAATTTGAGGACAAGCCCCTGGAATTGCACGTATGACTCCCACTAACATACTATTGGCGAGAACGCTGTTACAGGCCACATCCAGCTACAAGGCTGGGACATTCCATTACTCTAAGTTGTCATGCGTTCAGCTAGTTGGGGACTCTGTTTCTGAGGAAAGAGAGTAAAACTGATGTGGGGGAATAATTAGTAGTCCCTGTCACCCTGGTAGACTGCCCATGATTGAGAATGGAGTTGTAAAAGGCGGGGCACATGAGAGGCATTACCAGGGTCTGAAGTGATTACAGGAAGCTCCCAGCGAGGGCATCACCAAACACGTTCTCATAGTGCCACAGGACAGGCGGAGTCAGCCGCAGTGCAGAGGATAACTGAACTCACCATGTAAGGCTGTGCCCGCTTTTCAGCAAATCGTCTCTCCCCGCAGACCTCAAGTCAGAATTCATGACCCAGAAATGGCAGTAGAAGCAGTAGAGACAATAAAAGCCCCCTTTGCTCTACTCCAAGCTTGGACCCAGACCAAGGTGAAGCAGGGAAGGAACTCTAATTAATAAATTAGGTAAGGGCTTGGATTCTTTAAATTATTCTGTACTTTATTTATTTTTTACAATTTAAGTTTATTTGTTTTTGAGAGGAAGCAGAGGAGGAGTAGAGAGAGAGGGATAGAGACTCCCAAATAGGCTCTGTGCTGCCAGCACAGAGCCCAATGCAGGGCTCGAACTTACGAACCATGAGATCATGAACTGAGCCAAAACCAAGAGCCCAATGCTTAACCAACTGAGCCACCCAGGCACCTCTGTTCTGTACTTTTAAATCACTAAAACAAGACTTGCTGTTTTTTCTTTTTAATTTTTATAATGTTTGTTTATTTTTGAGAGAGAGAGAGAGAGAGAAAGAGTGCAAGTAAGGTAGGGGTAGAGAGAAGGAGACACAGAATCTGAAGCAGGCTCCAGGCTCTGAGCTGTCAGCACAGAACCTGAACTCGCGAACTGCAAGATCATGACCTGAGCTGAAGCCAGACATTTAACCAACTGAGCGACTGAGGTGCCGCAAGACTTGCTGTTCTTATAGACGCCTGGAGGACTTGAAAAAATCCAACAGTAGCAGCTCCTCAAAAATTTGAACATAGAGTTACCATATGACCCAGTAAATCTGCTCCCAGGTATGTATATACAAAATAATTGAAAACAGGTGTCCACACAAAAAACTGTCCATGAGTGTTCCTAGCAGCAGTATTCATAATAGTCAAGAAGTGGAAACAACCCAAATGTCTATCAGCTAATGAATGGATATACAAAATTTGGTATATCCATACAATGGAATATTATTCAGCCATAAAAGGGATGAAGTACTGAGAAAACTTGAAAATATTGTGCTAAGTGAAAAAAAGCCAAACACAGAGGCCACATATTATGTAACTCCATGTATGTGAGATGTCCAAATAGGCAGAGCACAGAGGCAGTTGATTCGTGGCTGCCAGGGGTTAGGGGCATTGGCAGGTAACTGGGGTGACTTCTAATGAGTATGGATTTTCTTTCTGAGATGATGAAAATGTTTTGGGGTTAGATAGTGGCGATGGTTGCCAAGCCTCATGAATATACCAAAAACCACTGAATCATACACCTTAAAAGGGTTAGTTTCATGGCATTTGAATTATATCTCAATTAAAAAAAATTTAATCTAATATCAGCGAGAAAGTTAATCCTGCCTGAGATTTCTGGAGCGAGGGCAAGAACTAGTGCACAGTCATACATAAAGGGACAACGGGAGAAAAAGTTGTTTTTTAATCATACTCACGAGCGCCCAGTCTCTTCGTTATACTGCTTACATTTGTGGGAGCTTATCTAGGATCCTTTACATGAAAAACATGTGATCAGAGTGGTAGAAAGGATTCAAGGGCTTCATGTTCAGCTCCCACATGTAAAGAGCTTGGAGTCTGCCATTCCCATTCTAACATTAAGAAAAAACTGAGTCAATAGAAAATCTACTTTTTTTGAACCCAGCAGAAGACAAAGTCTGCAGGGAGGCTGCTGTAACAAAGACGGTTATAAACACCAGAAATTTATTTGTCACAGTTCTAGGGGCTGGAGGTCTGAGGTCAGTGCCAGTGTGGGCAGGTTCTGTGGTGAGAGCCCTCTTCCAGTTGCAGACTGCTGACCTTTCGTTGGGTCCACATATGGTGGAAAGAGGGCAAGTGAGCTCTAAGTCTCTTCGATACAGGCACTAATCTCATTCATGAAGGTTGCACCTTCATGACTTAATAGACTCCCAAAGGCCCACCTCCTAACATCAGCACATTGGATGTTAGAGTTTCAACATATAATTGGGGTGGGGGACGGGTGGATACGACAGAAAGATTCAGTCTATAACAGCAGGGCAAACTGTCACCTTGAAATCTAGAGAGACAGGAAAACCCGGAGACACATCTAAGATCTGCTTACCTGGAGAGAAGCTGCTGGAGCCATAAATCAATAGGAAAATTTAAAGGTAATTTTGATGAATTTCTAGACAGTGAGTGTAGACTAGCCTGAAAGTGAGAAACTTTGCGTGACTTCAGTCTTGTGTGGGGGCTTCACACTTTTGTGGGCTTTACCTTCCATAACACCATGAGCGTATCAGATGAAGATGCTATAAAAATCCCCTAATGGTTCTGGTAGGGGCAGGGGAAGAGTAACCATTGTTAATTAAACCAAAGTGGTGTCCATAAGAAAGACCATGCTCCAGGGAAAAAGCCTGCAGCAGAGCCTCATCCCACCTGGGGGAAGGGCATCCCTCCCCCTGAAGTCCCCTCTAACCTCTAGCCTCAATTAGGAAAATCTGTGCCAATAGAGAATCACTTCTGGAGGTCACAGGCCAGAGGCATAGCTCACAGAAATACTGAGCTCTAAATGACATCATAGAATGTTCTCCTTCCCCCATACTTTACCACCTCTCCAACAGGGTTCCAGTGTAATAACTAGAATTATTAGAAAGAGCTGCAAGATACATACTACTCTCATTCCACAGATGAGGACTACTTAGGGAAGCCCAAAGTCAAGAGAGAATATAAATGGCCCCTGTAGCTCCAGGAAACATTAAACACAGTCTAATTCCTAACCATATATACATAATCCTCACACTAAAGACTCAGTCCCTGTTACTCAATACAATATGTCTGGATTTCAACCAAAAATTCCAAGGACACCAAAGGCAAGAAAAAAGTCTAAAGAGATCAAGCATCAGAACCATACTCTGATATGACACAGATGTCAAAATTATCAGGCAGAGCTTTTAAGATAACCATGATTCGTGTTAAAAATTCTAACGGGAGGGGTGCCAGTGTGGTTGAGTCACATAAGCTTCTGACTCTTGATTTCAGCTCAGGTCATGATCTTACAGTTTATGAGTTGGAGCCCTGCATCGGGCTCTGAGCTGATGGTGCAGAGTCTCGTTGGGATTCTGTTTCCCCCTCTCTCTGCCCCTCCTCCACTTGCTCTCAATCTCTCTCTCAAAATAAATAAGAACTCAACTTAAAAAAAAGAGCTGTAATGGAAAGAAGGCAACATGCAAGAAAATATGGGAAATATAAGAAGAGAGATGGAAATTCTAAGAAAGAATCAGGAGGAAATGCTAGAGATAAAAAAAAAACCACTCTAACAGCAATTAAGATTGCCTTTGATGGGCTCATAAGTGGACTCAACATGGCCAAGGAAGAATCAGTAAGCTTGAAAATGGGTCAATAGAAACTTCCCAGATAGAAATACAACAACAACAACAAAAAAAACAGAACTAAGAAACAATATATAGATCTAAGAGCTATGAAACAGTCTAATGATTTTGAAATATGTAACAGATATGTAATTGGAATATCAGAAAGAGAAGAAAGAACGGGGAAAAAACATATTTGAAATAATGCCAAGAACTTTTCAAAATTAATGACAGACAGCCAACTACAGATCCAAAAAGCTTGGGAAAAAGCAGAATAAATACCAAAAACTACACCTAGGCCTATCATACTCAAATTACAGAAAACTAAAGAGGGAATCCTGAAAGAATCCAGAAGGGAAAAAAGAACTTACTCATACAGGATAAGAACTATAGTCAACTTCTCACCAGAAACCAAGCAAGCAAGAAGAAAGTGGAATGAAATATCAAAGATGTTGAAAGAGAAAAGCCACCAACCTAGAATTCTGTATTCTACAAAATTATCCCTCAATGGTGAAGAAGAAATAGACTTTCTCAAACAAAGAAAATTGGGGAAATTTGTGGCTGGCAGACCAGTCCTACATGAAATATTAAAAGATTTTTTTCCAGCAGTGCCTGGGTGGCTCAGTCAGTTGAGCATCTGACTTCAGCACAGGTCATGATCTCACAGTTTGTGAGTTTAAGCCCCATATCAGGCTCTCTGCTATAAGCACAGAGCCCACTTCGGATCGTCTCTCTCCCTCTCTGGTTCTTTATCTCTCCTCCGCTCCTGCTCTCTCTCTCTCAAAAGAATAAATAAATAAATAAATAAATAAATAAATAAATAAATAAACATTAAAAATATTTTCTTCTAGCAGAATAAAATTATACAGGACAGAAACTTGCAACCATACAAAGAAGGAAGAATAAACGAAGGTAAAAGAAAATCTTCTATTTTTATTTTTCTTCATTTTAAGAATCACTGCTTAAAGTAATAATGATATATTGGGTGGCTATAACATATGAATGAGTGAAGCAAATGACAGCAGTATCCTTGGGGTGAGTGAGAGGAATTCAGAGCACTCTGTTAGAATGTGCCTGCACTGCACATGAGCTACACAGAGTGCAATGTGAATGTGGAGTGTGCTTGGTTAAAAATGTGTTTTGGAAACACTAGGGCAACTATAAAAAGTTTAAAAAGAAATATAATGAATATTATAAAAGAGGAGATAAAATGAAACCTTATAAAATGTTAAGTCAAAAGCAGATAAGGCAGAAGAAAAAGAAACAAAGAATAAATGCAATAAACAGACCACAGTTACAAACGTGGTTATTAATCCAGCTCTACCAATAATCACTTTTAATATAAATTATCTAAATATGCCAATTAAAAGAGAAATTGTCAGAGTGGATTAAGAAAAAAAGACCCAGTTGTATGTTGTATGTAAGAAACTTGCCTTAAATATAAAGATTCAGATAGGTTAAAAATAAATTATCTAGTCCTGATACTAGTCACCATCTAGCTCTGTGTTCTTAAATATACCTAACATCTTTAAAATAAATTTCCTACTTCTTTCTTAAGCTATCTTGCAACCCAAAGAGTCCAATCTTTACTCTACAGAAGAATGCAATTAGTATAGACAAGATAATATGTTTACACACATCATAAAGACAAGAGCAATGAAACTAACATAACACTGTATGTGAATTATACTTGAAGAAAGGAAGGGAGGTGGGGACAGAGGGAAGAAGGAAGGAAGGAAAGAAGGAAGGATATTGTCTGCAAAGAGCAATGAGTCAGCTTGGAAGTACATATATCTTCCTAAAAATATTGTATATCCTGTGAAGTATAACATGACTAGCTAAAAAAAAAAAAAAAAAAAAGCCAGGATGCATAGAAGGAAGGTTTCCTCTGACTATTTGGAGCACCTGGGAAATACGACAGAAGCATGCATAAGCGTTGCCATGTTATTAGCATAGCTACTAGGAAGGGAAAAATAAAGGGATGGAAAAGATATACTCTTCTGACACTCTCCAAAAAAAAGATGCAGGCCCCTGGGTGGCTCAGTTCATTGAGCTTCCAATTATTGATTTCAGCTCAAGTCATGATCCCAGGGTCATGGAATGAAGTCTCACCTTGGACATGGCATGGGGCCTACTTAAGATATTCTCTCTCTCTCTCTCTCTCTCTCTCTCCCCCCACCTGTCTTCCACTTGTGTACTCTCTCTCTCTTTCAGAAAGAAAGAAAAGAACAGAAAAGAAGAGAAAAGAAAGATACAGTAGCTATATTAAATTCAAACAAAGCAGGTTTCAGAACAAGAAAAATGATCAGGAATAATGTGGGACATATAGTTATATACATTATAGTCATCATACACATTATAGACATACAGGAGTCTGTTGTCTAAGAACATAAAAATAATAATTAATGTGAATGCACCTAACAAGAAAGCATCAAAATACATAAATCAAAACTGATAGGAATGAGTGGGGAAATAGACAAATTCACTGTTACAGTTTGTTTGATCAATACCCCTGTTCCAGTAACTGATAAATAAAGTAGACAGAAAATCATAAGGACATGTGGCCTCAACTGCATTACCAATCACCTCCATCTAATGGACATTTATAGAAATTTCCATCCAGCAAGAACAGAATATGCGTTCTTCTCAACCTTATGTGGCACTACATGCTGGACCATAAAACATACCTTAACAAAATTGGTTTCGTATCTTCATGAAGAAACTGCAATGCTTGGATAAAAGTAGGCAAAGTAGATCTTGATAAATGAAGACATATTCCCTGCTCGTGGATTAGAAACTCAGTATTATTAAAATATCCACTTTTCCAGCTTAATTTATAGATGCCATGCAATTCTAATCCAAACCCCAGGAAGTTATTTTATAGATATCACCAAAATTTATTCTAACATTTATATGGAAAGGCAAAACATCTAGAATAGGCAAAACAATCCTGAAAAAGAAGAACAAAATTGGGGAACTCACCTACCCAATTTCAAGACTTACTATAGGGGTGCCTGGGTGGCTCAGTTGGTTAAGTGGCCAACTTAGGCTCAAGTCATGATCTCATGGTTCGTGGGTTCAGGCCCCGCATCAGGCTCTGTGCTGACAGCTCGGAGCCTGGAGCCTGCTTCTGATTCTGTGTCTCCCTCTCTCTCTGGCCCTACACTGCTCACACTCTATCTCTCAAAAATAAATAAATGTTAAAAAAAATTAAAAAAAAAAGACTTCGTGTAAATTTCAGTAATCAAGATAGTGTGGTATTGGTGAAAGAATAGATACATTGATTCATGGAACAAAGTAGGGAACCCAGAAATGCACTTACACATAGAGTCAACTTATCTTTGACAAAAAAAGAGATTCAGTAGAGCAAAAACAGTCTTTTCAACAAATGGGCTGGATCAAGTGGATGTCCATATGCAAAAAAAAAAAAATACTTTTCACTAAATTTAACTCAAACTGGATTATAGAGCTAAATGTAAAATCCAAAAGTAAAAATCATCTAGAAGAAAATAGGAGATTTAGATGACCCTGGGTTTGGTAATAAGTTTTTACATACAACACTAAAATCATGAGACATGGAAGGAAATTTATTAAAATTGAAAAATCTGCTTTGTGAAAGACAAACCACAAACTGGAGGAAAATATTTGCAAACTACATATCTGATAAAGGGCTTGTGTTCAACATACACAAGGAACTCGCAAACTCCATCATAAGAAAACAAACAACTCAGTTTAAAATGGGCAGAAGATCTGAGCAGATACCTCAACAAAGATACATTCATATCAAATACGCATATGAAAAGATGCTCAATATTGTTTGTCCTTAGTAAATTTCAAAATAAAACAACGAGATGCCAGTGCACGCCATTAGAATGGACTCCAAGCTGACAGTACAAATTGTTGGTGAGGCTGTGAAGTGACAGGACTTCTTGTTCATCATTAGTGGAAATGCAAAATTGCACAGGTACTTTGGAAGACAGTTTGGCAGTCTCTTATAAAACGAAACATAGTCTTACCATTCTGTCCCCACTTGTGCTGATAAAGATTCACCCAATGTATTTGAAAACTCAGGCACACACAAAAAATCTGCATAGGAATGTTTATAGCACCTTTATTCATAATTTTCTGGTGAAAAGGGAAGCCACCAAGATGTCCTTCAATAGGTGAATGGATAATCAAACTGTGGCACATACATACAGTGGAACATCATTCAGCAATAAAAAGAAATGAACAGTCCAAGCCACAAAAGACATGGACAAATTGTAATTATATAATGCTAGTGAAAGAGTCTAAAAAAGGCAAAACATTAAAAAAAAAAGTGGTAGAAAAAACATTGGTGGTTGTCAGAGGTTTAGGGGAAATTGAGGAAGTGACACTGGAGACTTTTTTAGGGTGAAGAAATTATTGCATATGATATTGTAATGGTGAGTGAATGATACTATGCAACTGTCAAACCCATAGAACTTAATAGCACAAAGAGTGAAGTTTATGTAAAATTTAAAAAAAAATCATTTAAGGGGGATCCCAGGATAAAATGTAGAAGGTGACAAAAGAAGTCTGTTTTACATATGTATGAAACAACTTCATTGAAGAGGGTGGAAGGAAAAGGTGCTGACCTCAGTAACTTTGGAAATTAGTAGTTGTAGGACTACAGACACAAGAACCTGTACACAGGCCCTGTACTCTAGTTGATAAAGTTGTTCCCTACAGGTGTATGGGTTAACAATTCCAGTGCCACTATACATGCATACTGGAACTGAACACTAAGTAAATGCTGGTTTATGGTGGGGGCCAGGTTTCTCACTGTTTGAGTGGAAGTGCAAGAGGGAAGTCCAAGTCCAAGGGTCCCCTTGGGAGACAAGACTACTAAAATGTAATATGTATCTTGGATGGGATTCTGAAATCAGAAAAGGACATTAGGTCAACACTAAGGAAATCTGGATGAAGTACCAACTTCAGTTAATCATGACTCAATTTTAGTCAGTTAACTAATAAGTATATGATTCTAGTGTTAGCTGTTAATGATAAGGCAACATGGGTGTGAGGTGTATGTGAACTCTGTATGATCTTTGCAATAGTTCTGTAAATTTAAGTTGTCCTAAAATAAGAGTTTACTTTAAAAAAATTGTAGAGAGTTTCTTTGAACTGTAATTAGAATTATTTATTTATATTTCACCTTTGTATGCCAGTAAAATAATAAGTGAACAATATTGAATGCTAACATTTTTTTTAATTTTTTTTAATGTTTTATTTATTTTTGATACAGAGAGAGACAGAGCATGAAAGGGGGAGGGGCAGAGAGAGGAGGAGACACAGAACCGGAAGCAGGCTCCAGGCTCTGAGCTAGCTGTCAGCACAGAGCCTGATGCGGGGCTTGAACCCACGAACGTGAGATCTGACCTGAGCCAAAGTCGGAGGCTTAACCGACTGAGCCACCCAGGCGCCCCTTGAATGCTAAAATTTTGAAGAAAGAGAACTGGAGAAAATTATGAGATACACTGTACCCATTTGGATGACTAACATTTCTTAATTTGACATTGAGAGAGATGTTGGTGATGATAGGGAGACACTGGAACTCTCATACAGTGCTGATGAAAGTGTAAAAATGATACCTCTTTAGAAAACTGTTTGACAGTTTTCTTGTAAAGTTAAATGTGCACTTACCATAGGATCCAGCAATTTAACTTCTAGGCGTTTCCACAAGAAATCTGAAAGCCTGCGTACACACAAAGACTTGTTCAGAGTAGCCCCAGACTGGTAACCACCCAACGAGGTGGATGACTGAACACATTGTGGTTGGTGTTTTTATACACTGGAATATTACTCGGGGTTAAAATGGAATAAACCTACTGATACATACAACAAAATAGATGAATATCAAAAATACTGTATGGAGTGGAAGAAGCTAGCCAGAAAAGTACATACTGTATGATTCCATTTTTATGTAACTCAAGGAAAGACAGATCTAATCTATGTTTATAGAAAGCAGAGCAGTGGTTACTTGGGTCTGAAGATGGGATGTGGAAATAGGGACAGGGCAAAAGGGGACTTGTTAGAATAATGAAAATATTCCATATGGGCTGTCGTGGTTATACAGGTATACTCGTTTATTGACACTCCTCCAACTGTAAACTTAAAATGTATGCATTTTGTTGTGTATAAATTATCTCATAATGGAGTTGATTTTTAAAAAGAAGTAGAGGAAAAAGATGACAAGCTGGAAGATGATAGAGATTAAACTTCTACAAAACTGGCATTCCAAGAAGGAGACCAAAGAAATGGAGGAGGGGGAAACGTTAAAAATACAATTCCAGAAATCCTTTTAAAAAAAAAAACCTAAAAGCCTTATACCACAGCCTCACAGACCCATCATATCCCAGGAATATTTGATGTGGAAGAATCAACACTGAAATTAGAAGGTCTACTGAGCACCAAAGAGAAATAAGAAATATTTGGGGGCTTCTGTATTAAAAAAATCACCATGATAGGAGAAATTAGGGCTGGCCTATGGTTCTCCACTGCAGCATGATATGCAACAGCTGGGAAGTGTCTACAAATTCCTCAGAGAAATAAAAGATCTGTACCCTGCCAGTTCTTCTTTCAAAAATAAAAGCAAACAACAAATTATTTTGAACACACAGGGAACATGAGGCCCAGAAGCCTGATTAAAGGAGCTGTAGGCAGTTCCAGCCAACTGCAAGATGAATAGAGAAACTACAGGGGGGAAAAAAGACGAGGGGTGAGGACTGAATTTTTTTTTAATATAAAGTCACTCCTATAACAACTTTAGAACTTATGTACATATTATTAACCATGACAACTTAGAAATAAGTGCCTGGAGGAGCAGAAGAGGAGAGAAGGTATGAACTAGGTTAGGGGCACTGGGTGGCTTGTCTTTTACAACCTGAGTTCAAATGGTATCAAAACTGGCAAGTCAACCAGCAGATGTAAAAGGGTATTTAAGGGTATAAAGGTAGACAAAGACAGGCAAAGGATATTTAAAGGATATTTAAGCATAAATGCTAGAACTAACAGCCACAGTATAATATAATTAAAAATTGGTCAGGTGGTGGTGATGGTGGAGGGCACTTGAGGGGAAGAGCACTGGGTGTTGTATGGAAAACAATTTGACAATAAAATATTATGGAAAAAAAATTGGTGATAGAAGGAGAAGCTTGATAGGGGAGCTGGGAAGAGGTAAGCTCCTACTAACTTTTTGATTATACATAAACAAGAATTGATCATTGCTATCTGAAGAAAAAGAAGATTAATTATATAAAGCTAAACTACCAAAATGACTTTGAAAACATTAGTCATTAAAATAACTGAAAGTTAACTGAAAAACCTTTCAAATCATCTGGAGATGTGCGACAAAATGAAATACAGAAAGCACAAATCACGTAATAATAAAAAGATTTTTAAATGAATAAACAACACATATTGTAATATAAAAGGCTATTAAAAACACCCAGTGTATCTGTTGTTATGGATAAATTCAAATGGATAAATTTATTAAAATAAAAATACCCAGGCTGGATCACAGAGCAAAACTTGGCCATTTTTAGGAATGAGCAGACATAAAATGTGATAACCAAGAAAGTTTAAAGTCGAGATATAGGATGAAATTCTGGACTATATAAATAAAAAGAAAGCAAAAATTATCAGTTAATAAAATTCAGGGCAAAACCCCCACATTTGTCCCCATTTAGGGACAAATAAAGATAATTTATAATAATTTATAAATTTATAATTTAAAATAAGGGGAAAACTATCCAACAAAAAGCTTATATATTTTTATATACCAATTACAATACCATTCAAATTCACAAAGCAAAAACATAAAGAAATAAAAGAGGTAGAAATAGGAGACTTTATCTCAACCTATTACAGATAAAGTTCATTAAAATAATAAATTGTGAGAAGACCTACATGAAATATTTAAGACACATTTAATGCACTGAGCTTACAGAATAGATAGAACCTCACAAGATACAACATTCTCTAGTGCAGTACAAGGAAACTAACAGTCAATGACAAAAGTAGAAAACAAAGAGAAACAAGAAACCATCATAACTGTCGAATCAAAGAGGAAAAGCCAAAACAAAAATCATAGAATATTTAGAAAATATCCATAATGAAAACACTTTATATTCACACTTAGGAGATATGAATAAAATAATGTAGAGAGAAAAATCTGTCATGGCAGAGCAGTGGTGAAAAGAAGTATTATTCCACAAATGGATCTGAAAAAATTGTTGTTCGTATTGGGGGGAAAAAATGGAATTCATCCCTACCTCACACCATAGATAATGATCCCAGATGGATCAAAGGCTTACACGTCAAGGACAAAACTTTTTAAGTTTTTATATAAAATACAGGTAAATATTATTCTGATTTGGGGAGAGAATATCTTAACAGAAAGTATTTACTAGAATGAAAATATTGATAAATTTGCCTCTATAAAATTAATAACTTCATCAAAGATACTGAAAATTAAAATGCAAGTTATAAGCTGTCTGCATTGAAGTTGCTATATCAACTTTTTGATTAGCATTTCCTCAGTATATATATATTTTCCCTTCATTTTCAATTATTATAGGTGATTTATTTATCTTTACATATATAATTTGTAATTGCTGTGTAGCTGCATTTTAAAAATCTAATTTGATAGTCTCTCTTTTTGTATAGTAGGTAAATTAACTTGTGTAGTGGGTTGAATGGTGACCCCTAAGAACACATGTCCATTTCCTGACCTCAGAGCCTGTGAATGTGACCAGATTTGGACAAAAGGTCTTTGCAGCTGTAAGCTAAGGATTTTGAGATGAGACCATCCTAAATTATCCAGGGGCACTTGGGTTGCAGAGACTTTGAGATGCACCTTGTGCTCTTTAACATTGTCCTAGGCAGCCTTTGCCCAGTCTAGTACCACAGTGAAGCAGAAAAGACAGTGGCCAGTCCTGTACTGTCAGGACTGCCAACATAACATCAGACTGGGCACCCTAGCCAAGCTAGGTGGTTAAGAACCAGTTAACAGTATGTGCGAGCTGACTGGCCAGCCCCCAAAGCATTCCTTACTTGCCCTGCTCTGCTTTATGGTGACTCCTGCTTCATGGGCAAATCTTGAAAAAGAGCGGGTCCAAGATGGAAGTCTGAATCATAAGAATCCTGGGATGTGTTCCCATTTTCCCTGCAAATCTTATGTCAAACTTATCAGGAGAGACAGAAGCTGTGGTTTATGCTTTGGCCCCTCTCATCAGCTCAGGCATCTAATACTTCTGGGATAGGATTTCTCAACCTTGGCTCTATCGTCATTTTGGGAATATAAATTATTGTTGTGAGAGGATTTCTAGTACATTGTCAGGTGTTCAGGAGATCCCTGGCCATTACCCCTAGAAGCCAACAGCAATGCTCTAATACTGCATCCTTCCCCTCCCCTGCAGCCCAGATTGTAGCAACCCAAAATGTTTCTGGAAAATTCTAAATGTGTCCTATTGGGGTAAAATCACCCCTGGTTGAGAACCTCTATTCTGGGAGAATGAGTATAAGACCCCTGTGTTGCAGTGTAACTTTTAAGAAAAATAATAATTAGCTTATTGGGAGGGCCACCAGGATACGAAAAAACAACACCTGGAAAAAATGCAGATGAAGTAAATTTAGCAGACCAAACATAACAAGAAAGAAAAATAAGTACATTAAAGCAAAAAGAAATGGTGTAATAAAGGCAACGGCACAAAGAGGCTCTGAGAGGAGCTTCTGAGTATGAAAAAAATGAAACAAAAGACTCAATAGGTTGGATAGCAGAGTAAATATAGAATAAATCAGAGAAATGGAGGATTATTTCCAGACAGTATCCGGATGGGTCATACAGCTGAAATATAAAAAAGAAAAAGAGACATGGAAAATAGAAATGAAAGTATCAACATTCAAATAATGGAAATCTCAGAAGAAGAGGGAAAATATAGAGTGGAATATTTAAATAATTACAGAGGATTTCGCAGATTAAAGTTTTAAAACCTCAAAGTACAAATACAAATACTTAAAGAAATTTAGACAAGGGAAAACATACCTAGGTCCTGGTTTCCCTCCTTTGATAGCATCAAGGACAGAGAAAAGTTTAAGCTCTTCTGGATGCAAAGCAAATCGTCTAGAAAGGAACAAGAATCAGACCAATGTTATTTCTCAACAGCAACATCTGGAAGGAGACCAAACAGCAGTATTTTCAGTAAAACAAACAAACAAAAAACAGAAAAACTTGGGGCTTAAAATTCCATATGCAGCTAAACTCTCATTTAAATGTGATGTTAACATAATTACTGTTTATCATACAAAGAATGTCTTTTAGAAGTAGTACCTTCTTAGAAGTAGTGCTCCAGTAAGAAGAGAAACCCCTGGAGGCTGTGACTAAAAATGGAGGTATAAAAAAAGAACCCAGTAAGTGTCCCTGATGTAAAACTCACTGTTGTAAAACTTACCACAAAACAAGCAAAAGTTTACATACACAGCAATCAGTAACTATAATTGATCAGATAGACTGAAATTTCTTTTGCTTGAAATTTTACATTCAATTTTATTCTCTTGGTAGTTGTTCCTAACTACTTAACTCAAACTTGGTGTTTAATTTTCCCCTTTGTAATGGCTAGTAACAAGGAAGAAAAGAAAAAAAGAAACAACAAAAATGTGATGAATCGAATACATGAGAAAATGCGGATATGGTTTTTTAAGAATTTAAATATAAGAATAATTGCAACAAGAAGAAATAGATCAAATTCAGTATAAAAATATAAAGACTCAGGGTTAATGTGTAATATTATCTACAAGAGAAAGTCTTAAGACAGAAGATTATAAAAAGATTTAAAATATAGGGACAGAGGAAGACAAACCAGAGAAATATGAAAATTTTAAGACTATAGCAATGTTATTATAACAAATAGAACAAAAAGGGTGCTATATTTTTGTAAAAACATTTTTCAATAGGGGTGTTTGAGTAGCTCAGTTGGTCAGCATCTGACTTTGGCTCAGGTCATGATCATGCAGATTGTGAGTTGGAGCCCCATCTTTGGCTCTGTGCTCACTGCTTGGAGCCTGGAGCCTGGAGCCTACTTCAGATTCTGTGTCTCCCTTTCTTGCTCTGCCCCTCCCACACTCATGGTCACGCTCGCTCTCACTCTCTCTCTCTCTCAAGAATAAATAAACATAAAGAAAAATTAAAAAACATATTTCAATAGATAAGTGATCATATACATATACCTAAAGATATCACCTAAAGATTCTCTGAAATATTTATATATATATATATATTTTTTTTTTTAATGACCATTGAAAGAAATAAGTCAGCAGGTATAGTTGATAGAGTGAGATACGCAGGTGTAAGCATTTGTCATACTCATAGAACAGTAAGCACGATCTGTCCATTTTATTGTATGTATATCATTCCCTGTTTCAGTACACATTTTCCAAGAAGCAGGAGCCAAAACAAGATTAGACATGCACGCAATGTACTGAGGAGAAATGCCCTTAAAGAGTAAAGGGAAAAGAACAGAAAAAGATGGGGAGAATCTTCCCTGCGGTGCGTGTTTGATTCCTGCGAGAGGAGATGAGGAAGGCAGATTGGGTAGGAATTCTCTCAGATGTCGCATGTTTCTCAGATGTTTCTGTTAGGCAAAGAGGGAGACCCAAGCCAAAGTCTGCATCCTGTAAGAATGAACCAGCCCTGTCACCCTGCTGTGCCCAGTCACTGAAGTGTGGCCTCCACAAGCAAGAATGTGGTGGTGGATTCTGAGTGGTAGCAGCAGGCTCTCTGGAAGGAGACCTAAGTGGCACCTCTCCATGCCTGCCACATGCCTAGATAAAATTATGAGAAAATAATCCAACAGTCTTCCTCTACACCAGCAGTAACTACATATAAAATACAACAAACAAGGTCTCATGCACAACAGCAACCCAACTCTAAAGCCTCCCGGAATAAATCAAACCAAAGCAAAGAGTTTTTTCTTTTTAAATGTTTATTTTTGAGACAGAGAGAACACACGTGAGAGCAGCGTAGGGGTAGAGAGAGAGCGGGAGACAGAGAATCTGAAGCAGGCTCTGTGCTGACAGCAGAAAGCCCAATATGGGGCTCAAACTTACAAACTGTGAGATCATGACCTGAGCTGAAGTCAGATGCTTAACTGACTGAGCCACTCAGGTGCCCCCAAAGCAAAGACTTTTTAACAAGAAACTCAGTTAAACGGCAGAATTTTTCCAGTGTGACAGTTTTGCAGTGTGAAATTATGTGATATACATATATGGAATAAATAACATGTAAACTTGCTGATTCAACTTAAAACAACTTTAACTTTAATTCAAGTCTCATTAAAATATCTCAAGAATCTTTAGTAAGTCTGACAAATTTATTCTAAAATATATATGAAAAAACTAGTTCCATGAGTAGCTAAATCAATGTGGAAAAGAATGGAAGAGAGAACTTGCTTACCAGATATAAAGAAGTGTTGCGGAGGCATAGGGATAAAAATGGACTGGCACCAGATGAGAAACAGACAAACAGATGAAAGAAAAAGAGTAGAGGGTATTGGTTAAGGGATGGACAGGTAAATTAATTGTCCAATGGGACAGGAGGAAAATTATCCACCAGGCTTCTGAGAAAGTTTTAAGAAAGGAGGGAAGGGACATACTCTCCTTTCTCTTTCCAGTGTTTGGGAAGTCTATGAGGGAGGCTGTGATACTTCAGCAATTACAGCCATCTTGCGATCATGAAGAATGATGAACTTGTGATCATGCCCTAGTAGCAGAAGACAAGACGAGCAGGATGCTGAGCATAAGTGGAAAGAACCTAGAACCTGATAACCCCTGAATCTCTCATCTTCTTAACAACCCAGAGGGACACTATGTGAATCCCTATGTGTTACAATAGGAAGTGCACATTCATCACCTATGTGCTATTTTTTGTCATAAACTTGAATCTGAATCTGATCAATTCTGTAGACCCAACTAACAACTTACAGGAACTATCGGGGATGGAAGAGCATGTTAAATGACACAGCAGGGATGCAATGAACATATTACAGAATGCTGGGCACACAATAGGACAGGCAACTTGGCTTTTGTCAACAAATAAATTAGAAGGAATAAAATAGGGAGGGGAAATCTCCAGATTTAAAGAGATTTAAGAGACATAGCAGTGAAATGCATTGTGTGGATCTGGATTGGATGTTGGACCAACTTTAAAAAAATTTCAGGCAATGAGGCTAATTTGAACAGTGAATTTTTGATGGTTATGGTATTATTGTTGGTATTTTAGGTGTGATAATGGTAATATGACAGTGATTTTGTAAGCTTCTATTTAAAAGGCATATATTAAGAGTATTTGTGGGTGAAAGTTTATGATGTCTGCAATTTGCATCAAAATTAAACTATTAATGTGTGTGGGTAGGAGGACGATAGGATGGAATCACAGATGAAACAACAGTGAGGACATTTGATAATAATTGAAGTGACCTTATCAGTTCATGGAGGCTCATGGTACTATTCCATCTTTTACATTTGTTTGAAATTTTGTAATAATAATAAAAATGTTTTAAGTACATATTACTGAGCCCACTGCAGACCTTCCGAATCTGAATCCCTGAGGACAGGACTCACCAGTGTGTATTGTTAACAGGTTCTCCAGCTGATTCTGCTGCACACCAGCATTTAAGAACCTGTCCAATGACTTAGAAGGCAAGAAAGCAAACTGCTACCCTTTAAAAACTCTGCATATATCCATTTGAATTTTCCTACTATAAAACACAGTAGTGGGCAGAAATTAATTTAGCCTTCAGGTGCTTCCAGAGTGAGCTTGGTGGGGGGGCCTTCCTCCCATAGCAGCCCCAGGTGCCTCTCTTGTAGAGTATTTATTGAGCTGTTTTATAGCTCTTGACTTTCTCCTTCACTGAACCAATGCAACTTAAGATAAACACAATCATATCAGACTATTTATCCCCACACCTCGCAGAGGTACATAGAAGGTGCTCAGGCAACATTTACTGAAATTATTACTTACCTAATTAGCAAATTAAATCATTAACAAACATAAGGCTGAAACTCATGTCTTTACTATAATGTAAGATCCATGAAGGCAGGAATATTGTTTATCTTAGTTCGTTTATTGTCTCTTCCAATAGAATGTAAACTCCAGGAGGTGGAGGGGAGAGGAGGACACTTGGCTATCTTGTTCACCTCTGAACCTCTACTCAGAGCAAGAAAGAAAGAGAAAGGGTGGGGGGAGGAGAGAGAGAAAGGGAAGGAAAGAGAGAATAAAGGAAAGAAGTGAGGGAACGAGGAAGGAAAGAAGGAAGGAAGGAAGGAAGGAAGGAAGGGAGGGAGGGAGGGAGGGAGGGAGGGAGGAAAGAGTAAAGTATTAACTCTGCAGAAGTTTCTCAACTGAAGGTGATCCAGGCATAGACCCAACAGTAATGCAACTCTAAAATATAGATGTGTAGATATTTGGGAGATTTTAAAGAGAAGATATTGTTCTTTAGATTTCATTTTTAGAATTTGTTGAGCAGGGCTCTGATCTTTACTTAGAATAACTAAGAACATTTCAGTACCATGCAAAGTGTAAATCTCATGTCTAGTGGCTTCGCCGCTCAAGAAAACCCACCATCCTGTGCTCTTGTGGATCTGTGTCACCTGCTTCCAGTCAGGCCAACAGATGGACTGTGCGTGGTGGTCAGTAAATGCTGTCCAGAGACAGAGGTGACAGTAGTGAGCAGGAAAGACAAGGTCCTAGCCCTCCTGAGGCTCGCATTCTGATGTGGAGAGGCATACAATGAACAAGGCAACAAACAATTTTAGATGGTGGTAAGCTGGTTAGAGAAAAGAAAACACCAGACAGGCGAACAGTTACAATAAAATGTCAGGATCAGGAAGGACAGGGCACCAGGGAGGTTGCAGCAGTGCAGGCAGAGGGCATACCAGGTGACCTGAGAGTGACCAGTCCTGCACCGTCCCCTTCTGTGCTGCTCATGCATCCACTCCAAGGGCTCTAGCAGCCTCCCAGGTCTATACTAGCAGTGCCAACTCCACGCCTTTGTGGGACTGCCTGCTCGTGGACTACTTGGAAAGTTTTATGAGCACTTCAAGTCACCTGCCCCTTGCTGCCAAATCCCTAATCCTACCCTCCCATCACTGCCAGCCCCCCGCCACTGGATGATCTCTGTGAATGGTCCAGCCAGAAAACTGGACACCACCCTTCTGTGCCCCTCACTGGCCCCTCACTGGCCACATCCAGGAAGAGGTGGATGAGTCACCTCTTCCTGTCCCCAATGCAAAGTCTCTATTTCAGACCTTCGTGATCTCTTCTTTCTCAATGATCTCCACCTCTAGCAACAAGTGCCATCCTGTGGACACGACTTGACCACAAATCAAGTCCTGTATGCTCAGCACCCATCTGGGATACATTTCTTAGCATGATCCTCCCAATCTGATCCTCGCCTACCTCCCCAGGAAATTGCCCAGTACCCCTCGTTCCTGTGGGCATGTGTGGCCATGGCAGGCTCCAGTCCTTAGACATACCTGATATGCCCCCTTCTTGTCCTTACTGTCATCTGTAACACTCCTTAACCTCCTCACTTGCCTGCAGAATTCGGCTCCTGGCTTAATCATCATTTCCTCCTGGGGAACTAGCCTCCTAGGCTTATTTTCCTATCTCCTTTCTTGGTCCCCACCATACCCACACTCTCCCCACAGCAGGCAGGCCTTTCTATATTTACTTTAGATTTTGAGCTCTGGAGAATAAAAACTGCATCGTTCATTTTTGTGTCCAAGGCAAGAGAGCCACACTGAACCCCAATTGTCTTCCTCTGAGAAGTGTGGACAATAATCATATGTTAGTTGTACTGTATAGATTAAATGAGATAGTGCATGGAAATGCCTATCGCTGTGGAGGCACAGTCCATACATAATCATAGCTATTACTATAATGAGATTAGCATTGAATCTGAATAAGCATTTTATTGAAGTTCGAAATACATTCAGAAAAATGCATAAAATCGTTACATACCTTCGTGAATTTCCATAAATGAACATGTTCGTGTTGCCAGCCCCTAGATACCACTGTTTTTAAACCAAGTGTTACCACCGCATAGAGGTCCTGCCCAGCCCCCCTGCTGCATAGCACTCATCACTCCTCGACAACCTATACAGTCTAGTTACATACTTTACCTATTATCTATCTCTCCATTCCAGTGTAGGTTCCAGGAAGGCAGAGATTTTTTAAAAAAGTCTACTTTGTTCAATGCTGGGCACATAGTAGGTGCACAATAAAAATTTGGTGAGGAATGAATGAATACCCGCTTGTTTCCATTTTTTCAAGCTCCCAGGCACTGTCTGCTGTCAGGGTGGACAGCTAGTGCCATCCCAGGTTAGATAGCACAGGGCAGGGACCGGCATGCACCAGCTCCCCTCTGCCCACCTTCGAGTTCTTTCTCCTCACTTTTCTCTCCAACCCACCCCACCTCACCCCACCTCTCTTTCCCATGTATAATTACAATTAGAATAATAACAACGGCTTTAATAACAGGCCGCCTTGGCCTCCCAGCATCCCTCAAGAATTCTCCTGGGGACACCCAGCACTCCAAGTGGTTGCACTGCAAGCACTGGTCAAGCTTTGGACCTGTCTTCTACCTCCGAATTGGACCTGGCAGCCAGCAGAGGGACGTTTTCTATCATTCACCCATTTCGCTCAGGAGAAATCCAGGGTTCTAGAGAATCCTGTCTTCACCGCCATGCACACCACGACGACGTTCGGTGATCGCCACTGTCGCCTTCCGTCACCATAGGTTTTCATCGACCGCTTTCCGGTCACCAACCGTTTCAGCTGGAATGAATGCCAGGCTCTGTTCTGGGCCTCGAGCTTGTGGCTGTGAACAAGGTTCCTGCAGAAACAAACGGGTAATGAATGGGGCAGCAGCCGGAGCAAGAGGGGGCCCGCACAGAGTGCTCAGGCACAGCTCTTCCGAGGAGACGACACTTAGCTGAGACCAGGGTGGTGGGAAGGAGCGGGCCACGCGGCGACGTGCTGGGAGAGAGCCGCAAGAAGAGGGAACACTGCGTCGTTTACTCTTCCCTTTAATTTTGAGAGGGGACATCTTTGCCCCATTTTACAGACAAGGAAGCCAAGTCCCAGAAGGATTTTACCGAGTCAGAATTCGAACCCAGGACTCTGAAATATGCCCAACCCAGGCTCTGTCCAGCCTGCGTTCTGCGCCGCCTCCTTCCTCCCGCACCGTGACCTTAACTCGGCACGTGCTGTCCCCCTGTGCCCCCTCCCCCCACATTGTCCCACTTAGCCCTTCTTGGGGAGGGCAGACTGGGGGCCTTTTCGAGGGGCCGCGGGTAGGCGCGCCCAGCTTGGGGACCTGGGTTAGAGACCCCCCTAGCCCGGCGTTAGGGACCCCTCCCGGCCGCCCCGCCCCTTCCGCGGCCCGGCCGGCGCTGCCTCTGTCCATGGTCAAAGCACCCGGGGTAATCCGCCTTTCTCTTCCGCCTGCCGAGCCCCATTCATATTCTAATCACAGCGCTGCCGGCCCGCGAACAGCCACTTTATCGGGGCCCGCGGAGACGCAGCCTGCCCCCCCACTTCCACTTCCAGCCCCCCAGCTCCTCGCCCCCCTCTTTCTGCACTTTAAACTCAGCCGGGGAGGGGGTCCCTGGGAAAACCGCGTCCCCACTTGGACGCCGGTCTTCTCACAAACTTCGCGGCTGGCTGGGGGGCGGGGGCGAGGGCGGGAGGAGGGAAGGAGGGAGGGAGGGTCTGGGACACAGACAGACTGACAGAGTTACGGGAAGAGGCGGGGAGGGGGGTGTCAGAGAGACCAAGGGGGATAGAGACAGAGGGGCAGAGTCCTAGGGAGAGACAAAGAGACGTGGGGGCAGGGGCTGGACAGAAAGATAGGCAGCCAAAACAGGAGAAATAGAGGGACCCAGAGGCCGGGAGGAGAGTGAGAGACAGAGATGGGGAGAGAAGCAGAGACGGAGACAGACTCAGTGAAGGAGACAGATAAAACCAGAGGAAGACAGAAAGTTCTGGAGGAGACGAGTCAGCCCCTCACATCCTCCCTGCCCAGTGGCCTTCTCGCCGCCCAGCTTGGGGCTGGCGTCTTAAGTCTCTACCCACACCTTCACCCTCAGCTCGCTCCACTCCTCCACGCGTGTCCGCGGATCCGCGTGGAAGGAAGTCGAGGCATACCTCCCCCCGCATTCCCCGGGCCCCCACTAAAAATCTGACCCGAGACCAAACCGGGAGGGGGCGGCACAAGAGGAGAGGAAAAGGAGTGGGGTCCACTCGTGGCCGCGTAGGCGACTCCCCAGGCTCCCCGGAGTCCCCTGCCTCCCCTCACCGCCCCGCCCGGCTCGATCGGGGGAGGGGTGGAGAGGGAGGAGGGGGCCACATCTAAGCCAATTTTGATTTCGCCTATAATGAGTGCCGGGCGAAGGCTGGAGAAGGCCTCTGGAACTTTAAATAAGAAAAACGTTGCTAATGCTATAATAGAAGGGGGAAGTCGGAGGGCTGGGATTGCGTCGCTCTGAGCCCCCCTTTTCGGAGGCGGCTTTTCTTATTCAAAACAGGCCCACAATGGGCTTCACAGTGCGCCTCGCCACGGCCCCATCTGACGAGCGGCCATTCATCAGGCCGGCTGGCCTATCAATGACATTGCTCCCATCGGGGCTCCTATAAAATGATGCTTTTTCCCATGAAACATCCGCAAACATTTTGACGGGTTTGGCTTTGCCCGGCTGGATTACTGAGTGTCCCCTCGCTCGCTCGCTCTTTCTCTCTCCCCCTTCTCTGTGCTCTCCCTTCTCTCTCTCTCTCTCTCTCTCTCTCTCTCTCTCTCTCTCTCTCTCTCTCTCTCCTCTTTCTTCTTTCTCTTTTCTTTCTTCTTTCCTTCCTTTTCCTTTCCTCCTCTATCCTTTTGCCCTTGCACTCTCTACGTCTCTCTCCTTCTCACTCCCTTCCTCCCTGGGCATCTCTAGCACAGGGGATCCCCAAACATCAGGACTTTTGGGGGGCGCCCGTGCTGTCCATGGGAAGAGCATGCATTGTGGGTTACTGGAGGAACCCGACATGGATTCCACAGGTCAGTCCTACTGGTGGGGGTTGGGGGGGAGACCTTGGCGGGGAAAGAAAAGGGAGAAGGGGAACTTCAGAAAGAGTTGCAAAAAGTTCAGAAGGATCAACTTGACAGTGGAACCCTAGGAAATAACGGGGAGCGTGCACAAGTTTTCAGTCCTTCGCTATGTGCGATGTAAGTGGATACGTGGAAGTGTGTGTGTGTGTGTGAGTGTGTGTAAGCGTGTGATTGTGTAAATGTGTGTGTGTGTGCGCGCGCGCGCGCGCGCGGAGGAGCGCGCTTTTGCTTGCCCTGAACACAAAGTTACGTAAAGATTCTCTGGCTCGCGGCGAGCTCGAGGTGCCGCTTGCAGAAACTTTGCGGGCCGACCGCCCCCTCCGGGCCCGGCTCCTCCCCCGGGGTTGGGGGCCCCGGAATAGCGGTGCGCGCTGAGGCTAGTGACTAGGGCCAGGAAGCCGAGCGGAACTCCCCAGAGGCGGGGGAGGGCGATGGCTTCGCGCAGCGCCAGGGAGGTGGGAACGGAGGCTCCGACTGGTGGAGACGCGCAGCTGGAGGGAGTGGCAGCGGCGAACACGGTGGTCCTAGGGAATCTGCGCCGGGTCGGGAGGTGGGAGCCCCGGGCCGTCCGAGGCGGAGTGTAACCTCCTTGCCCGGAAGGGGCATCGGACCATGCGCTCTGCTGCGGGGCTGTGACTCTGCTGGGGGGCGGGGGGGGGGCAGGAGGACAGAACGCAGTGCCGGCGAGGCCTGGCGTCAGGGTCTGCAGACTGCTAGGCACCTTGAGGGCTGTGGGCGTCAGGTTCTGGGGTCGCGGCAATCCGTAACAACTGCGGAGGGAAACCAAGGAGTCTCTTCCAACGAAAAAGCCGAGCGTCGCCGTTCTCCGGTAGAGCTTTCTCCACCGTCCACTTCTAGCACCTTGACGAGCCGCCAAACTTGTAGATCTAAGCGATGCTGCCTACGCCTCTTCCAGGTGGAAGTTCTCTGAAGTCCTCCCCCACTTCCCAACCGCTGTCCCCAACCGGCCCCACTCACGGGCTCGGATGCAGCCTTGGGGATTCTGGGGGAGAGAAGGTTGGGGAGAGGCAGAAGCAGGGCGGTGAGCGCAGCCTGGGCCGAGGCGGCAGCTTAACGAGATGCTGGGGACGGTGCCCAGGAGCATCTGCGGCAGGGCTTTGCAGCGCGGAGCAACAAGTGCCTTCCAGCCTCTGCCATCCCTTAGCACACAGGCGTCCCTTCCCTGGAGCAAATAAACACCACCAGAATGTTTCCCCACCTCTCTCCGAAGCAGGCTGGAATTGCATGTGGGGTGGGGGTAGAGGTCATCCGGGCCTCGACCCAGATGGTCTTTCTTCGGTCCATGAAGAGGTTTTCGGCCCCTCCACGCTTCTGCCGAGGCCCTGGTGGCCAGGATACCCAACCCCTCGGGCCAGGGGGATCTTTGGTTTTTCCAGGGCCTGTCTTTGATCCCAAGAGCCAAGTCACTCTCCCATTGAGTGGGTGTGGGCCCCCTGAGAGCGGGGAAAAGCTGAGCCCCGCAGTCTTCCCTCCAGTATAAGGTAACCGAGCTAAGGAGAGGTGTCGCCTGCTGCTTGTGCCCGGCTGCGGGTACGTGGAGGGCCCTGCCTGGGTGCTCTCTGCTGGCGGTAAAGAAGGCTCCACAGAAGGAAAAGAGCCCCCCCCTCTATATTTTTATGTCAAGCAATTGCTCCACTACTCACCTCCCGGGCACCCCAAATTTAGAGGTGAACATCTTTGAACAAAATTACACCCACATCTGCATTGTTTGTGACCAAGTATTTCCAAGGGACTCACGTAGGGACTTGGGAATCTCTCAGCACCCCACACCCGCCAAGACCCAATTGGGGGTTTCAACTGCCCTGTCCACATGACTGGAACTTCTGGTGCGTCCTGGGGTAGAGCTGTGGGGTTGTGGGAACGTTCTGTTTTCTGTCTTCGATGTAACTGGTGGTCGCGGAGGCACCTGGCCACTTTTACTCCAACTGCAGAGACTCCAAACTGGTTGTGAAAGCAGAAATCTTTTCCATATGCGCCCCCCTCCCTCTTTCAAAATTCAGAGACCTCCCCAGATCGCCATCCTGAAATCAAAATTAAAAGTCTTGGGAACTGGCAGCGTGAAGAAATGACACGCGGCGCACCAGGTGACATTTCACTCGGAGTTGCAAAACCGACAAGGGAAGTGCAGCGTCGCGCGGTCCGGTCCAGGAGCCTCCCCTCACCTCCCTTCCAGAGAACTTAATCCAATTAGCTTTTCTTCAGAGTTTCCCTTGTTATGTAAAGGTCCTTTCTCCCCGCTAGCGGAGACGAACACTCCCAGGAGCAGTTCGATTCTGCTCCTTTTCCAGCAGATTGCGTGCGAGTGGAAACCACGCGTGTTATTACTTAATATTTCATTCTGAAAAGGCTCCAACAACCGAATCGCAGCAAGTGCTGGGACGAAGTCGGAGCGTCCAGGATCAGAGAGGCCGGGGAGCCAGGCCTCCGTCCCCTACTCTTAAAAGGAAAATCCCCGCAAAGTGCCTTCGGCCCGGGAGAACAGTTTTGCAGGGGCCGGGCTCTAGCGGTCTGCCTTGGGGCCACTTCAGCGTGACCTGAGGAAACGCGCCCCTTTGTTCCGCGCACCGAGTCGGTAATATATTCCTCCAGTTTCCCCAAAATACTCCTCAAGTGCGGGGCTAAGACAATGGCCCCGTCGGGGGAGGCCGGCGGGCCGGCGCGCGCCTCCTGGGCCTTCCGCGCGCTCGCCTCGGAGCGCGACAAAGCGCAGCCC
>NC_043709.1:15049726-15125096 GCF_006229205.1 Suricata suricatta | reverse complement strand
GCACCCAGCGCGGGGCCCTTCAGCTAGTGGGCCGGCCGCGGCCGCCACGCGTGCCCGGCCCGGTGGGACCCGACCCGGCTGCCCTGCCCAGGCCAGCGTTGCTTGGTTACTCAAGGTACCCGGAAATTCGAGAACGAGGGAGAAAAGTAGGTAGAATTTTAGGCCACCGAGAACTTGTGCCAAGTGGTCCGGGGCTGGGCTGGTCGGCTACGCAACAGAAGGATTGTTTCTTGTTAAACGGGATGGCACGTTAGAGAGGGGCGCTGCCAGCCCGAATTGGAAACTTCCGTCTCGACCACTTTCTGCCCCAAAAGCCAGAATCCAGAGTTGGGGCGGCCAAAGTATCCCTGGAGTCGGATTGGAGCACCACAGGCCACAACGGCGGGAAGGCAAGCTGGCCTACGGGCCCCCGCTCAGCACAAGGCCTCGACCTGGCTCCGTGGGCCCCCAGGTGGGGACATTCAGTGGTACTGGCTTGTGGCCCCTGGGACAGAGAGCGCCCGGATCGGAAGAGAGCCCGGGTCTCCTCCATCCGCTCCCAGCTGCGGCCCTAGGCTGGGAGCTGCCTTCTGCCGCCCGGAGACCACGTCGTCGAGCTCGAGGGAGCCAAGGACCGGAGGTCTGCCCTTTGCTCCTGCACCCAAATCAGACTGTCTCTCCCTCCCCTGGCTTGTGTGTGTATGTGTGTGGCCTGAGAGGGTGGCATGCGCGTCCCCATCCTTGCCACCTGCCAAAGCGCCGGCGTCAATGAGTTTAGAAGCAGGGCAAGTAAGACTTGCGTGGTCTTGGGGTCTCCGAGCCGGTGTCTGCAGCTTTCCCCCCCGCGGACGAGGCGCTCAGGCCGGGTCCGGGGAGCCCCGCAAGCGACTCCGCGCGGCGGCCGTGACAGCGCGCTTTGCCACCCGGCCTGCGGGACCCAGAGATCCGGAAAAGTTTGTAGGGGCCGCCGGCAGGCTAGGCCCGAAGATTTCCTTAGCCGCGCCCTCCCCCTCCCGGGCGCGTCGCCATGGTGACCGCTGGAAGTTGGTGGTGGAAAACAGACCCGGCGCAAAGCAAAATATTATGAGTGCAGTTGGGGTGACTTCATGGGGGGCGGGGGGCCGGAGGGCATGAGCGGGAGCCAGAGGCACAGACCCACAACAAAGGACCTAGTGCGAGTTGGAGAGAGTTTGCTCGGTGCCTCGCCGCCTGCTATGTGAGCGCTGGACTGATCTCACCAAAGGCGCTGAGGTCTCTAATTTCTCTCCGGCAACTACACCTTTCCTCAGCTCACCTGTGTGCCTTTCTTCCCACTCTTCCTCTCCTGGTTGTCTTGCAGCCTCAGTCCCCAACCCGAGGTTAGGCACCAGCTGGGCAAAGCACCCACCTCTCCCAGTGAGCCACACACTCACAAATGTGAAAGGTTCTGTTTTTTCTGACTCAGGATTTGTGGGTCACCCAGGATGAATTTCTCATCCTTCCTTTTCAAATCGAATCTTCAAAGGGCGAGGGATTAGGCTGGAAAGAGAAGAGAAGGAGGTGCCTGGTCAGAAATCTTGGCATCGAGGAGCAAGGAGTTCCTATCCATTCCCCCCCACTTTGTACAATGGGGAAAGCTCTGAGTTATAATTCTGACTCGGCCACTTATAATGTTACTTTAGGCGAGTCTTATAGCCTCTCTTAGATTAATTTTCATTGTCTGTAAAATGAAGGCTTAGCTTACAGTCTGGGATTTTCTGATAAATTAGACATAAGTCTCTTCACGATAAAATCCAGGAAGCATATGTGTGCTGGTTACCAGTATCTGATCTGTGACCCACTGTGCAATAGTTCATCTCTCCCCCACATTGATAATAAACTAAAATATTTTGATGAGTCATCTATTAGGATTTTAAGAGTCAAAAAGAACCGTGGATGACCACTTTTTTAAAGGCCCATAATAGCCTTTGTTAATTACACCTAAGGTCAATTTCTTAAGACCCTGAATATTGGGGGGGCTGTACCCAACGTCAGTGTAGGGAGCACAGAAGTGCCTCTAGGTGATGACACCAGCATCACAGACCTGGGAGAGGCATGCACACTGGCCAGTAGAGTGAAATGTTGCCATCAAAGGAAAAGCAGACTCTGTCCTCCCTTGCTCAAGCTCCTAGAAAGAGGTGAGGGTCTTCTCACACCTAGCCACCCCTCCTGGTGATAATTTGAGCAGAGGAGCCCTTCCTTTACCTCTGATACTCTGTTGCCTCACGTATAGTTAAATGAATTGGATGTAAAGACTGCTCTGGCCCACCTAAAACTTGTCCATACAATTACGTGCCTGTACCGCGTCTGCGGAATCTGCCGGGTACTTTGTAGTTTCACTGACACTGGCCCTCACAAGCTCTCCATGAGAGAGGTGTAATTGTGACCTGCATCTCTTCCATTTCTAACAGTGTAAGGTTCAAAGTCAGGTTAATGTGTTTGTTTGCCTTGGTGTCTGCGTGAAAAAGACAGAGAAGGCATAGAATGATGACCTCACAACATGGGGTATCAGTCAGGTCTCCACTTGCACAGGGCCCCCCCTGAGAGCCCATCCTATGTGTTCTGCAGGTGATTTGGGACACTCTTCAGCTGCCCCTCCAGGGCTCTGCAGAATGGAAAAGTTGTAAGAAATGTCTGATGTTTTTGCCCCTTCCACTCTATTTGAGTTATCTGTAATTTTATGAAGGGGGAGAGAGAAGAAACTTAGAGACAGATGATTTGGAAGCGTCAGGTAAAAGTAAAAGAAAATAGTTTGTGTGAATTTATGGGGGTGGGTTTATTCAGTCTCCTTTACTGAGCACCTGCTGGGTGGCAGGATGGATAAGGACACACAGTCTCTGCCTTTGAGGATTTTGTGATGTGTTTGACGTGGGAAGGCATGGACACATTGAGAGTCGTGAGCGCTCCAAAGGACATAGAAATAGATTCCTCCTGGAGCCTGAAGGAAAGGATGGGCTCCCTTATCAAGCACCCACGTGAGTCAGCCCTTGTAACAGGGAGTTAAGTGTTTTCACACACTGGCCATTTAAGTCTTACCATAATTTTGTGTTGTCCCTTTGTAGGATGCAAGAGGGGGCTGGAACTTGTGTGGGACTACAGCTTGTATGAGACCAGACTGGGAAAGCCTGTTCCCTCACCCTCCCACCCCACCTCATGTGGACCCTGACCCTGATAGAGCACTGGCCTGGCAGGGCTTGGTTATGCCTCTGGCCTTGAGATGGACTTGAATCTCACTTGGTGAGAAGGGAAAAGTATGGACGAAAGTGGAGAATCACGGGAAGTTTCAGTCTTGGAGCCCAGAGAAAACCTGTCTGAAAGAGTCACAGGATTCTGCATCTGGAGAGGGTTTTAACTGATAGCAGTGATGGAAGGCAGTGTATCATAGTGGTTGAATGATGATTTTGGACAAATTTTAGCTTGTTTTATTCATTCAAGAATACTACCCACCTCCTATGTGCCAGGCACTCTGCTGGGTGCTGGGTTTAACAGAAAACGCCAGCAGCACTCCCACGGAGCATAAATTCTAGACAGACAGACAAGTAAACACACAAAAAATAGTTAATTTCAGTCAGTGATAAGCACAATGAAGAAGAAAACATTGGGGATGCAGAAGGTAGAGCATGGTACTAGGAAGGTTGCTACCTTCTGGTTGCCCCATGAAGCTGGGTGCCCTTGATCTGGAAGCTTACTGTTGCCGAGCCCCACTTTTCTTATGGAACTGATCTGTGCCTCTGAGAGGGCTCTTGTATGAAATGTGAAGATGGCCATAGGTAACATATAGTCAATACACGTCTCCACTTTGCCACTAAGTATTTTTATTTAAGTGCATTGTCTAATGCTCACAACAACCCAAGAAAGAAGTGATGGCTATTATTCACAGTTTAAGTGGGGAAACCATAGGCTAAAGACAACAATTAAAGCTGGAAGCTAGTGTTTAGGGAGTTTCTGAGCTTGAGAAGCTGGGCTGCACAGGGAGCATGATCGATCTTCACCGAGCCCCTGACTTTCCTGGTGTGGAATACAAGTGCTAAACCTAGCTGCTTATTTATGTGGGTTTTTTTTTAGTTTATTAAGTTCTTTTCACATGCCAGCCATGAACTAAGTACTTTAAATGCATTATTAGTTGTATTTTAAAACATATGTTATGGGTACTGTTAAGATCTACCCCCATTATATGCAGTGGAAGGATACCCATGAAGGGAGTAGGCCACCTAACCTACGAGTGTCCACACTCTTAGTTGCAAGGCTATACTGAAGAGTTCTCCTCCCCTCCTCCTCCCCTCTTCCTCCTCTTCTCCTCCTTCTTCTCCTTTTCCTCCTCCTCCTCTTCTTCCTTTTCCTCCTCCTCCTACTATTTCTCCTTCTTCTCCTACTTCTCTTTCTCCTTCATCTTTAGTGAGGAGAGTTGGAAAGGATGTCCAATAAAGTGTGTATCTTTAATTTTATTTTTAAATTGTATGTATTCTGAGAGAAGGGAGAGAGAAGGAGGGAGAATCCCAGTCAGGCTCCCTGCTGTCTGCACAGAGCCCAGTGTGGGCACTCAGTCCCATGAACCATGAGATCATGACCTGAGCAGAAATCAAGAGTTGGACACCTAACTGACTGAGTGACCCAGGCATCCCAAGCATATATCATTTTAGTGAAAGCAAAGGACTTGCTATTTTCTCCCTAAATGAAAGTGGCAGGATAGTTCATTAAACCATGGAGACAAAATTTTTAACTATTGGCAGAAATAAGGAGATAAAGCATTCACAACTTTAATACAGATGAGAAATATACTTTAGGGTTTTGTTGGGATTCATTTGGGACATTTGCTTTGTCTGTAAGACTATCAAAGCTTTCTGCAAGCTTACATACAGACATACCTCTGCAAGATTAAACTAATAAGGTAGAACCCGTTAGGTCACGTGTGAATATACCTAGCCTTTAGATGACGGAGCAAACAGTATTTTGCAGCCAGAAGTCATTCACAGACACGTGTTAACATGATTGGAGGTGAATATGGTCTGACTTAATGAAAAGAACATGAGGTTTACCATTAAATAGACAAAAGTTTAAGTCCCATCTCAGTTGCTTTCTGGCTGTATGACCCAGGGCAAATGACCCAACTTCTCCACGTTTTCTGTTTTCTTCTTTGTGTAAGCATCTACGCCGTACTTTCCAGGGATAGGAGAATAGAATGAGATCATGCACGTGAAGCCTGACTTATAAGAAATGGCTCAGTAAGAGGCAGATTTTATTAATGAAAGTAATTACCTGGTCTTCCTATGCCCAGTTCTGTGTGTCTAGTTGGGAAAAGGGGATAAGAATCCTGAAACAAATGTAACCCGATTCAGTATGCCTAGATGTTGTCTGTACTGTGTAAACAGCCTCAGTGCTAAGTCAAGATAAAATCTTCTTCTTTTTTTTCTAAAATTTAGACCGAGGGATTAATTTCAATCTCATTCCCCAGCATTTCCCATGAAGAAGGTATCTTATGTGCCTTTATGATGCTTTCATGCTTGTGTTGTCCAGTTTCGTAAAGGGAGTAGAAAATGTCTTTGTAGAGGCCAAACCTGGTGGCTGGAACTCGAGTCAGGATGAGCACTCACAGAAGTATGTTCTACACCCTTGACTGGGCCCCTCCACAAGTCCTGATACTCTTCGGTTGTGGAGTATGAGGGCCTGTGTTCTCATTCCTGCCCCCTCTTTCCACTGTAGGCAGCGCTGTTTTAAAGACAACCATTTTACACTTGGCTTTCAGGAAGTGGAAAATTCTGTTTCATCTGAAACTCTCTGAAACTCGGTTGAGCCAGATCCACAGAAAGACTTTAGTTCTTTTGCCTTCCTTGCCTACTTTTTAGTGCAAGGAGAAAAAAAGTTCATTTATTCTCTTTCTGTCTTTATAATGTGATCTTTACCTATGTTGTGATTTTTGAACTTTTGAAATGTTAAGCCACTTTAAGAGAGAGAGGGGGGTTTTATAAAAAGCAGAAAAGAATGAAATTGAGCCATCATGTTTTCAGCTAAATATGGTCGGAGTATAGGCGACTAGGACTGGGTTGGCCTGTAGCAGTAGATCATCTGGGTTTTGTTGTGTTAGATCTGATCCTTAGAGCAGAATTACTTCAAAATATGTATGTAATTTCCACTTTTGTGGTTGGTTAATCCCTCATAGAACATAAAATTATGCGTAATCTGCTTATGAGCAATCAATAATTATTAGTAAACAGGTGAACCTGGACATGGTAGAATTGGATTGTCATGATTGTCTTGTTTTAATTTAAAGCGATAATAAGAAAGCCTTTGAAAAGGCTACAGCCCCGTAAAGGTTAGTTAGCACTTTGTGTCCTGTGTGTTTTCTGACTATCCAATTGTGCTAAAGGTCAGTGTTGTTTAGACGCAGCCTAAATGAGATTGATGAATATGGCAGATTTTTATTTAATCGGAATGGAGAATTACTACTTCATAAGCATTGATCCCCTGAATCCATCTTGCTGGAGAAAATGCACTCGGTCAACACTAGCGAACTACTCTTGAACTAGATTTTGAACTGCCATTTGAATAATCTGAAGAGTGATTAGTGACTGCTAATTACACTAGCAGCAGCTAAATTTTGAGGCATAGCTGCATTTTGTGAAGGAAGTTATGGCAGTGTGTTTGTTTTGAATCTTGTGATTGCTGTGAGCTCATTTCAAGCTAGTCCTAGACTTTAGAGGACAGAGGTGTTTCTTTGAATGTTATAGTTAATGAATTTATCATTTTAAAAACATGAGCAAGAGCGATTTTTTGAGTCCCACGTCATCTTCTTCAGAATGATTGGTCTAAATTTGGGGTGTTCATATGGGGCATAATGTATTTCTAATATGAGCACTAATTCTAAATGCTTATGAGTAGGCCTTGGTTCTTACTGAAGTGATTATGATTTTATAGAGTTCCAGAATTGGGCCCATTGGCATACACTCAAACTTACTTATGAGCTCATATTGATTACTTTAAACATTTTGCCAAGTTTTCTTCATGGGGTTCAGTTCCACTGCTGATAATAAATCTGGAGTGGGAGAGGGATTAGGATGCCTGTACAGTGGTTTTTTGTTCCACCGAAAAGAACACCAACTAGTTCTGTGTCACCCTTGTACGGCTACTAAAAAGGCATATTATCTGTGTTCTAGGAGTTTAATTTCTTCTACTTGATGACTCCTTTTACAAAAAGTGATGTAGATTCTCTATAAAAACTATTTGACATCATAGAAAATAAAATAACGGTAGTCGAAAAAACCCTGGGAGTTTACACGAAAGGAAGATTTCAGAGGGATGGAGACCCTCAGTTAAAACATTAAAACTTCCAAGCAATGGAAAGAAGATTTCTAAAGTGTTGAGCGGTTTTTATGCAAGGGCCTTTGGTCTCCATGAACTTTTATTTTCAACTCAGTGGGCAGGGTCTTTGAGGTTGTGTGCTTTGGGTAGGGGACCTTTTCAGAAATACCAGGCTTTTAGAAAACACACACACGCACACAGCTTTTCTTCTAATCAAGGCCCTGTTTTAAAGTTTGAAAACTTTGATGTGGTCAAAAGAATGAATTATTGCTTCATTGGGGTTTTTTTGGGGTGCCCCGGGCTACAGGGTATTCTCTGCCTGGGCTACCTCGTGGGCCACAGCTGAGGAGGTGTTGGGACCAGGGAGAGCTGCCCGCCCAGACCTGCCCAGCAGGCAGCCATGGGCACCAGGTGGAGCCTCACTGGGAGCAGAGCTGAGGTAGTGCATGCAGGGGTTGCGGAGGGAGGTGCTGGAGGGATGCCAAGGGATCCAAGAGATGAGGAACCTGAAAAAGAAATTCCCTACAGGTCTGTTTTGTTCAAAGGTTTTTGTGGTATTGAGAGACTAAAACACAAACAAATAAAAAGCTCCAGCAAAGCTATATGGTTATAGATAGTACTTGGTAACTATATATTGATCATTTTTGAGAAGGGAAGAATGAAGGAAGGGGGGCGGTGGCAGGGGGAGATGGCAGGAAGAGATTGAGGGAACATGGGTGGGAAGGAGAAAACTACACTGAATCATTTTGGTAAGTGATGTCAGGCTCACTTTATGAGTTATTTTCAAAATTGTTCCTTTTTTACTAAAGGGGCCGAGAGAAAGGGAGACAGAATCGGAAGCAGACTCCAGGCTCTGAGCTGTCAGCACAGAGCCTGATGCAGGGCTTGAACTCACAAGCCATGAGATCATGACCTGAGCTGTAGTAGACGTTTAACCCACTGCAGTACCCAGGCACCCCAAGGGGCCCCTTTGTAATCTTTTTCAGGCAGGGTGCTAAATGCTCATGCTTGTTACTTGATTTAATTCTTACACCGACCCTTTGATATTGTTATCCCCATTGTATAGATGAGGAAACTGAGACTCAGCCTAGTTAACATGTGCAGGCCAAACAGCTAGCATCCAGCCAGGTTTTGAACACAGATTATTCTGATTTTGAAACCAGGCTGCCTCCTTGCCTCCCAACACCTGGAGTTGGAAGGAAAACCTTAGAGATGTGCATGCTAACTCACCTACTACATAAAGTTCAGGAGGTCCAGTCATCCCTGATCCTGGCCAGCAGTGGTGAGGGTGGGTGTGTGGGGGAAGAGGGGACAACAGCTCATACTGCAGGTCTTTGGAGCACACTGTCACGGGGTGGCAGTGGGTGTCAGGCTGCTATGGGGACCTCAATGTGACTTTGGCAGCAGGCTGCTGACTGAGGACGCCCACGGGCGCTCCTTCCTGTGGGAGCACCTGGTGCACCGTGTGCCTTTCATCTCAAATCATTTTCTGCGCTTCTAAATTCAACCTGGCACCGCCACTGGGTAGTATCCCCCGCCTGCCAGTTACTTTGGCAAATCTGACATCTTAACACACATCACCGGGGCTTAGTATCTATTTACTTACAGACGTGACTTTCTCATAATAGGTTCAACATAAAAATCTTGGTGTTAAAATAACAGCGCCTTGCATTTGCATAGCATGTCACAATTTAGGATCACTGATACAGTCATTAATAGGGGGAGTTTGCAATCAATGACCTAGTCATTAATATCTCTGGCTCTGGAATCCCAAAGGCTTGATGAGAATTGGCTTTGCCATAAGCTGAATGTATGGACTCAACAAGTGAGGTGACCTCTCTGAGCCTCAGTTTGTTTCCCAGTAAAGTGGGGCCATGGCATTGTGAGGATTAAATGAAGTAAAGCATGTGAAAGGTTCGGCACAGGGCCTTGGCATGGCATAAAAGCTCAGTAAACAAGAGGTGCTTTGAGTGCCACACGCTTCTTATGTTCCCCTAGTAGCTTTCAAGAACTGCCTTCTCCCTGGACACAAGGCCCTCACGGGGGAAGAATACGAAATTTTATGCACACTTCCACTTTATTCAATTTTTTCAGTACATGACCCCATAAACCTGCGAGCTAGGTGGGATCTTTCCCAGCTTATTCTTAGTGAAACTGCCTCTCCGTGAGCTCAGTCACATGCATTGGCTCGAATAGCAAGAGAGGATCCACACTGTCAGTTATGTCTTTAAACCAGTCTGTCTCCAAGCCCGTTAAAAACGTAGGGTTGTAATGAAGGAGCTGGTGGTCCCCCCCACCCCTGCCCCACATAGAGCTGACTGTCTTCCCTTCGCCTCATTGTGCACTCACCTACCACTGCGGCTAAGGTGCACACATTTTCCATCCTCATTTTACATGTTTGACACTTCCTCATTTCTCACGATTTCCACCTGTGTTATCATGATCTGTGCTTAGCACAGTGCAAAGCATTTATGAGGATGTCTTGCACAAATCAGTGCTCAATAAATATTTGCTTAAGCTATTACAGTGTGAAAAACGCTGCCTTTCTTTTGCTTGCCTTCTAGGAGACTTGGCTCACGGCTGCATGCAAACAAGTCCTTGATTAACTACAGATGAGCTGACCCACTTCTGAGCCCCCAGTAGGTGCCAGGCATGGTGCTGGTGTTAGTCATTCCTTCCCCTCTGTCCTCTCCTCTCCTCATAGGTCTGCAATTCTATGCCAAGCCCCGTCTAATTGCGGGGAACAATGGGGTGGATAAGGTACAGTCAGCTCTTAAGGAGCTTAGATTATTTGTCCTAATCCTCCTAGTAACTTCAGGGGGTAGTTTTTTTTATATATATAAGAAGGAAATTGAGGCTCATGAGGTTAAGTAATTTGCCTAGGGTTGCAGAGCTTGGTCACTTGTAAGGGGAGCAGCAGAATGAGTGTCGGTCTGGCTTCCAAGGCTTTTCACTGCACCAAAGATCTAAGAATCAAACCAAAGGAATGATAACAGAAGAGACTAGAGTGGCAGGGTTTGGGGGTAGGCATGATGTAAAAATTTTAATAGCTGAGACTTGGATAATGCTAATCATGTAAACACTCTCTGTGCCTTGTTCACTTAAACCTCAT
This sequence comes from Suricata suricatta, assembly GCF_006229205.1. Classification (NCBI taxonomy): domain Eukaryota; kingdom Metazoa; phylum Chordata; class Mammalia; order Carnivora; family Herpestidae; genus Suricata; species Suricata suricatta. The sequence goes on along the minus strand of NC_043709.1, from coordinate 15,114,691 downwards.
GCAAACTCCTTGGAGTGCTGTTATTCGCACCCCCACTTTGCAAGTTAAAAACAAACAACCCTGGGGCTGAAAGAGGTTGAGTCATTCACCCAAGGTCATACAGCAAAGACATCAGACTTGAAGCTGGCAGCTGAGCTCCAGTCTGTGTGCTTAACACCTACACTGTCATTAAAACACACGAGGTGCGCTGACATAGACAGGTACCTGGGAATCACAGTGGCTCCATATATCTAGAACTCGCTTTGTGCTGGGTGCTATGCTAACTGCTTTCCACATCTCGCACTGGTAAGATGAGGTGGGCGGATTATCATTCTCCACATTTTACCCAAGGGGACACTGAGGTTTAGAGACTTTGCCTCAAGTCAATCAACTAGTAAGTGCTAAGGCTAGAACTCAGGCCATTCTTTTGCTGCTAGTTACTAAGCCCACATGCTTGCTTTTCCTTCTCCTAGGTGACTCGCAGGAAATGATTCGAATAAAGAAAAAATATGTACCAAATTGTTCATTAAGACGATATAAAGAATAGGAATACTAGCTCAGGGGAACACTGGGCATCTATTAATGATAGATAGGTATGAGGGCTACAGCAAAATCGGAACACTCTGCAGGATAGAATGTGAAGGGGAAACCGAGGAGGCAAGGGTGTACTCAGTCACTGGGGATACAGTTCATATGTGTGCAACATGTGGACACGAGACCCGGGAGCAACACAGAAAAAGGACAAATAACTCACATGTGAGAGAGCTAGGATTGTGGATGAGTATGTTTCTCCTTTCAACATTTAAAAATCTAATTTCTGCAATAGATGAACACAGGAAAGAAAGAAAGCACTTTGCCTAAGAGAAGGATGTTTTGGTGATTCATCTCAAAAGTTCAGGCTAGTTTGAAGTCTGTTTGGGTCCTGTGCTCAGGAGTGCCTGGCTCCTAAGCTTTTGGGGGGCATCCGCATCCCCTAACAGAGATGGTGAGAAGAAATGCAGAAGAGGCAAAAAAGAAACTAGAAAAGGCAATGATGTCAGGAATCAAATAACATCAGATGCTGTGCACAGTGAGCGGCCTTGGCCCTAATACCTTTTTTTAAAAAAAGACTTTGACATGTTTTAATAATGTTGTAATGATAGAAATAGAAACAAAGGCCTGCCAACATTAAGTGGTAGTAGGTATGGTCCCCCATAAAAGTTGAGGGGAGGTGAAATTTTCACAGCCTGCCAATGCAGTTACATGCCTGAGTTCTGGCGTTCCCAGGGATATTTTTAGAGCAGAGATCTGCTTTTACATGGAACTTCTCTTCGACAGGAGATGGCACTGAACACCTTAACTTTAACTTTTTCTAGGCTCCAGGGACTGTTTGTGACTCTGTGATCTGTGAGCTAACAGCCCTGGTGCACCTTGGGGATTTCCTCCTTAATTCCTGTATATTGCAAATAATGACCCCTTCATGAATCTCTTTGACCACTTCAGAGTTTTACGTTTTAGGTTTTCCTAAAGCGAGAAAGGGCAGTAACATTACTGAATACTTGTTGTGTCTCTGGTGTTATGTTCGATGCAGCTCAGTACTCACGGTGAGACTTTAAGGCATATATAACTCAGATATGAGAGTATAAGTTAATGGTTAGGTGTAACCGCTGACTTGTTTTTAGTCAAATTGTCATACTTTAAATATATTCCTTCACCTGCAGGAGCTTTTAAGGTTTTTTTTTTTTTTGCTTGTGTGTGAATAGTGACTTTATGTTTTTTGTTTACTGTTGTATCTTCAGAGTCCAGAATAGTGTCTGATAGAAATCGCTCAATAAATAATTTTGGAATGACTAACTAAAGGGAAAATAAGTTAATCGTTAGGTTAGAGTCAGGTTCAGATCTTGACTCAGCTGCTACAGTGTTTGTGAAGATGACAATGCTTGCATTGCAGTCACATTCCAGGAGATGACTAGTGTCCCCTTGGGCGGACCCACATTATGCCATGGTTGAGACCCCAGCTGATGAGGAAGAGACACAGGGACAGTGACCACATGGTCCGGGTAGGAGAATGAATATGGTCAGCCACAAAGTAAGCGGAGTTCTTATCTTTTCTCATCCAGGCCTTTCTCTCTGGGCCTTGCTTTCCCCCGCTTTGTAAAACGAGATAGTAATTCCTGTGTATACATGAGGAGGTATGTGAACAGTTTAGCGCAGTGGTACAGAATGGGCGCTAAGACAGTGGTAGTTATTGTAACTATAACAGAGAAACTGAGGCTCAGAAAGGCGAAAGTACTTGGTCAGGTTCACGAGCTGGTGAGATAGCGAGGCTTAGCAGTTAGGCCTTCTCATTTTTTGCTCCGTATTGGGTTCCCCTGGCCCACGGGAAGGGGCTTCCTCGCTGTGGCCGAGTTTGTTGGTTCAGGCCCCCACACTTGCTGGTTTCCAGACCTGCAGGAGAGATTCCCCGGGGTAGGAAGCAGGAGCCAGCACGGGCCGCAGGTGCACTTCAGGAGTCCGGAGAGGCAGCTAGAAACAAACAGAGTGAGTCGTTTGGGCAGATGAGAAAGCACTGAGGCTGTAGGGCCTTGAGGAAGGGCGGTGTTAAGTGGTAGTAGAAGTCAGATCACCTTGTGTCCCCTCAGCATCTCTCCGAGACTTCTTCATACGATGTCATCACCATCTGAGTCTCACAGGAGGCTTCGGAAGCAGGCTTTCTTATTTGACCAATGTGGACGTGCACACTGAGGCATACATACAGTGGGAGTTTGGAGAGGATTATTTTTTAAAGGAATATATTAGAAATGAGAAGGAGATGAAAACACAGCTCAGATTTTAAAGGAAAAGAAGAAAAGTAAAAGGCAAACTGGCAAGGGTGTTTCTTAGTAAGTACCGTGAGGAGAATGAGTGGGGTTACCGGCTGGGAATCTCGTCGCTGAGGGTAAAGTGTTAAATTGAAAGAGGAAGCGAATCCTGTGCCGATCTTTGCAGACAGACAGACCCAGGCCATACGGTGTTGAGCAGACAATCGGTAAGTGGGCTGTTTCCATGTATGTAGTATCCGAACATCCTGGCCACTGTATACAGTGGGCACCAATCAGCTGCAGGGACAAAGACAGCCCAGCAGGTACATCCTCAGGCCCGGGGCATGGGACTGACTGTGTGCCAACCCATTCACACTTGTCTTTTCCTGGCCACACATCTGTGTAAAGCATAACTTCTGTATGCTTTACAGGAGCAATGCGTCTATATTGCTATAATTAAATGAGATAATCTGTGTAAATAACTGTCCCTGGAGTGTAGCGCTGATGCTCCAAGACTGGGCTCTGATGATGATATGGATGAAGATGGTAGGAAGCCACGTTTCAGGAGATGTCACTGCTGTCACCTGACACTCACCTCCTCTTGCTGTGACTGAGGCCCCAGCAGATGATGATGAGATGTGGGGACCCAGGGTCGCTGGTTACACGGATTGGCCAGGGTTGTGAGTACATTTAGCTAGAGAGAGGCAGAGTTCTTATTTTTTGTCATCTCACTGCCTCTGTTCTAAGCCTCTCAGACTTACTTAGACTCTTGCAGTGGCCTCCTACCCCAGGGGGGACCGTGAAGTCCGGGACAGTCCTGGTGTATGCTCGTGGTCCTGGCAAAATTATTAATAATGCAGCTTTTCGGTCTCAAAAGTTTGGATCATATGTGATGTGGTCTCCTGCTTCCCTTTCTCTTCCCTCTGAGATTGTGTTTAGCAGCACCAAATGGAGCTGCCCACGGAATGGTTTTGCTTATGTCATACTCCACACAAAAACTTTTAGAGGGTCCCAGCCACCTGTTAAATTAAGTCCAGACTCCTTAACTTAGTCCTAAGTACAGAGGCCGGTTTTCATGTGTGCATGTGCAGTGGCATCTTCCAGAGTGCTAGTGGAACGGGACAGCCTCAACAAACACACGTTGAATTAATCCTTGAAATGAATGTGGGCATTCATGGTCAGACTGCTGGTCAGTTTCTTTTCTTTCTGTTTTTTAATGTTTCATTTTTTTAAAGTTTATTTTTGAGAGAGAGAGAGAGAGAGAAAGAGAATGAGAGAATGCAAGAGGGGGAGTGGCAGAGAGAAAGGGAGACAGAATCACCAGCAGCACAGAGGCCAACATGGGACTCAAACTCATGAACCATGAGATCATGACTTGAGCTGAAATCAAGAGTTGAGGCCTAACTGACCGAGCCACTCAGGAGCCCCTGCTTGTCAGTCTGTTGAAGGCATAATCCTTTGGCCAGCTTCAGGGCCTTTGCACATGACGTTCCTTCTGCCAGGAACACTCCGCCCTCCCTGTTTATCTGGGGTGGTAACATGACGCCTTCATAGTCTTTAGCTGTCAGTTTAATGCTACTTCCTCCAAGAAGCTTCCCTGACTCACATATCAGACCAGACACACAGACACACATACATGCACACACACACACATTCTCTCTCTCTCTCACTCTTCCCGTCTCCCGTGGCTCTCTTGGGAATTACATGACTATTATTTAACAGCTGACTCCCACACTTTAACCGTCCCTGTCACCAGAGCTGTGTCTGTGTGGTTTACTGCTGCCCCCCTGTTGTGTAGCACAGTGCCAGGCACATGGTGCCCCACAGAGTGGAGAAAGCAGTGGTGAGATGAATGAACGTACATCCCTCATAGGCTACGCTTTCGGAGCCAGTGTGGCTCAGGTCCCTTGCTCCAAGCCTTCCCATAGCTGCTTAGCACATTCAGGAAAAATACGCAGTTCTCACTAGGGCCAGCCAGCGAGTGCCTTCCTGCTTTCGGCCCTTCCTTCCTCTGCCTCCATTTCCTGCTGCTCTCACCCCTCCTCGCGCTCTCCCGCATCCTGGTATTCAGGCTCCTTCCTCCTCAGGCCTTTGCCCCTGCTCCAATACAGGGTAGTGTTCCACTACCCAAAACAGCACCCCCGACTCCCATCCTGTGGCTTCATTTTCCTCCGACACTCCTTGTGCCCTGAAGTCACCTTGCTATTTTGTTTTTGTCCCATCCCCACCACAGAATAGAGGCTCCCCAAGAGCAGGGGCCTTGTCTGCCATGTCCATCACTAGAACCTTAGAGCCTGGCAAACAGTTGGCACTAAAGCAGTATTTCGTGAGTGAGGAAAGGAATGAACGAAGGGGCAGGGTGGGATGGCCCCTTGGAGGCAGGGCAGGGGCCCCTTCCTGGAACCCAGAGGCCCCTGGGGCAGGGACTGTGGTGTTGCCATGGCAACCCACTGACCTGAGGCCTCCCCCCCTCCCCTTGGAGAGGCCACACAGCTGCCCACTTCCTGGGCCCAGACTTCCCACGTGTCCCTGTGTGTCACCACTGTGGGGAGCCCAGGGCAGAGGGAAAACAGGGCTGAGAGATGAGAGAATGATGAAGAGGAAGTCACTCCCTGGTGCCTGGGGAGACAGGAGCAGGCCTTGTTGGCGTGGTTCCACTGGTAATGGCCAGGGCCGTGGGGGGAGGGGAGGGGAGACTAGGGGGCGCTCTGGTACCTCCGGGACCCGGGGCCTGGTCCTCCCTTGGCAGCTGCGAGTGAGTGTGCCGTGTCGAATTTGATGTAGCATTTCCAAAGCTGTGAGTTCCTAAAATAGGCCCCAGCACGGTGCCCTGAAAGACTGTTGATACAAAGAATATGAATAACGCCTTCTATTAAAACCCAGTGACACTTTCTAAGTCAGGCGGCATTTTCTTCAGGTATTGCATAAGTCGAGAACTCCCTGTTCCCATCTAGTTCCTCAGAAACAAAGCTCGTCGTGTTCCCTCCCCCATTGCTTAAAAATGACGCTGGCTCCCAGCTGCCTGCCGGCTCTTGGCCTGGGGGGCAAGGCCTGGGCAACCCGCTCCTCACACACTCTCCCAGCTGCTCCCCCCCACCCCCCCCCCCCGACCCTGCCTCCGGTCACCAGTCAGTGGACTCTTCCCCTTTCCCAGAACCCTCTTTGGGCTTTTGTTGGTGACGTGGCCCTCCTGTCCTCTTCGGTCTGGCAGGTGCTGAATCCTTTAAGGACCAACTGAAATGCCACGTCCTATGTGCAGGCCAAGATGGAGGCTCCCTTCTCTGTGATTCCGTGGCACCTTATTATACTTAGAGACCTGCTCTTGGTTACCTGCTGGCTTCTTGAGGTAGTGTGCCCCGGTGAGAACAAGCCAGCCTCAGAGGAACAGACCTGACCCAGCTCAGCCTCTACCTCACTGGCTGGCTTAACCTAGCTTCTCTGAGTCACTGTTTCCTCCTCACGAACTGGAATTAGTCAAGGCTCTGCTTCAGAGTTGCTGTGCGGAGTAGAGAGGAGGCATGTGAAGCAGGGTGACTGATGTGGAGGGAAATGCTTGTTAAACGCTGGACATTGCCATTACTGCCCGTCCTCATTACTCAGCGTGAGCTCCTGGTGGATGGAGACCATGCTTTCCTCATCTTGCCATGGCCCACGAAGCCAAGCATGCTAAGTGCTTCGCCTGTAGTGTTTCAGCTAATCTTTGGAGAACCTGGAAGGTAGGGCTCTTTTGGAAGGCTCAGGAATCGTTCTGATGTTACATAGCTAGTAAGTGGCAGGGCTGGGATTTGAAATCCAGTTGCCCTAACTCTGAACTCCACATCCTTCCCGGCCTGCCTCTGCCTTCTCTCTCATCTGGTACTGTCTCCCCCTTGGTCACTCCATCAGCCATTGGGCCTTCTTGCCATCCCTTGACCCATGATCATGGGTCACCCATGATCCCAACTCAGGGCCTTGGCCTCTGCGGTCCCCTCTCTGTGAGCCTTCGAAAGCCTTACTCCCTCACTGTCCTCAGTCTCGGCTCAATTGGTGCCTCTTCTCAGAGGCCTTCCTGGGATGAGGATGCATTGTCCTTCATCCTGTTCTCTAACCCTGCTTTACTTCATCACAACCCATTGCCACCAGCTGTGAGCTTGACACCATGCCAGGCTCTAGGGGGATACATGTGGAAAGGATAGACACAGTTGTTAGAACTTATATTTTTAAAGTAGGGAAAATAATAAAAAAGAATATGTAAACAAGATATTTTTGGGTCCTGAGATTCTGGTCTACCAGATATACCATGCTGTAATATATTGACTCCCTGTTAAAATATATTTGTCGTCTTCTGTTACAACTTTACATGGAAGGCAGTTGATAATTATTTGCAAAATGAATGAATGGATGGATAGATAGCCTAAGCTATCTATGACTGGTCTGTGCCCAGTATGAATTAGCAAGGAGAATAAGTGTAGTCTTTGAGATCGAAAATCTGGGTTTGAATTCCGACTTTGATCCCTCTGTGTGTGTGACATTGGTCAAGCAACTGTCATGGTCTAGACCCCAGTCACTGTCATGGTCTAGACCCTAGTCTCCTTCTGTGGGTGAATTTCTGTCTCAAGAGGTGGAAGTTCAGATCAGTTCCTCGTGTCGCTGTAAACTTCAAGGATTACATGGCTTTGGACAGCCATCTTGGTCAGCTCCTCTTGCCAGACCGATACTGCTCTGAGCCTTGGGCAGGCTAGGTCCCTGAGGCAGGTACTTCCTAGTTGTTCTTTGCTGCTGCAAAGGGAACTAAGCCTTCTAGGAAATGCAATCTAAAGTGGGGAGTCATGAAGATCTGCCTTTAAGGAGTGCAGGGTAAACTCCCCAGAAAGTGAAAATCCACACGGCATGATTGGCGGCATCCTTCCTGCCCATGATCTCAGATGGGTCCTATGTAATGATGCTTCGCAGCCCAGGAGCTGACACTCACAGCCATCAGTACATCCTGTTGGGCACTTAGAGCAAGTTTGGTCCTTACTGAAAGATCAGATGGATTTTACCGCACCAAGAATGGGAGCAGGGAGATTAGCTAAGTGCAAACGAGCTGTCCTGTGTCCCAGGAGTGGGTGCCCTACTGCTGTGCTGGTAACAGTCTGCCTTGGGCTAGAACCTCTGCTTCAAGCCTCAGTTTTCATATCTATAAATAGAGATATTAATACATACCTCATACTGTTCTGAGATCCCTTTTAATTTGCCATGTATGTGAAAATGCCTTGCAGAGTACCTGGCACACAGTAGGAACTTAATGTTATTTTTCAGAAAGAAATAAGGCATTTAACAACCCATATTTATTGTGCAATATCCACAGGGACAGGCACAGTGCCAGTGCCTGGGTCCAAGGGGAACAGAAAGGCCAGGGTCCTTGTGCTCCTGAGTTTGGGGAGTAGCATCTGCCTCACTCTCCAAATGGCAGCTGCAGGGTGGAAGGCAGTCTTCTTCATGTTTGTTTCACTCACAGCTTTTCATTGTTGCTTTTTCTTTCTAGAAGGCACAAGCTAGACATTGGTTGAAATTTGCTTTCTGTACTTGGAAAATCACCTTTGATATGTTGTATGATTTCATGCCTTATGTGGTAAAAAACACACAAAAAAGATTAGGAAATTCTATAGATATGTGGACGTGTCTACTTATATGATGTGCATTCTTCAATATCACGTGTGTCAATAATGTAACATTTATTGAGACCATCCTCTAGCAAAAACCTCATGCCAGGTGCTAGTGAGAGTCAAAAGAAATAGAATAACATGGACTTCATTCTTTAGATATTTAAGGCCTAAACAGAAGGGCCTGTCATGTATAACAAAGGCTGGCAAAGAAATATGTGAATGAATTTAGCAAAAAATTGTAATGTGTAAGTAGAGTGTTAGCAGAAGTTCAAACACAAGGCAGACTGTGATCACTGATAGTGTTGGCACTGTGTGCCGGAGACCGTATGGATCACAGGAAGAGGGGAGCTCAGCCCACACTGGGAGAGAGCATACTGGTTATGACCTACGTCTGAATGCCAGTCTGCCCCTGACTAGCTGGGTGACTCCGGACAAGTCACTTAATCTTACTGAGCTTTAATTTTTTTAATACCACCTACCTCAAGGTTGTTATGAAGATTAAGTATGATGGTGTTTGTACTGTATTCGCATAATTCTTGGCATATAAAGACCCAAGGTATGGCAGCCTTTATTATTATTTTTAAAATCACATAATCTACAAATAAATTAGTTAGATAAACCCAGCACTTTATTAAAAATCCAATATACCTGTCATTCTGGTTGAGTAACTCTTGATCTTTGCAAGACCAAAATACATTGTTAGTAGTTTTAAGGTATATAAATTTTACTTCATATTACCTCTTTTTACCTAAAAAGAGGCCTTCCAGTCATATAGAGCAGGCTGACTTAGGGGACATGAGCGCAGATGCCACTACTGAGCCCTATGAGGGAAGAGGCAAAGGTAGAGAGCATCTGTAGATCCAAGGCCTGTCTCACTTTCGTCTGTGCAGTCTGGAATGTAAGACCTCTAAATGCTCTGAAAACTCCACGTGTCCAGAACAGTAGAGGTGATGGTTCTGCCGTATTATATTTGGCACTGCTCAGAACATGGTCCGGACCCTCAGAGTTCATTCTGGATGGCACATGTTCAAATGAACATTGGTTAACTAGAAGCCAGCCAGATGCAGGTGAAGTGGATGGCAGAGATGTGGGAACAATTCCTTCCGAGCAAGAGCCAGAACAAGTGAGGTACTTGGACCAGAAAAATGGAGCCATGGGGGCTGTCTTCTTATATCTGCCATGTGCATGACAGACCACAGGTACTCTGTGCTGCCCCCTGGGAGAAGAGCGGGGTGGCAGAATGGCTATAGGCATCGGCCATGATGTCAGACCTGCGAGGGTGCAGGAGGTGGAGGAAAGGGTTATTGGTGACATTTATTCTCTGGTTCTTTCCTGGCCCTTCCAGCCCTCTCTCTCTTCTCATAACCCTGCTCTCATCTCTCTCCAGTGTTGAACAACATGGAGGAGACACATAGCATCTGGAAAGTTCTTCCTCAACTGGGCCTCTTGTGGGCTGGTGTTGCACTGTCCTTGCCCTTGGTGTTCAGAGCCAGCTCCCCTTCGGAATGTTACCAGGCGTTCTTCAGAGAATGTCCTGTCAATCACTGGGGATTCTCACCTGCAGGAATAGGCCCTTCTGAGGACTCCAAATCTAGTAGGACTCATCTGGCACAGGCAAATGGGTGAGAGGGAGAGTGTTTCTCTTAGTTCCCTGTGTCTGCTGGGTGTGTGTGCCTGTGTGTATGTGTGTACGTGCACACGTGTGCGTGTGTGAATGTGTGCATGCCCACACGGGTGTGAGAGTCACTGGATGTGAATACCTCACTAGGAAGACCAGGGCTGGTCCAGAACAAGAGCAGTTGCTTTTGGTGGTGTGATTTGGCGGAGGAAGGGGCTGCAGACATTGAGAGCTGCCGTCCAGCACCAGCCATGGCTGTTGCCAAGGAAATTGTGCCAGAACTCGAGGGGATTAGAAGATCCGAGTGGAGATATTCTGGAGACTCCTGAAAAGAATTCTGGAGATTTGTATCCAGATGCATCTTTGGATGCGACGTGATGGCAAACACCCACCTAGCACCAGCCCAACTTTGAAACCACCACAAGCCATTTGCTTCTACATTGCGCGGTTGGTGTCTGGAAGGGGTGGTGTTTTCATGTTTTGAATTTCTCTGCGGCTCAGTGTTTCCTCAGAAGTAGCAGATTTCCATTTCCTCTGAACAAGCTGGCTCCTGTTCCTCCCTTTGGATATCTCCCCTGACTTATTTATCGTTTAGGAAGCAGCTTTTAAAAGAGCAGTTTGTTGGGACATAAAACATAAAACAAAAACGCAATATGTCTCCCTGCCGTCCCCCTGCCCGCACCCCCTAGCTCACTGGTCAGCATCAGCTTGGCTTCTTTTGAAAATATGTTCCCTAAGGTGTTAACTCATGATCTTGTCCTTGGCCTTTTGAACTATGAGGAGTCACATTACTTACTCTAAGCTTCAGTTGCTTTCTAGGAAAAAATGGGAATGAAAATCTTTTCCTCTGGGAGTTGTTGCCCGACTTCAACGAGATAACATAGGTCAAGGGGGCTGGCATGGTAGCACAGGTGATCAGTAAACACCAGCTCCTATATTGTAAAGTCAGCAGTTGGAGACTGCACCATTCAGAAGCACATGGCCATAAGTCTAGTCAGCTCTGCTCTAACACTGCATATGCATTCCTAAAACTCCTGAGCTTGGCACTCTGCAAAACTGCACAATAAAAGCCACAGTGTTTACTAGAAAAATAAACTAGGGGCATAACACTCAAGAACTTTGTCAGTGACACATTTAAAAAAATAGGAACCTAATGAAGATGATAGCACAGTTTTGCACATGTTAATGGTTAAGAGGTCCACAAATACAATAAATATGTCACGTCACCTTGGAAAAGCCCTGAAGTTTGCTCTTGGAAGTGGATGTCAGAAAGGCTACAACTTGTGAGTTGCCCTGAAGTGGTAAAACATGGGTTCTCCAGGCAGGTGTGGCTCCTAACACATGTGGTGAACTAAAGTGGCCGGTAGACGGCCGAGGCATGAGCACGTGTGGATTTTGCCTATTCCTGTGGGCTTCAGTGCAGCTATGTGTGGTTTTCCGCTTTTCACTGATGCTTCTTAGGGAGGAAATTGAGCGTCAGCAAACACGAAGTTCACTCTCTGCTCAGATCATTCCTCAGTGTATTACTTGTGCTGGAACACATTCCTATTTTCAAAATCAGCATTCTAGCAGATCTGACTATACCTAGCTGATGTTGAACGAACGAACGAACGAATGAATGAATGAATGTATGAATGAAACTGGTCCAGACAATGGAATACCATAGCACCACAGTATGGAAAGTACTTTTGTAGACTTTGCAATTGGATTAAAAGAAAGGGTCTTTTGGATTTTAAAAGTCCTACATAGCTATTGTAGAGTTTTTAATATGTCCTCCTCCTGTGGCTTTTTGGCTTGTGTTTGGAAGTTCCCCTTTGGGGGTCCCCCAGGCAAAGGGTAGTGAGCTATGAAGTTCCCTGCCCCCTTTCTCCACTTCAACCAGAGCCCCCTTTTATCTGCTTTCCTTTTGTGTTTTTGTTTAAATAAAAGGTTCTGCTGCTAATTTGCCAATCTGCAAACCATCACCAGTGATTTAGTTAACCAAACTTTGTTTTACAAACAACTTCTCAGGAATGTATCTTCTTTGCAAAGAAAGAATTTTCAGTGGTACTGTGGGGCTGGGAATCCTCCAGAAGTAGTAGAGTCTGACCAGGAAATACAAGTGGGCTTCAATCACCATTTTGTGTCTGAACCCCTCAGCCAAGGCTCATCAGCAATGGTGACTGCGGGGCTTCGTGGAAAGTCAGATTCCAGGCCGGGTCAGTCTCAGATGAAAGCTGATGGGCAATTGAATCTAATGTGTTTATGATGTTCTTGTCTCTTCACAAACACCAACAGCAATTCTGCAAGTCTGTGATTGTCTTTCCCCTTTCTCTCTTTCTTCTGTTTTTGTTTCTTTTTTGTTTTTGTTTTTTTGTTTTTTGTTTTTTTTTTTAGAGAGCTGGATTGAAAGATGTCTCAATGAAAGTGAAAACAAACGTTATTCCAGCCACACATCTCTGGGGAATGTTTCTAATGATGAAAGTAAGTGCTCGAAATTCATTCTTCCACAATGTCCTAGACATAGCCAGTGTCCTCGTGGGAGGGATAGTGCCTCTTGAATGCTAGGCCGGGGCATGTCACCGGGAACAAGAGACTCTGAAGCCATTTATGGAATACATTAGGCCCTCCCTGGAATATTCTGTGGTAGGGAGTGCAGTATAGTCAGGTAGTCACGGAAAGGGGGCCACAGCAGATACTTGCTGTTTAAATGTTCATAATTGTCTGAGTCCCCAGAGAGCGCCCCCCCCCCCATTACAGTGATGGGCAAATGTGGACCCTGATGGGAAACAGGAAAGGCCATTCTCGGTGTCACTGTTGACGTGGGATTAAAGTAGCATGTCATGGCATTATTGTTTCAGAGTCATGAATGTCCTTGCTCTTTGAAAAGAAAAGATTTCTCCCAGGTCTTGGACTAGGGAATTGGAGTTAGTGGGAAGATATAACTGCTGTGTTTACACCTTTCCCTGGGTTATGTTAGATCGGGTCTTCTGGGCGCCTCATGTTAAGAGACTTAAGACTAACTGGGACTTGTATTTGCCCCCTAAACACTAAAAAAGGGGGACAGCTGATTGTAAATGTAACTTCCAGAAGGGACAGAGTGTCCTCTCCCTTGGCTGGTAAAGGGCCTCTCCTTAGGTTTCTCAGACCATGGCCAGGGACCACCTGCTCCTTAAGCCCAATGGTGTTTGCTAGACACTCTGAACAGCCACCTTCTTCCAGAGTCCCTTCCCCCGTTGGCATTCTGGCATCATGATTTTGCTTCATTTTATAAAATTGAGATAAATTGAACATAAAGCACATAAATCTTATGTGAATGGTCCCATGAATACCCACCCCCCCTGCCCCGATTTTGTCTCTACCGATGTAACCAGAAGAGATAGAACATTTATCTCCCTGGGAGGTTCCTTCATGTCTCATCCCTGTGAATAACTACTGTCCTGAATTTTATCACTATGGTTTGCTTTTGCCTGTTTCTGAAAGATTATATAAATGGACTTACAGAGTCTGTAAGTCCATTTTGTCTGTAGCTCTTTTCACTCAATGTCTGTGCGATGTAGCCATGCTGTTGTATGGAGTACTTTTTCATAGTTGTTTGGTATTCCATTGTATGCATATACCACGGGTTACACATCCATTTAAATGTTGATGGTATTTTAATTCTCAAGTTTTTTCTATTTCTTAACATCTCTGAGTATTCTTTGTTTTACTGTGCTAATATATGTGTACGATAAAATTGTCCATTTTAACCATTTTCAAAGGTATTAAGTACATTCATCTTCCCAAACTGAAGGTTTGACAATAACTTCCCATTCCCTCTCCCTCTAGTCCCTGGAAGTTACTATTCTACTCTCTGCCTCTAGGAATTTGACTATATGAAATAGAGGGGCACCTGGGTGGCTCAGTTGGTTAAGCGTCTGACTTTGGCTCAGGTCCTATCTTACTGTTCATGACTTCAAGCCCCGCATCAGGCTCTGTGCTGACAGTCCAGAACCTGGAATCTGCTTTGGATTCTGTGTCTGCCTCTCTCTTTGTCCCTCCCTTGCTTGCATTCTATTTCTCAAAAATAAATAAACATTAGAAAAAGCAATAAAAAAGTAGAGTCACATAGTATTTGTTTTTATGTAACTGGCTTATTTTACTTATTTCAGGCTTTATACTGCAGCATGGGTCAGGCATTTCCTTCCTTTTAAAGGCTGGCTAACACTCCATTTTATGTATATACCGCATTTGGTTTATCCATTCATCCATTGATAGACATTTGAGTTGTTTCCACCTTTTGGCTATTGCGAATGATACTGCTATGAACATGGGTGTACAAATGTCTGTACAAATGTCTGCTTTCAGTCTTTTAAGTATATACCCAGGAATAGAATTGCTGGAAAATAAGGTAATTCTATTTTTAATATCTTGAGTTATCACCATACTGCTTTCCACAGTAGCGGCACCATTTTGTATTACCATTAGAAATGCATGAACTTTCCAGTGTTTCCACATTTCTGCAAATTCTTGTGATTTTCTATGTTTTTTTAAATAATAATCATCCTAATGCATGTAAAGTGGGATCTCATGATTTTGATTTGTTTTTCCCTAGTGAATAGTGGTGTTGAGCATCTTTTCATGTGCTTATTAATCATTTGTATATCTTCTTTGGAGAAATGTCTGTTGACTCTTTTTACCCATTTTTTAATTTGAATTGTTAATTTTTTTTGTTACTGAGTTGTTGGAATTCTTTATATATTTTGCATATTAACCCCTTATCAGATACATGATTTGCAACTATTTTCTTCCATTCCATGGGTTGCCTTTTACTCTGTTAGTTGTGTAACACTGATGCAACAGAAGTTCTTAATTTTGATGTAGCCCAGCTTATCCAATTTTCTTTTGTTGTCTGTGCTGTTGTCAGATCCAGGAAATTGTTGCCAAATCCAACACCAAGAAGCTTTTCCTCTATGAGAGTGTTATAGTTTTATCTCTTATGTTTAGGTTTTTGATCTACTTTGAGTTAATCTTTGTATATGTCATAAAGTAAGGGTCCAAATTTTTTTTTTTTTTTGCTTGTGAATAACCAGTTTTCCCAGCACCGTTTGATGAAAAGACTGTTCTTCATTGAATGGTCTTGATACCCTTGCTAAAAATCATTTAACCATATATATGAGGCTCTATTCCTGGTCTCTCTATTCTGTTCTGTTCTGTTCTGTTGGTCTTTATGCCAGCACCACACTATTTTAATTACTGTAGCTTTGTATTAAGTCACATGTGTATGTGTGTGGGACCTTCTTGCCTATTTGCTCTGACTAGGTCTTCCAGGAATGTGTTAAATAGAAGTGGCAAAAGTGAGCATCTTTGTTTTATTCCTGATCTTAAAGGAAAAGCTTTCAGTCTTTCACCATTAAGTATGATGTTTATTGTGAATTGTTCATATAGGCTTTTAGTGTGTCAAAATAGTTTTCTTCTGTTCCTATTTTGTTGAGTGTTTTTATCATGATAGGGTGTTAAATTCAGCCAAATGCTTGTATTACATCAATTGAGATGATCATGTGGCTATCCTGTTAGCACACTGTACTCCGTTGATTGATTTTTCTATGTTGAACCATCCTTGCATTCAGGGAAGAAACAAACTGCAGCTGGTCATGGGGTACAATCCTTTAACACACTGTTGAATTCTGTTTGCTAGTATTTTGTTGAGGATTTTGCATTAATATTCATGAGGGCTGTGGGTCCAGCGTTTTCTTTTCTTGTAGTGTTTTTCCTGGCCTTGGTATGAGGATAATGCAGGCCTCATAGAATGAGTTTGGAAGTGTTCCCTCCTCTTCCATTTTTTTGGAAAAGCTTGAAAAGGATTGATAAACATTCTTGTAGATATCCTCTTTTGTGATCTGCCTGTTCATATCGTTGGCCTGTTGGTTTCTTTTTAAGTTGTGCTGTTTGTCTTTTCCTTAATGGTTTGTAAGAGTTGTTTTATATTCTTAGTAGGGGATGTTTGTCAAAGAAAAGTATTCCAAACATCTCTCAGTTTGTAGTCCGCCTTTCTTTCTCTTAGTGGTATCTTTTGGTGAACAGACGTTCTTTGTTTGAGTAACATCCAATTTATCAGTGTTTTTCTTTTGTAGTTGGTGCTTTTTGTTTTGTATTAAGAAATCTTTGCCTACCCTGGGTCATTAAGATATTTTTTCATGTTATTAGTTAAAAATTTTATTGTTTTGTCTTTTATGTTTATGTCAGTGGTCCCTCTGGAATTGTTGTATATGGTGTAAGGGAGGATTTCTTGTTTTATTTTAATTTCTGACTAATAGGGCACCTTTTGTTGAAAAGCAAATCCTTTACCCACTACAATCAGGAGATCGTATACATGCGGATCTATGTCTTGACCTTTATTCTGAACCATTGGTCTGCTTGTCTATTTTGGGATCATAAAATGTTTTCTTTAAGATTGTTTTAATTAATTTAAATTCTTTCCATACAGATTTTAGAATCAGCTTGTCAGTTATTAATAAAAATCCTGCAGGGATTTTCACTGGGATCACACTGAATCTACAATCAGTTTTGGAAGAATTGATAACTTACCAACATTAAATTTCCAGTCTATGTCTGTGGCCTTAGACTTCCACCTATTAAATGGGCTTTAATTTCTTACAGTAGCATTTC
This sequence comes from Suricata suricatta, assembly GCF_006229205.1. Lineage (NCBI taxonomy): Eukaryota > Metazoa > Chordata > Mammalia > Carnivora > Herpestidae > Suricata > Suricata suricatta. The sequence continues at coordinate 15,098,060 of NC_043709.1, read as the reverse complement.
ATAGATTTTAGTGTTGGGGTTTTGCACATCTTTCATTAGATTTATTCCTAGGTAATTGATGCTTTTCAGTGCTATTCTAAGTAGTAGTATTTATTTTTTTTTCTAATCATTAGTTGCTAGCATATGGAAATACAGTTGATTTCTTAGATAATGGCTATATCCAGCCCCTTTGCTAAACTTGCTTAATTATGAGTTTGCTTTAAAAAATGATTTCTATGAACATAATCATCTCACCTGAGAATAATGATAGTTTTCCATCTTCTTTTATAGTTTTTACATATTTTTTTTCTGTGCTCTTAGAGATCTTACTGTAATGTTGAGTTGAAGTGGTGATAGTAGACACCTTGTCTTGTTCCTGACCAAGGAGGAAAGCAGTTTATGTTTCACCATGAAGTGTGATGTTTACTGTGAATTTTTTTTTTGTAGGTATTCATGATCAAATCCCTGGTTTGCTGAGAGATTTTTCTTGAGTGGGTGTTGACCTTTATTAAATGTTTTTTTTTTTCTGCATCTGTTGAGATGATCATATGTTTTCTCCTGTATTCTAATAAGGTTGCAAATAACATGGATTAATTTTTGAGTAAAGCCAATCTTGCATTCCTGGAATAAATGGCACTTGGTCAAAGTATTATCCTTTTATCTATTTCTGGGTTAGATTGGCTACTGTTTTGTTAAGAATTTTGGTATCTATTATTCATGAGATTTTTCTGGCTTCAGATTTGCCACAATTTTACTTTCAGACCTCCTAAAAAGAAGTGGAGAGTTTCTTCTTTTTTGTTTCTTCTGAAAACTTTGTGTAAGATTGGCATTATTTACTTCTTAGATGCTAGGAAGAATTCAACACCAAAGTCTTTTGGGCTTGGAGTTTTCTTTGAGGAAACTCAAAACTTTCTCTGAGGATTATTCTATTTCTTGATTTGTTACATTTAGAAAATTGTTATTTTTAAGGAATTCGTTCCACCTATAATTTCAAATTTATTTATATGATCTTGTTTAAACTTCCTTTTGTTTTTCTCATTTCACATCCATAGTGATGTCCCCTTTCATTTATGATATTGACAGTTGATGTTCTCTCTATTTCCTCAACCAGTCTTGCCAGAGTTTATCAATTTTATTAGTCATTTCAAAGATTCAACTTTTGGCCTTAGTGTTTTTCTCAACTGACATCTTTTTCCTATTTCTTTTATTTCTGCCTCTCTCCTGTATATTGTTTTCCTTCCTTCTCTTTTCTTTGAGGTTAATTTTTTGTCTTTTCTAGCCTTGGAGACAGACTTAGATTATTATTTCAACCTTTTCTGAGATAGGCACTTAGAGATACCAATTTTTCTCTAAGCACTGTGTAAGTGCATCCCATAATTTTCCTGAGGTCATACTTCCATTATCCTTCAATGAAACTCATGTTCTAATTTCTATTGTGATTTCTTCTTTTTACTCTTGGTTTATTTAGAAATCTATTGCTTAATTTTCCAAACATTTAGTTATTTCCTACTGGTTTCTATTGTAATCCCACTATGGTTGGAGAATATATTCTGCACAATTTTAGTATTTGAAATTGTTGCGACTTGGTTTTTGTCCCGACAGATAGTTTATTTTGGCAAATGTCCACATATGCTCATAAAGAATGTGTATTGAATGGATACTGGATGAAGTCAATTAGATCAAGTTGTTAATGGTATATATTTTTTTCATCTTTCTATTTCCAACCTTTCTGAATTCAGTATTAAGGTGTTTGAAAAAATCCCATCTGATAATCTGTATCTTAAATTGGAATATTTAGATCATTTAAATGTAATGGACTTAAATTAAATTACACTTTTGGGCTTAAATCCACATACTTACTACTTAATTTTGATTTGTCCCATCTGTCTTTATTTTTTTGTTCTTCCCTTTTTGCTTTTTTGAGAGGGATGGTGCAGTTTAAAATTTCTTCTTTGATGTTTTCCTCTGCTGACTTTTCAATGACACAGTCTTTATGAGTGGCTATCTTTGGGATTACGACGTGCATCCCTCCTCTCACATCTGCCTCACGTCACTCCCTCTCCAGTTTCAAGCCAACATACTCACCCTTGAATCCCATTTACCTCTCTCCCACCCTCTGTACTGTTGCCTTAATGTATTTTATTTCTACATGTTTTAAGCCCCTTAAGACATTGTTATTGCTGTTTTAAAAGAGTCAATATTTATTTTTATTTATTCACATATTTACCCTTTCGAGGGCTGTTGATTCCTATCAGCAAGTCTGTTCTTCTATGGGCATCATTTTTAACTTCAAACCAAATAAACTCATTTCATGTTTTGTATTGTGCAGTATTGTGTAGTGTAGAGCATGAAAAATATCTTTATTTTACCTGTGTTTAAAATTTTTTTTAACGTTTATTCATTTTTGAGCAACAGAGAGAGACAGAGCATGAACGGGGAGGGGCAGAGAGAGAGGGAGACAAAATCTGAGGCAGGCTCCAGGCTCTGAGTTGTCGGCACAGAGCCCGATGCAGGACTCAAACCCATGAACCGTGAGATCATGACCTGAGCCAAAGTCAGATGCTTAGCCAACTGAGCCATCCAGGTACCCATTCACCTGTGTTTTGTTAAGTTTATTTATTTATTTTGAGAGAGAGAGAGAGAGAGAGAGAGAGAGAGAGAGAGAGAGAGGGCACAGCAAGAGAGAGCAGGAGAGGGGTAGCATGGAGCCTAACATTGGGCTTGATCCTACAACTGTGAGATCATGACCTGAGCCAAAATTAAGAGTCAGACACTTTAGTGACTGAGCCACCCAGGTGCCCCTCATCTGTAGTTTTGAGGGACATTTTTGCTGTATATGGAATTCTAGATTGAGAAGTGGAGTATGTTTTTTTATATACCCTTTCACTACTTTAAAGTTGTCATTTGATGGTCTTCTGGCTTCCAAAAGTTAATCATCAGACTTATTTTTACCCTTTTGAATGCAATGTGTCTTTTTGTCTCTGGCCGCATTTGAGATTTTTTTTCCGGGGGAGGGGGTCTTTAGTTTCCAGCACTTTGACTACAAGGTTCAGATACGATTTTCTTATATTTTTTTCTTGGGGTTCATTGAACTTCTTGAATCTGTGGGTTGTTATTTATTAAGTTGGCAAAATTCTTGGTCACTGACTCTTCAAATATTTTTTCTGCCCCATTCTCTCTTACCTTTTTCTAGGACTCCAGTTACATGAATACTAAACCTTTTGACAGAATTTCATGTTTCTTATGCCCTGCTCTGAGTTGTCCATTTTTACTCTTTGTACCTCAATTTGGTATTTTCTTTCTTTTTATTTTTTTTATGTCTTTATTTTATTTTGAGAGAGACAGAGACTAAGTGGGGGAAGGGCAGAGAGGGAGAGGGAAACACAGAATCTGAAGCAGGCTCCAGGCTCTGCGCTGTCAGCACCAAGCCCGATATGGGGCTGGAACCCATGGACTGTGAGATCATGACCTGAGCTGAAGTCAGATGCTTAACCAACTGAGCCACCCAGGTGCCCCTCAGTTTGGTATTTTCTATTGATTTCCTCTTCAGTTCTCAAATCTCATTTTCTGTTATGTCTAGTCTGGTAGTAAGCCTATCCAAGTGATACTAATTTAAGATGTTGTATTCTTATTTCTATGGTAGATGTCCATTTGATTCCTCTTTTTTCCCCCAAATCTCAGTTGATATTTTCCATTTTTTATCTGTTTTATCTATCATTTCCTCTTTGGTGACCATCTTTTTCTCTCTCCTTAACTATATTAACCATAGCTATTTTGAAGTTTCTGTCTGGTAACTCTGATTTTTGAGACATCTCCGGATTAACTTCTATGATCGGGTTTTTTTTCCTCTGGACTTTGGGGTTTTGGCCCTGTTTTTCAAGATGCCTTATAGTTTTTGGTTTGATGCTGGACATCATGGATGTTTGGATGAGCTATGTTAACTTTCTCTGAAGGGTGTTAAATTCTGTTCTAGCGGGCGAGTAGAGAACCAGCAGGTCTCCTTGATCCTGTCAAGGCTTGGCTAAGTCTGGTCTGCTTTAGTCTTGTCTGTGCTGCTAGGATGTGGTCTCTACTCCTAGCTCAGAGCCTTATGGGTCCACGGCTAAAATCTCTGGGTGTTTACCAAATTCCTTCTACCTGACCCAGCTTGAACCTCAACCTCTGATTCCCACCACACATCAGTGATCAGTTCTTCAGCCTCTAAGCTGATGAATTTGCTTCAGTTTTTTGGTTTCTCGCTCTCTGCATGTGCGTGTGTTTCCGCCTCTGTAGCTCTTCTGTCTGGGAACATTGTTGCTTAGATCTGAGGCTTTGTCCTCCCTAGCCCTGACTTGAACCTAGAAGACCACATTCTTTGCTTGGGTTCTGTTTCCCAGTGAGGCAGTTGAGAAGCACCCTCGGGGAAACCCAGTGTGAATGTAGAGGGCGCACCCCGTGTTTCCTTTCTCTCAAACCCTACGGCTCCTCTAGTCCTGTCTGCATTGACTGCTCTCCAATGTCTTCAAACAGTTGTTCTAGCTTTTACAGTTGTTTTGGCGAAAGAGTGAGCTATCTCACCATGGAACAACTGGAAGTCTGGTTATCGTCCACTTTAGATAGGGAAATTGACACTTAAATAGGTAAAGTGACTTTCTAAGATTGCATAGCGAGTCCATGTCAGGGCTAGGTCTAGAATGGCGGCCACCTGACTCTATCTGGATAAAAGAACAAAGAAGGTACAGTCCACATGTTGTTTTTATTTTCAAAATACAAAAATTACATTTAAAAAAATGGATCCCCTGAATGTGAGATATGTGTTTATGTATTTGGAAAGTCTAAGAAAAAATATATGAGGAAGAAAAAGAACTGCCTCTAATCTCACTGTCCAGAGGCAAGCACTCCTGATATCCTTTTAGTCTTTCTTCCTAAGCATATATTGTTAGCCAAACTTCTCTGTATGTATATGCTCATAGTTACAGGGGCATATGGCTGTCATCTACTGAGCAATGACAAGTGCTCTAATTCCATTACCTCATTCAAGTCTCACAATAGTCTTAGGAGATAGCTTATAACGAGCTTCATCTTGCACGTTTGAAAACTAAGGCTCAAAGGAGTCTAGTAATTCATCCCACATTACATAGCTGGCAAGTGGTAGAGCTAGGATTTGAACCCAGGTCTGTTCGTCTGCCTTTGAACATGAGTCATTTCATCTTAGCATGTTTCTGCATCTCAGAAGGCAGTGCTTTGAAGACTTGGCATCCATGATTTGAAACTTGTCCAGAGGAATACCAGGACCAGAGCTAAGAGTGCTCATCACCCCCTCTCAGTGGCTGATGGGTATGTTGGTACTTGTCTCTGCCTTGTCACATCTTCTACTAGACTGGGGGCTCCCGAGAGCAGTTGTGGGGTTCACTGTTGTATCCCCATGACCTGGTACAGAGAGAGGGCTTAGGAGATGGTTGAAGTTTTAAAAAATAAGAGGAAAAAAATCCCTCAGTTTTACTATTTTAACAATGCTCTGGATTGTGAGAAATCTGACAGTGGTTTAAATATGTAGATGTTTATTATCTTATTTAACTAAAACATGGGAGGGTAGGAGGTTTCAGGGTTTATTTAACAGCTCAATATCATCCAAGACCCAGACTCTGCGTGTCTTTCTATAAAATCCCCATAAATTGTTGGCTTTTGTCCTCATGTTAGTAGTAACTCATGGTCACAATAAAGCTGCTTAAAAACATTTTTTTAATGTTTATTTATTTTTGAGAGAGAGAGAGAGAGCAGAGCAGGGGAGGGGCAGAGAGAGAGGGAGACACAGAATCTGAAGCAGGCTCCAGGTTCTGAGCTGTTAGCACAAAGCCCAATGCAGGGCTCGAAATCCAAAACCATGATATCATGACCTGAGTCGAAGTCAGACACTTAACTGGAAGAGCCACCCAGGTGCTCCAAGCTGCTTTAGATAATAGGCATCCAGTCCACATTCAAGACAGGTGGATGGAGAAAGGGGAGACACCAGTTAGCTTTCCTCTTATATGTCTTCCTCTCACTAGAAACCAGCAGAGGGGCGCCTGAGTAGCTCAGTTGGTTAAACATCCGACTTCGGCTCAGGTCATAATCTCAATGGTCTGTGGGTTCAGGCCCCATGTTGGGCTCTGTGCTGACAGTTCAGAGCCTGGAGCCTGCTTCAGATTCTGTGTCTCCCTCTCTCTGCCCCTCCCTGGCTCACACTCTCTCTCTCTCAAAAATATATAAACATAAAAAAATTTTTTTAAAGTAAGCAGATTCTTTCCCAAGAGCCCCCAGTAGACTTTCCTTATGCTGTTTATGTTAAGAATTCTACCATCTGTAGCTGAAAGGGAAGATAGGCAAGTGAATATTTGTCAGAAGAACAGAAAAAAATATAAGTACTCTTAATAGTTGGACAACCCCAGGCCAAACTCAGCTTGGCTCCTGTTTTTTACAGCCCAGGGTCTAAGATATTTTTATTTTTATTTTGTTTTTAATTTTAAAGAGTGGGGGGGGGGATGAAGAATATGTGACAAACATTGTCTACAGCTTCTAAACGGTGGGAGAATAAAAGCCTAAAATGTTTACTGTCTAGCTCTTTACAGAAAAAGTTTGCCAGCCCCTGGCTTAGATAAATTAGGATTTTCCTCCGGGCTGTCACATCACTGCCCTGAATAAACCAGTTTTTATTGGCAAGCAGGAAAAAAAAAATGAAAGATTGGCTATTGAGGCGGCTAGCCGAAGGGTCTGCTATCGAGTTTACCTGTGAACCAGGCCAGGCAGGTAAAAGTGCCTTCCCAGGGTCATGTGAGGAGAGGCTAACATTACACTTGCTGACAAAGATTTTTTCCTCTGGCCTTAGGGAGAGCTGGGCATTAGTACTGGGAGTCCTGGGTAAAATGAGATGGAGTGGGAGAATAATTGATGGAGTATCCTAGAATAAAAAAGCTAAGGCTCAGAAAAGGGAAGTTATTTGCTCAGAAGCACATTCAAGTCATGCTAGAATCAGAACTACTACCCACATCTTCTGATTTCAGTGCAGTGCTCTTCCTATGATGCCCCTTTGATCAGCTCAGAAGACAGGGATTTAACTGATTAACAAGAGTTTCAGTGAGCATGAGGAGGTGGGACATGAGACGTTTTGATGGAATACCGTTGGGAAGAAAACCCTGGATCAGTGAGTTCAAGCCTTAACTGTCCAATGAGTGAAAGTCTGAACAGGAGTGGGTGGGTTATTTACCATAATTGAGGTCTCATAAATGCTCATTTCCAACCAGAACAAATTGCATTTTCTCAGGCAGATGTCAGTAGATTTTCATGTTTCTGATGGCATGTTCACCAACCAAAGGGAGGACTTTCAGTGTAAAGCATTATCAGGTCAGGACTGGTGGGAGTGTCGTGTCCGGGGAGGAGAGCTCAGCAGTGTGGATTGAGCGGAATTGTACTGGTAGAACAGAAGTTCCTGCAGAAGATTCCCTGAGTACCTACTACGTACAGAATTACATAGAAAAACTCAAAGTTACACAAGGAAGAAAAGAGCAGAGAGCTGATATAAAATTATAAAATATATTAGACGTTGCTTAGAATTTCCTAATATATTAAATATTATCATATTAAAAACATTTTTAATGTTTTTAATTTATTTTTGAGAGACAGAGACAGCACGAGAAGGGGAGGGTCAGAGAGAGAGGGAGGTACGGATTCAGAAGCAGGCTCCAGGCTCTGAGCTGTCAGTACAGAGCCTGACGTGGGGCTCAAACCCACAAACCATAAGATCATGACCTGAGCTGAAGTCGGACGCTCAACCAACTGAGCCACCCAAGCTCCCTGAATATTATCATATTATATTTATTCAATACCAAATATATTCAGGCAGTATGCTAGGAATAATCACAGCCACAGTTTTCTTTAATTTTCTGGAAGGGAGGTTTTTTTTTTTTAAATCCCCATTTTACAGATGAGGACACTGAGATTCAGAGGTGTGAAACTTAGTTGTCATAGCAAGGAAGTGGCAGAGCTAAGACTTGAACTTGGTGCTGTCTGATTTTACACTGGTCTCTCTTCCTGCCACATGAGCATTCTCTTCCATGGATCTGTGCTCTCATGGAATTTTTAATCTAGAAGGGAAGCTCAGGCCCACTCTTTAATAGTAATATGAGGCCGTATGTGATCAATTCCATTTGAATGATGCAAGGTGCCCCTTCCTTGCCATACCAGGCATGCTCCTAGGCTCCAGCACAACCTCAGTGGAAGCTTGCTAGAAATGCAGAATCCCAGGCCTCCTCCAGACCCATTGAAGCATGCTCTGCATCTTAACACAACCCCCAGGCAGTTAGAATGCATGCTAAAGTTTCGGCCAGGTCACAGGCTGGATGGTGACTAGGGAAGGAGTCTTGGAGGAGGTAGCCTTTGTGCTGCAACCTCCATGTGGGTCCTTTAAGTGGTGATGGTAAAGGGCTGGGAGGCAGAAAGCCACAAGGAAGGTTTTGAGCCTGGGGAGTCTTCCAGATTGGCTTGAGCAGAGGCTGAAAGATCATGGGCTGGGAAGGTGAGTTTGGGCTGTGTTCCTGAGAGACCTGAATTCCAGACAAGAGGTTTGGAGTCTGATAGCTACGGTGCCTCTGAAGGAGCTGGGTGCAGGAGTGACAAATCCCTGTGGCATTTTCAGAAGATTGATGTGCAGAGTCTGTGCAGGTGGATTAGAGCCCAGAGGACCCTTTGGGGGTTTCTGCCTAGTTCAGGTTTGAGGGAGTGAGGTTATAGTCCAGCGTAGTGTTTGTGGGACCGAGAGAGTTGGAGAGATGAGGGCCATAGGATGGGTCCACACAGCAGGAACCCAGTGGGATTCCATGGGATTCCTGTTGCCCTCCTTGGGAAACAGAACAAGTTAAATGTAGCCCAGATGTGCCCAAGTCCTCTAGCCTCCAGCTCACTATTTCCTTAACATAGAAGTCAGTGACTCCAGCCTCCATCCAGTATCTTAGGTAGGAATCCAGAGTCCACCCTATATCTTCAAGGGCTACCAGACTATGTGTGCTGGTAGGGGGGGTGGAAGGGTTCTGTTTCTCCTGAGACAGTCCACGCTGTGTCTGTTCCCAGCCCTCTCTCTTGTCCATTCCTACCAGCGGCCGCTCTGTCGTATCTGCCTCGCTCTGAATTCAGCTCTTCATCTGTTACCCTCCCTGGCTCATCAGGGCTGTTATCCACTGTTGAGTGGTGACAGAGGATTTTTAGAACACAAGGAAGGGGAATGTTGGAGTTCACTGGCATGATGGCATAGAACTGGGATCTCAATGGGTCCCAGCTTCATGTGACTCATCATTGTCATTTTAAAATCTCATTGTGGGGGCACCTGGTGGCTCAGTCAGTTAAGCGTGCAACTTCAGCTCAGGTCATGATCTCACAGTTCGAGGGTTCGAGCCCCGCATCGGGCTCTGTGCTGACAGCTAGCTCAGAGCCTGGAGCCTGTCTTCAGATCCTGTGACTCCTTCTCTCTCTGACCCTCCCCTGCCCATGCTGTCTCTCTCTCTCTCTCTCTCTCTCTCTCTCTCTCTCTCTCTTTCAAAAATAAATAAAAACATTTTTAAAAATTTAAAAAATATAAAATAAAATCCCATTGCATCTCAGGGTTGTGTGCTTGAAAACCACACATCTCCCTCACCCTACTCCACTCACTGCACAGGTCAGTGTATTCTCCAGTTTGGGATCTTATGACCCCCTACGGTGTGTTCCAGAGAAAAGAAAATGTGGCTAAACTTTTTCATGTGTCCACCAAGTGGTGGATGAAAGCCACCTGCTGGTAGCAGAAAGGTGTTTGACCTCTCCCAGAGCAAGGGCGAGGGCTTGAGTGGGAAGTCCGGGTGGGGGCTTTCCCAGAGAGTCTTCCCGTTATGGCTTGTAACAGTCGGACTCCCCGTGGGGGGCAATTTTAGTCCTTGCTGGGAACCACAGTGCAAGACCACTGGCTGGTCATGAGGCTGTGGTTAAAGACAACCCCCCAGACTCGTCCCCTTCCTCAGCCAGCCACTCTGCCCCCAGGCTGCCCTTCCTGTGTCCCTCTGAGTATCTGTCTGTCCTCTCTTCTTGTGGAGAAGGCACTAGTCTGTCTTCTGTGCTTTGAGCTCACTGCCAGGACCCCTTGGTACTTCCACTCCGCCCTTCAATGGGCCGTGACTCCCTGGCATGTAGCAGGTGCACAGTGTGTGTTTATTGGGTAAATGGATGTTAGGAAAGCAAAATACTGTCAACCCGTCAGGTTATAAGTATTGGTAATTTGCTTTCAGTTTTTGGCATTCCAGGATCACTTAACCAAGTATGAATAGCTTCTTCCTTCAGATGCTCCTATCCCAATGGAGAAGTTTTTAATTTGTTCACAGTTAAGAGTATTTTGGAATATATAATACATCCATATGGCTCAAAACTCTGAACACCTTAAAGGTACTCATTGAGAAGTCTCAGTCCCACCTCAGCTCCCTAGTGGTACATGCATTTATTTGTTTATTGTGTATTCTTCCAGTATTTCTGATGCTTTTTGTGCATTCTGCCAGTATTTTATTTCTTTATGGAAATAAAAAATTCACATATATGTTCTTTTTTGCCACTTCTTTTTTTTTAAAAGATTTTATTTTTAAGTAATCTCTACACCCAACATGGAGCTTGAACCCACAACCCCAAACCCCAAACCAAGAGTTGCATGCTCCAACAACAGCCAGCCAGGTGCCCCCTTTCATGCCTGCTTTCTAAGACAAAAAGGCAGCAGCCTCGATGCATTTTGTTGTGACTCACTTTTTTCACTTAATACTAAACCCCGGACTGCTTCAGAGAATAGCCTCATTGGTTTCTCGTTTTCAATCTTTTTTTTTTTTCTCACAGTTGTGTAGCATTCTAATGTGAGGATGTAGCATAATTTCACTAAGCAGGTGAGTGCTGGGCTGTTTCTGAACTTTTGCCATTCCAGACAAGATGCGATGCGTATGGTCAGTTCCCATGGGTCCCTCCCGTAGCTGCAGGATCTGTTCTCAGACCTGGGACTTCTGGCTAAAGAGCGTGTACAATAGATTGTGACCTTCCACATGGGAGACACCATGTCACCCCCCTTCCCCCCCGCCCTCCGCAAGGTGTGAGGACACCTGCTTCCCACAGCCTCGCGCAGAGCTGTGTGGTCTTGGTTGGAATTTTTGCCAATCTGATTGAGAAATGGTGCTTTAGTGTAGTTTTCCTTTTCACTAATTGAAATTAATCATCTCTTCACATTTCAAGAACATTTGTATTTTTTCCATCAACTGTGTGTCATGTGCTTTGCCTGGTTTTTGGGGAGGGGCAGGTTCCTCTTGGTTCTTAGTCTTTTTCCTTCTGGTTTTATTGGCACTCTGTCTGGTGGTGGGGAGATGAGATGGTTGTCTGTGGTGTGACTGCCATTTTCCCAAGCACGGTATTGTCTTTCTAATTTAAGGTGTGGTTCCCGCACCCCCACCCCCACGTAGAAGCTTTGGATTTCTTATGTAGGAAATTTATCAACATTTCCTTTTATGGCTTTTGGGTTTTGTATCAGAGTTAGAAAGGCCTTTTCTTACTCCAGGGTTAGGAAGGAATTCACCCAGAGGAGGTAAAAAGAGGCAGGTGTGGGGCCCCCTCAGAGCAATGCCTGCCAACATCACAGTTTTGTTTGGGGCTTAGCCCTGTTCCCACGGGGAGAAGGGTTTGCTGCCAGGGGCTGATGCCCACTGCCAAAGGCCTGGGTCCAGGCACCCTGCTCATCTGCTGGTCCTCTGCCGTGGCTGGGAAGAGGTTGGATAAGTGGAGATGAAATGTTTGGCAAGTGCAGGTTCCCAACAGGTGAGGTCTGGCCAGGTGCAGCCAGGTTAGCCTAATGAAAGGAAATAGAATTAGGACTTTGAAGTGAAACTCGAGACTTGCATAAACTTGAACCTTTCCTGGGATTTGAAAAGAAGTAATTAATTTAGAAACGTTCTCCCTTAATATTAAACTCTGCCACACCGGCTTCAGGCAGGAAATATACTAAAATAGGTTCCAAATACTGTGAATTCAGTCAGCAGATACTAGGTACTATGTTCTCTACCATATGCTGTTCAGTATTAGAGGTTGGAAGAGAGACCGAGGCTCAACATGTTTGGGTTCAGGAAGTTTGTGGGTACTCTCCCAGCTCCCCAACCAGCTGTGTGACCTCAGATGGCTTCCTACTTCTTTCTCTGAGCCTCAGTGTCTTTCTCTGTAAAGGGAGATAATACTAGTAATTAGACCTAAAATTGAGTAAGCACTAGGTATACATCAAGCGCTATATTTGATGTTTCACATATTGAAAATCATTCACTGTCTTGGGCAGCTATGAAAATTAAATGCAATGAAAAGTGCCTGGCACATTATAGGTCCTCAGTAAAGGTTCTCTGGTAGAATGGGTAGGCTCAGAATTTAATTGTGGTATTATCTTTGCCATTCATCCATTCATTCCACGAATACTTCTTTTTATAAAAAAAAAGTTCATTTGAGACAGAGCAGGGAAGAGGGGCAGAGGAAGGGAGAGAGAGAATCTTTTTTTAAATCTTTTTTAATGTTTATTTATTTTTGAGAGAGAGAGAGAGACAGAGCAGAGCAGGGGAGGGGTAGAGAGAGAGAGGGAGACACAACCGAAGCAGGCTCCAGGCTCTGAGCTGTCAGCACAGAGCCAGATGTGGGGCTCGAACTCATGAACTGTGAGATCATGACCTGAGCTGAAATGAAGAGTCGAATGCTCAACCTACAGAGCCACCCAGACGCCCCTTCACAAACAGTTCTTGAGCCCCTACCTGTGTGGGACCTGGAGCCACAGTGGTGAGGCAGTCTGTGCTCTACAAAGCTTGCAGACTAGCACTGGGGGGCAAGCAGTGACCACACCCTGTGATGAGGTCTTTGCGAGGGACCGGTCCAAGTGCTGCGGGAGCACAGGGGAGGAGCAAACAGCCCTGTCCCAGAGGCTGGGCCGGCCAGACGCAGCCCCATGGACAGGATGGGGATCCAGGTGCATGGCGCTTCCAGAAGAGTGACAGCTATTGAAGTAACAGTGAACACATAGGTAGCATGTACCTTGTGCCAGGAGTGGTTAATCCTTAGAGTAAGTACTTGATGCTATTATTACCCCTATTTTTCAGATAAGGAAACTAAGGCACCAAAAGGTTGTTTGACCTCACATTGGGCTCTGTGCTAACAGCTCAGAGCTTGGAAGCCTGCTTCAGATTCTGTCTCTCTCCACACCTCCAGGCTGGGCTTTGAGGCCCTGGGCACGAGTCACAAGGGGTCTAGAAAGGGGCCTGCAGGGGTGGAAGGCACCCATCTGGTGACCCAGCTGGAAAGTCGTGTTGGCTCTGGCATAGACCAGTTCTTGTCCAAGTACCGTCAGAAGCCACCATATGCATGGACGGAAGTCCAGTCTCCACTCATTGGCTGCAGGGCCTGGTGCATGTTATTCAGACCCTCCAAAGTTCAGTTTCCTTTTTTATGAAATCGGATGTAAAACTCCTTCATGGCACTCCCAGGAGGAAAACCGACCCATGATGCCTGGCTAAAGTACTTGGCCAGTAAGTGCTAGTACTGTCATGACAGTATTCTTTTATAATGTGTCTAGTTTTGAACATAGTACATTTACTTTTCAAACCATCCTTGGGGTATAAGTTATGATTTTCATGTTTCAGGGAAAGGACCCCCAGGCCTTTAGTGGAAAAGCTGCTCAGGGTTCTAACCAGAGTTAAGGGCAAAGCTGGGACTCGAACCCAGGTCTGCCTTGCCCTCAAAGCCTGGTGTCTTTCCATTCTCTGGGACCAGAAATGGGCCATCACAGAGCTCCACTGGAGAGAAGCATCTGACACAGAGACAGGGATGACCTGAGTTGGGGAGCGCTGAGATGGAGTCCAAGAACAGGGGTTTTTTCTGGCCCCAGCCAAATGGAAGGTGTGTGTTCTCCCTCGGACCCCAAGTTTTGTCCCCCAAGACTTTTCACATGCTGCTTCCTCCCCAGGAACACCCCCTCCCTCCATGTCCTCCTCTCAACGTCTGACCTGTCCTTGTAAAGGCAAAGGGGACAGGCTACAAGCCAGGGTGAACGGTGTGGCCCCCACTTGTTTTAAGTTCAGGGTATGTGTGTCCTTGGGCGTGAAAGAGAACATTGAAAGCAGACTGGAAGTAAATATAAGAGGAAAACAATAGTTCACTGTGCTGAGGGGGGCTTAGATTTCCAGACATTTCTATTTTCTCTATATTTTCCAAAGTCAAAAATGGACATGGATTACTTCTGCGAACAGAAAACAGAGTTATTTGAAAAACCCTGACTGTCTCTTCAAGACGCAGATGAAATACCACCTCCTGTTTGGAGCTGTGATGTGAAGTCGCCTAGTGTGTTTGCCTGGGGAGAGGGGGGGTTCCATCCACGCATTTGTCTTTGTCCCTGGAAGTCTTTCCAGCAGCGGCGCGGCCGCCCTGGCCTGCTTCCCACAGTAGCCACGGCAGCAGTTCCCGTCAAGGGCGGTCTTTGCCATGTAGCCCTGGAAATGAGATTTAGGAGCTCTTCACCTACGTTGAGTTCATTCCACTAATTCCGCCGGCAGCCTTTCAAGGCAGGTGTGATTATTATCCTCAGTTTAAGAACCTATCTTGAAGCTTAAAAAAAGTTATTAGATTGTCAGAAGAGCCCCTTTCTGGCTCCCTGAACCACACCCGACCCATGCTGTAGCCATCTTGCTCCTGGGAGGGTGGCGTGAGCTTACAGGTCCCCATGTCTTGATCTGTCCCTCACCTTCTCTACCTCCTTTTCCCCTGGCTTGGGCCCCGCTTCCTTGGCATCTGGTTCCCATCTCTGGCACACTCAAGACGTAGCTCACTTATCACTGCTTCCTCCAGTAAGCCCTCCGTGATGGGCTCTGCTTTTTCATGCAGTCTGTGTTGGAGGACTCCTCCCTGCCTACCCGTGTTGGCGTACCCGCATTTACTACTTCTCACTGAACTTGGCCTTTCTCTCCACTGCTTGTCTCTCTCTTTCTCCAACCAGACTGAAGGACAGGAGTTTAATTTCTTTATCCTTGGTGTGTTTAGCAGGCATAAATTAGCTACTCAGTGAATATTTTTTTGAATTAATTAATATGCTTTCACTGGCCCTATAAAATGACCATTTACAAATGAAGAAACATGAAGCTCCAAGGTTAAAGGGTTTGCTCAGTCATGGCTGGTAAGTTTTGGCATTGATTCTAGAACACAGGTCTTTTGATATCTGGTCCAGCTTGGCTGAAATGCTAAAATTTAAAGAAGCAGGGGGAGGGGGGAAGAGATTCTGCCAGTTTTAGTGGGAATGGAAATGTTAATCATGTTCCAGCAGAATCCAGGAGGTGTATTTAGGTCATTTGTGTACTTTTCCTTGTTTGAGAAGAAACTCAATTAATCATGTTTTTCTTAACATAGTCTTTTATTTATTTTTAATTATTTGCTTAGTATCATTTCTAAGAGGTCAAGTGACTGGACATTTTAGATGCCTCTCACTATTACTGCCAATTTGCTTGCCAAAACTTTGTACCAGTTAACACTACCTTCAGAAAAATATGTGACTGTCAGTTTTACCATTTACACACCAGCGTTAGGGATTATCATTATTTAAAATTTTTGTTACTCTCAGTAACTTTTGTTACTTTGTGCCTCATTCTTATTTTCTCTTTGTTTCTTTGTGAACAACTGAGGTGGAGTATTTTATGTGTGTGTCTGTATTCTTGTGAGACCCATGTGTTTATGCTCCTTATTGTGCTATTTATCTTTTTTAAGATTGTTGAAGACATTTGTGGAAGGCAGACTCAACTGTTAAGTGCCAGATGGAAGGCACTAGAGAGAGGAAACACAAAGATGACTAAGATATCGTCCCTGCCTTCTTAAGTAGGATACTGACGTTGGAGAGATGGGTGTACAGAAATAACGATCCTGATGGCTAAACTGTCCCACCGGGAGACAAGTAATGGGTTGAAGAAGGATAGTTAGAGTCAATGATGCCTGACTTGAATGGTATCATGGGGGGCTTCAAAGAAGTGGTGTCGCTTATTCTAGGCTGGAAAGGATAAGAAGTTTTAGAAGGAGCTCTAGGTTGACAAAGCCCTGTGAGCAGTTGTCAAGCCCATGATGGACTGGGATACTTTGTCCCTGAGAACATGTCGTGTGAGTGTTTGTATCGGTTAGGATGGTTTTGATGGTAGAGAAGAAAATATCCAATGAAAAGAGGTTTTGTTAACTAAGAAAATTTTATCATCTGACAAAACAAAGAGACAGCCACTTGAGGGGTTGGCTAATTGGGCACAACATGACATTCACAACCCCCAGTCTTTGCTCCTTTCCGCTCTGCTACCTCAGCGTGGACTTCATCCCCAGTTGAGAGCTTGCTGCCTCACTCTCTTGCCCACTCAGCCATGTTCAAAACCAGACAGGTCACCTCTTTGCTTGTTTGCTTGCTTGCTTTTGCATAAAACAATAGAATCTTGTTTTTTCAGTTTTGGAGGCTGAAAGTTCAAAATCAAGGCCTTCCATCTCTTTTTATTAGGGGAAAAATATCTTCCCCCAAAGCCCCCAGAGAGTGTCTCCATAAGTCCTAAAGGCCAGCACCATGTCACCTGCCACACCTGCCCCCATGAGTGGCTTGCTGGTAGATACAATTTCTGTGGTTGATTTAAATCAATCAACATTCACCTCTCCAGGGTTTGAGAGGGAATCACCCTCTTTGGACACACGGTCCCCTCTAAATTGCAGTTCTGTTTAATAAGGAAGAAACTGAATACATACACTTGTTGAATAAGTAGCAGCAATGTGTGTCATGGTGTTTATGAATACACATTTTAATCAGAATTATACCAATCTTGATACATTTTCAACAAGAAAATATTTTCTGAACTTAATTTTATTAAGCTAATTTATTTATTTATTTTTTAAATATTTATTTTGAGAGAGTGGGAGAGTGGGAGTGGTGGAGGAGCAAAAAGAGAGGGAGATAGAGAACCCAAAGCAGTTCCACACTGTCAGTGCAGAGCCCAATGCGGGGCTCAAACCCACAACCCGTGAGATCATGACCTGAGCTGATATCAAGAGTCTGACGCTTAACTGACTGAGCCAACCAGGTGCCCCTAAGATAATTTATTAAAAAAACTTTTCTCCCTATACTGTATTTCATTTTCTTCTACTTTCATTTTTGTTTTACTTAAAATAATTTTTACGGATATACAGTTTCTCTCCCATATAAATTTTACACCATAGATTTCTTTCTTTGACCACTTTACATGATCTTAGTAAATTTTGTTGATTATATTTGTAGGTTTTGATGTTATTAATTTTCTCTTGAGATTATTATTCATACCGGTCTTCTTGGGTCAAATTATGTGGATCAAGAAATTTTATGTTGACTATTTCTATTAATAAGCTTTCTTAGGAATTGGACAAGGCTAATAAAAGGTATTTCTCAGTTATTCCACTCATAATGAAATTATGAGTAGTTCTTCTTAGATTCTTAGTAGTTTTTCAAAGATTCATCTATTGTTCAGATTTCTGTGTTGTAGAAATCAGCAAGCCAGAACCTCATGGTCCACATCTGGCCTGATGTCTGTTTTCACAGTGCTAGAAGTTAAGAATGGTTTTTACAGATGAATATTTATAATCTGTTCAATGGTAGAGATGTGAACTTTGAATTCTGGTCAAGAAAAATGTTGTCTCTTCCCCCAAAACAGTTTCATTATTCTTATTAGTAGACCTATATTACAAAAACTGTACTCAATTACTATTATTACATTTTGAATTTCATCAATAAAAGGTTTTGTGGAAATTTTTTCTCTTGTTATATAAATACTATATAATATTTTTGATTTTGCCTCTTGGCCCCCAAACTCTAAAATATTTGGTATCTGGCCCTTTACGGAAAAAGAATTGCCAGTCTCTGCTCTCTTCTACTGCTATCTTAATTCTCCTGAATTTTTTCACTCCCCCTTTCTTACCTGACTGTCCATTCCTCGGCGTTGCCGGGAGCAAATGGTCAGTGAGGTCAGTATGTTCTTAGGGTCATAATCTGGAGTCAGATGTTTAGCTACAGTTGGGAAAATAGCAAGTTGGGTGAACACAGTTATACTGCTCAGTGATAAAGAAAGATAGCTCTTCAACTCTTAACGGGTTACGTCAAATAAAAATGCAAAGTGATGTAAGAGTTTTCTGTATGAGTCAGTTTCCCCTTTTTTTCTCATTCAAGAAATCTAACATGTTGGAAAAGCCACAGTACAGTTGCTTTCAAAGCACCAAAATTTGAGGTACTTTGGGAGTGCTGAGAAGCCTTTCACTTTTCCTACTAAAGGTAGCTTTTTTTTCTTTCCTTTAACAGATGAGGAAAAAGAAAACAATAGAGCATCCAAGCCCCACTCCACTCCTGCTACTCTGCAATGGTAAGTTCATTTCCAGCAAGTTCTCTTTTGATGGGGTGCTCATGTAACTGTAGCTTCCTGCAGGTAGAAGAGGGTGTCACTGGGAAGTTTGACATCAACATGAGAACTTGACATTCAGCTGCCTAACATGCAGTCAATTTAATTTGCAGCTTGGTGTAAAATACTCAACTTAGATTTAGCCCGGAGATTTGGATTTTCGTATTTATTTTATTGGGGCGCAGAATTTGTTTTCCATTGTCAAGACCCTGCCAGGGACCGGATGCTACATGGGTGTTGTTAACTGATTTAATGGAGTCTATTGTTAAAATTAATAAGGATGCAGCAAATTACAGACACGTAGGTCTGCACACCCCTACCGATGATCCCTTACTGAATTAATCCACAATTGCAACTATACTAATTTTAACATTAGTATCATTAACAAGCATTATCTCTTTTAGTGGCTTTACTTTTAATATTTGGAATTCCTGGACTTGGTGAAATATTTAATGGATGTTGTTTAAGTGGTTGCTTTCATGTTTGAGGTTTACAGGTAAATTCTCCTCTAAGAGCTTTACTTAGAACTTACGTTGTAAGAAGAAACCTAACAAGGGACCATGGGAAGGGGAAAAGGGGTGGGGAGAAAGTTAGGGAGAGGGAGGGAGGCAAATCATGAGAGACTCTTGAATACTGAAAGCAAACTGAGGGCTGGAGAGAGAGGGGGGAAGGGGGAGGGGGTGATGGTCATAGAGAGGGGCACTCGTGGGGAAGAGCACTGGGTGTTCTGTGGAAACCAACTTGGCAATAAACTATTGATAAAATTTAAAAAAAGTTATGTTGTAGCTTTGAGCACCAGAACTGTCTACACCTGGGATTCATTTGTCCATAACTCCATGTCATTTAGGACTATGCTTCCCTGACAGTGCAGCCCAGCAAACCTGAGGGGATTAAGGAAGGAAGTGGGGGGAGTAGCACTAAGAGCTATTACATGTCAGCCTCCATACCACTTCCTATAGGTGCCCTGAATTCTCATAATTCTCTGAAGTTGATATCATTATGTCCGTTTCACAGATGAGGAAAATAAAGCTTAGACAGTTAAGTCATTTGCCTGAATATACACACACAGCTGTGAAGTGGCACAGGCTGGGTCTCTTTAACTGCAAAGCCCTTGCTTTGGAAGAGAGGAAGAGAAGACCCAGGATGGATGGAGAGGAGAGAACAAATGAGAAAGGGGAGCAGATGGGCTTTAAGGAGCAAATCACATTAGATTCTCCTGACTAATCCACGCACAGGTGAGAGGAAGGCGCATCGGGAGAAAGCACTCAGGAGCGTAACTCAATCTTGTCTAACCAAAGTCTCCACAGTCAGCTTGCTTGGCCCCAAGGACAGCAAAGGCTGTTTTCAAGAGCTTGGTTTCCGGACTTTGGCTTGTTTCCATCATTTGGTCCCTATAGTCTTTCTCGTTGCATTTGCTGCTTTTTGTTTTCTTTCAAATTCTACTCTATTTCCCTGGTCAAACCTGTGCCTGCATCCTTCCCCCCAAATCATGGCCACACAAATTCCCATAATGCCAGGACTTCTAGTGAGGCATCATTAGAAAGGACATTGGACATGGGAATTTCTAGAAATGGAAGGAATTGGCAGACACACTGACTTTAAAAACCTGAACACATTGCACATTTCAGAATAAAATATTTGACAGTAGAAGAAAACCGCCTTGTTCATTCCTATTTTTCTGTGATTCTCTGATATCTGCCTGGCAACAGTGAGGTTGTAGACAGTGCAGCGTCTTCAATCAGACTGCCAGAAATTAATGCCCAGTTGTGTAGCTTTGGGAGAGGTCTTTAACCTCTCTGTGCCTCAGTCTCCTCACCTATAAAATGGGGATAGCAGTGGTACCTAACTCCTTGGTGTAGTTGTCAGGAGGAAACTGAGTTACTACAAAGAAAGTGCTTGAAGCATCTGACATGGAGCCAGTCACTCAGCATATCCCGCCTTCTGAGTCCCCAGGGCATCCTAGAGCAGGGTTTCTCTCCTTTCTGTTGAATGCAGTCAGTTCACCCCTCCTGTACCTAACTCTGTACAGAATATCTTTTTCTACATAAAGAGTGTCATAGATCATTCCAGAAGAAATTTCATCTTCCAATTCACAAAGGTAGGCAGAGGATTTTTAAAAAAGATAAATTTGCTTTCAAGGCCAAATCAGATTCAAGAATTTATAAATTTTTGGTTTTATTATTATTAAAAGACATCAAGTTGTTCAAAGAACATCAAATTGTCCTCCAATTCGCTTTATATGTATAAGATAGGATTTTAGTCCCTGACTAATTCACGAAGTGTTGACTGAGCACCTACTCTGGCTGGACCCTGTTCTAGGCTCTGAGAACACAGCAGTGAGTAAGCTACACCGGGAATGATGAGGGGGGACGTTTTATGATATAAAAGTATCATATTAATGACAAATAAGGAATGCAGTAGATACTTACAAGTGCTGTGCAGAGAGTTAGAACTGGCTGACGGGGCAGTGTCTCAGAGGGTATTTTAGGTGGAGTGGTGTGGGAAAGCTTCCCGGAGGAGGTGACGTTTAAGTGCAGATTCGTGTGACAGGAAGTCTGCAACATGATACTGTGAAAATCAGGGCCAGGGAACGTTCTAGGCAGAGGGAACAGTTTCTTAAAAGGCTGTAGGTCGGGCTTTCCCAGAGGCAGACTGAGCAGAGGTGGGTGTGCAGGTGGTTTATTCGGGCATGCGTCCAGTATCGGCACATGGGTGTGTGAGGGACACTGGGAGAGGCAGAGGGGCATCTGGCTAACCAGAGGCTGCAGCAGAGTCCTCAGCAGTCCTGTGGTGGGGAGGGGGGTGGTCTGAGGCCGGGCTGGCCCTTCGGAGGGACCCGAGTCCGGGCAGTGGGGCCAGGCCTTCATCTCCAACTTTGCCCATCATTGGATGTCAGCTGCCCCCTGGGAGGGGACGGAGCTTTGGCAAGGCAGTTCCTAAACATTCTGC
The DNA here is from genome assembly GCF_006229205.1 of Suricata suricatta. NCBI lineage: Eukaryota > Metazoa > Chordata > Mammalia > Carnivora > Herpestidae > Suricata > Suricata suricatta. Next base: position 15,076,680 of record NC_043709.1, on the reverse strand, counting down.
TGAGGACAACTCCTCAGGATGGATTCAGCCTCAGCAACCAGCCTCCCAGCAGTGGAGAAGGATGACTTGGGCCCCTGTATGTGACTTGGGTACACACTCTAGCATCGGCCGCTCCCTGCAGGGTGGGGAGACAGGCTGAGCTTGTGGAGGAACCCCAGAAGGCGGCCAGGGTGGGGCACAGCGAGTAAGAGGAGAACGATACAGATGAGGGGAGAGAGGAGAGGGGGCAGAGGAGAGGGTCTGCAAACAGCAGGGAAGGAGGGCATTTCTGTCAAGTCTAAGAACAGAGTCATGCTTAAAACCGTGATGGAGGACATGTGCCCTCCTATATAAAGTTCCACACAAGTAAAGTTTTTAGAATGTAGTTTCACTGTAAATACTTTGTCTCTCAAAAGGAACTAGATGCACCCCCCCCCCACCATTTTGCAAGGGAAGTGACATAAGTTATATCATGTCCCCCTTTTGGTCAGGTCATCGGTGAGTTCAGATGTTTATGCACTTTTCCATCTCTTTCTTTTGTTTGTCTTTCTTTTTTTCTTTTGTTAGCCTTTTAGATAAAGGCAAGACACAAATATATTCAGTAAGTTCTTATTTTGTTTTTATTTTATTTTATTTACACAAGTGATAAGTTTCCTCACTTGAAAACTAAAACATCCTAGATAAGGCTATTGTCGGTTCTCTGTTGTAGTTTGGGGCTCCTCCTCCAGGGCGACCCTGTGACCAGTGGGAAGTGTGTGCGTGCGTGTGTGTTTACAGTGTCTTGCCTATGCATTTACACGCATATGTGCCAACAGAAGTTTATGACTTGCGGATTTTTTAATTTCGGATTTTCTCCTTTCCAAGAGGAATGCAGACGAATTGCACTAAAGGTACTGTGACAACCTGCCGCACTGTATTGACCCACAACTTGCCCTTTCTTCTGGAATGTCCCGAAGCCACACCCCAGTTAGTCCACAAAGAACAGCCTCGCTTTAACTGCTGTGCATGAGTCCACGTAACACAGCGGCAGACCCGTTTCACCACTTTCCTCCTGGTGGGCGTTTACACCGTGTCCAGATCTCCGCTTCACCCTTACGGACAGGGCCGCAAAAAGCACCTTGCTACCCACTCCCCTTGCACACCTGTGGGGATGTTCTCTGCGTTGACATCAAGAAGGAGAGCAGGGTGCTTGGGAAATATTAATGGGGCTAGTATTTGCCCACTCAAATGACTTTGCCATTTTGTATCTTCACCCACAGTATAAAATACTTAAAAAAACCAAAGGGACCCTAGCCCCACAGCATGGCTCCTCAGCCTCTGAGACATGGGCATCCTCCATGCTGTCTGCTCTCTGCACCGGCAGCGCAGCCCCTCAGGACCGAGGTGTGCAGGCCCAGGAGAGGATGCTGGTCCCCGATCCTGCACTTTCCTGGGACCCTTGGCTCATTTTGGGAATTGGGCTAGGGGCTATTTGCACCTCCCTCCTCACCATGAACCCTCTCCCCATCGCCCCAAAGACCCCCCCCCACTCGAAGAACAATACAGTGGCTGAGCAGCCTAAAATAATTGGGGCCACATGATTGGGAGGCAGCTCCCAGCAGAAAACAGGCAAATATTGTCAAATGCCTTCTGCCAAACACTTTCCAGCATCCTCGGTCCCAAGGGTTAGTAAAGCCCAAGCCGCTGGGGACACAGAGAGCTGCTGGAATCCCGGCCACACAATAACCCCTATTCATGCTGAGGATTTTGGAATGGAAAGCGGCCTGTTCAGCCATCCTCCCCTGCTTGCTGCCGGCACATGTCCCCCTGCACAGCCCTACCCTCTCACACACCTCCCTCGTCGCCTGTGTCCCTCTGGCTCCCTGTATGCCAGGCTGGTGGAGGTGGAGGCATTTCCCCTTTCAGCAGTTTACCAGATGCAGGGGGAGGAGGGAAGCCATTCCCCAAAGGAGGAGGGTAAAAGACCAAATCGTCACTTTCTTGGGAGTGGCGGGGTTTTTTTCTTTCTTTCTTTCAAAAACATTAAAAGGAGGTCTTGGGCGATAGATGACCTTTCAATTCCTCAAATTAAAATGAAACAAAAGAAGTTTCGTGTTTCTCTTTAAAGTGTTCTTGGAGGCCCGAGATAGAAAGCTGGGCTTGGTACTGTTCCAAAAGGCGTGTGTGGAAGTGTCAGACCAGGTCCCAGCTCCTGGCCCAGAGTCATGGAGTAACCAGTATCCGGCGTTTGGTGCCCATCTCTGATTTGATCCTTTATTCAACTGTGACAGAACGTTATTTGCTTCCATTATATGAGTTAGGCCACCTTGTTCCAGAAAGGGAGGCTGAACATTTTTAGCACTGAAAACAGCCAGAGATGCTCCGTAATGCCAGTAGGTATGACCAGTGCCCTGCTAGAAACCCTCTGCCACAGAGGCAGAAAGGAAACCAAGCAGGACAGTGTGACGGGCGAGTCCCCGAGAAGGAGGCACTAGGTGTGGAGCTACGATCCTGTTCTTTTTTTAAAGTATTTTGTGCTGTGGTTGAGGGAGAATTCTAAGGTCTAATGGTAGAGCCATTGGAGTGGGCAGTTTTGTATTCCCGATAACATTTTGCTATGAACACCCAGAACTTCTTGACACCCATACAGACAACACTCCCACAGGTGTGCAAGGGGCGTATGAAGATGTTCTTTGTAGCCTTGTTTGAACTGGGAAGCAGAGCTGAGTAGTGATGGGGAAGGGAGGGAAAGAGAATGTCGAGGGGGATGGTTTATGATAAAAGATGGTACCCAAATCAGCTCAGCTGTCACTGGTGGCCACCAGAAGTCTGGGCTGCCAACCCCTGGCCCTGCCCTGACAGGAGCGTTGCTAACAGTCCAACTCGTGACACTGTGCTATTATATAGTGCCTAGTTTTGTCAAAAAAAAAAGGAAAGGTGTGACTTTCACAGAAAACTGAGCATAGGGATTCCGGAACCTGGCTAATTCCAGGAATACCAGCCCAGTAGCTTGTGGGCCAACCGCAGGATACAGATGAGATGACTCTGGGTTCTGGTCCGATTCCGCCATCACAATGGCAACACTAAATTGCCGATTCAGTCCTTCGCTCCGCATCAGCCAAACCTGCAGGTTCAGCAGAGGCCGGTGGCGGCAAATTAGGCTTGTGCCAGATGACTCTGCCCACCAAGCCCTTTGGCTCCTCATGAAAACCTGGCGAGTCGGCAGGACCCTTACCCCTGTTTAAAGAGGAAGAAACCAAGGCAGACAACTGAACACAGCAGAGGGTCACAGTCTCACTGCACCCGCGGAGGGATTGCCTGATTCCCAAGAAGGCCCTCAAAGGGGAGGGAGAACCAGGGAGGCCCTGGGAGAATGCTGATCCACCTGAACGCGTGTTCCTGGTCGGTGTGTCTACCCAGCGGCAAATCCTGGGCTTAAGTGCTGTGTAAATAAAAGTGGATCAGTTTTGGCTTTTCATAGATTCAGCGTCAGACCTAGCCAGCGAATGCCCACCATCTTGTACCAGTTTCTTGTCTGGCGATGTTCTCTCCTTGTTTCCATCTTCTTCTGATCCATCGTCAGCTTCCTAAAGACAGCGGCAGGGAGTGCATATAGTTGCTCTCTGCTGTATTCTGCAGTGCTTGGCACACAGTAGGTGCGCAGTAAATGTGTGCTGCCTCACTGACCAAATGAATGTCAGTCCATAGCACACAGGGAGAGCTTTAGGAGCCTGGTGCCTGGCTTTTCAAGGTTTGGAGTGTCTTTGGGCAAGTCCCTTTGCCTGGCCCTCCTTTTCTTCCTCCATGTCATGGAAGTGACATCACCCATCTTGCATGAGCAGTGATAGCAAATGTGAATATCTCTGGCACAGAACATATAAATCAAATATGTTCACAGTACTCAGGGGTTTTCTTTAATCACCCAGGTCTTAAGGTTAAAAAAAGAGCTTTTCTGATCTGTGCAAAAGTCTGCTTTCCTTCCTTCCCACCTCCTCCTCTCTTCCTTCTGCAGTGTTGACTGACTGTGTTCAGGGCACAGTACTAGGACCTGTGCTAACATAAATAGGGATGCAGTTTGGTCCCTGCCTTCAAAGGACTCTCAGCCTAAGAGGTAAAGTGTTACCGGGATATTCCACAGTAACCTAGAATACTACTGACAGGAATCCCTTATCCAGTGTCCTCTGCCAGCTAGAGGGCTATGGGGTGTGTGTGGATTCTTGTTTAGTCCCCCCAGAAGCCTTGGGAGATGGGACTTATGTATCCTTTGCATCATGTTACTGATGAAGGAGGCAAGAATCTGAGGATCAAGTAGCACACCCAAGCCTGCAGTGCGGGCAGGGTCTAACCTCAGTGAACCCTGCCTCTGAACTCAGTGCTGCTTCTCAGTGAGGGTGGTTGGAGCTGCAGACAGGTGTAAAGAGCTGTGGAAACCCCTAGCAAGTGGTGAGAGCTATGGGGGGTAGAGGCTGCACTTCCTGTCAAAACTTCCTCCCCCACAGACGCAACTCTGTGCCTGGCAGGTGCCCATCACAGCACTCTGCATGCCCACGAGTGAATGAACCCGTGAATCTGGTAAGGATGAAGAACCTACTAAGAGGCCATTAGCAGATGGGGCTGAGTGGGAATTAAACGTAGTGTCAGGGGAAAGAAATTTGAGCTGAGCCTTGGAGGGCAAGGCACAGCAGAGAGAGAGCATATAGGGTAGGGGCATGTGCAAGATCAATGGTCTGTTTGGCTGGAAGGAAGTGCATGTGTAGAGGAATGGGTAGAGGGAAACCTGGAGAAGTAGTCAGGGGCATATGGTGGGGGCCTTTCATGCCAAGGGAGAGAGTTTAAACTTCTCCACAGAGGCAGAGAGGAGCCACTGATGGGTTTAGATTACTGTCTGGCCTCTGATTGCTTAGCACGTTTGTTTGCACATATTTTTCAGTCTCTGGGGCAGCCTCAGCAATAAGTTACTATGTTCTGCAACGTTTTTAAAAATCCTGCTGTCCGATCTGGTAAAATAGAAGAGAAAGTTTCTCTTGTAGACGTGTCCGCAAAGACCCGGGGAGTGGAGATTCTGAACTGAAAGCTCATAGGTACAGAGAAGAGCGCAGGTTTCAAAGGAGTGCAGCAGGAACAATTCTGCTGGGTGCTAAAACATCTGCTCTTCATTGTCAAGTTCCTATACGGAGCTACCTCCCCTGCCCTGGCTTGCCGCGGGCCACAGCGGCGGGAGGAGATCTTTTTCAAAATGTATACTGCAGATAATGACTCCTGTTGGCTAGTAGACTGAGTTCATTATCTCCCCATAATAGGATAGTTCGATTCAAATATGATCAAGTTATTAAATAGAAGATCAGAAAAATGGAAGAAGTGGGGAATTTTTTGGTGATCATTAAAAATATCCAGGTATAATGGAGTATTGTTCAGCATGTCAGACTAATGATGTCCTCTACAAGTGAGGAGGAGAAGGGGAAATTTCATCAGATATGAAGAGAAATAATTAACTGCCTTTCTTTCTGCTATGCCTTGGTCAGCCAAGCGGACATTCCAATTAGCAGCTTCGGTACACACGCGGACCCTCTGGATTTTGTAACGAGATTTGGGGAAAGGTATCATGATGCTATTTCTGTGGAAATTCATCAAGCATCAAAGTTGCCCTTAATGCCAGTTACATCTATTCATTTGTAGAGCTTATTAAAATGCTTCATAATCATAAGCCACCTAGATACCTTGAGGCGAAGAAGCTCTGGGAAGAGGAACAAAATGTGGGTAGAATTGTAGTTATTTAGATGGCTCTGGCCTTTGGCAGGTAACTGCTTAATTAACTCAGCCTGTGTGAACTGTGACTTACACTCATCTGGATTCAGATAGTTTGTTGCTGCTCTGGGCTCATTTAATGGGATGTATTTTAACCCTGGTCTTCTATTTTAATGCTGATCCCTTGGCCGTTCTTAGTGAGCAAACAAGCCACAAGAATATCAAATATAAACTCAGGCACAGGGCGGCTTAAGCAAAGTAGCGAATGGGAAGGGGAGCCAGGGATGTACCGGGGAGACTGTGCTCTGTAACACCACATTATTCCCGCCGTCCATAATGCCCTTGCAGTTCTTAACCACAAGGAAGGGTGACTCCAGTCATCCAGTCAGTCCAGGTAGGAACCTGAGAGCTTGCCCTGGTTGGTCCCATCCATCTCACATCTGGCAACATAAGATCCGCTTGCACCGAGTGTTATCTTTGCACGGCCACTCCTCCAATTCACACCCCATCACTTCTTGCCTGAAGTCTTATAGTAGCTCCTAACTGGTCTCATTTGTTCATTCATTCGTTCAACAGATATGATTTAGTCGGCCACCATGTGCTGGGCCTCACTAGACAGCCTTGTCCTCCTACTGTAGAGGTGCCAGAATGACCTTCCCGTAGAGTGCATCTGATCATGCTGCAGTCATGCCTAAGAAAACTTAACTGGCCCCCTACAGGCACCTGGGTGGCTCAGTCTGTTAAGTGTCCCACTCTTGGTTTCAGCTCAGGTCATGGTCTCATGGTTCATGGGTTCAAGCCCATGTTGACTGTGGAGACTACTTGGGATTCTTTCTTTCTCTCTCTCTTTCTGCTCCCCCAACCTCAAAAATAAATAAATGAACATTTAAAAGAAAACCTAACTGCCCCCCCTGGGGCACTGGATGTCCCAGTCAGAAGTGTCCCACTTTTGGTTTCAGCTCAGGTCATGGTCTCATGGTCCATGGGTTCAAGTCCCACATCAGGCTCTGTGCTGACAGTGAGGAGCCTGCTTGGGATTCTCTCTCTCCCTCTCTCTTTGTCCCTCCCTCACTCTCTGTCTCTGTCTTTCTCTCAGAATAAAGAAATAAACTTAAAAACAAAAAAAGAAAAATGGCCCTTTATCATTTTAAAGGATCATATGCTTTTTGTAAGATGAATGGCTTGAAATGCATGTATATTGAATGTACCTATGGATTTTAAGTTAATTTTAGTAAATGATTAGCAAGGATAAGCAAAAAGGGATATTTTCTGCCTTCCCACAGCCACCCAAGTGTTCGTGTGTAAGTGTGTGTGTATGTGTGTTAGACTGGAAAATGTTCCACCATAGTCTGTAGAGTTGAAATCAAAACTTTGAAAATAAATTGCTTTTTCTTTAAGTTTATTTTTGGGGTGGGGAGGAGCAGAGAGAGGGAGACAAAAAATCCCAAGCATCAGCGTGGAGCCCAATGTGGGGCTTGAACCCATAAACTGTGAGATTATGACCTGAGCTGAGATGAAGAGTCAGATACTTAACCGACTGAGCCACCCAGGTGCCCTGAAAGGAAATCATTTAATAGCACTCTCAGTTGTCTAAGATGAAACCAAAGAAACTTGGATGTTTTTTGTTTTTGTTGTTATATTTGTTTATGATCAGTTCGTTGTCGGCTAATAGAACATAGTGAGCTTTAAATTCGTATTAGTGATTGTTGTTACTGATGACATTATTATCATTTCTACAGCACCCCAGAAACAGTCTGGTCTTCCTGGCTCTGAGTCTTTATTTTTTCAGTTCGCTGAGTACTGCTCCATCAGCTCCTCGATAATGCTTCTGTAGTAATTCTTGAACTCCAAGGGTTGCCAAAAGGCTATGCCAGGCCATATTCTCTTGTGGGCATTGAAAGATTCTCCATAGCCCCTCCCCCTTTGTTTCTTTAGAGGTTCCTTTGCAAGCCCTTTCTCCACTCAGACCATTGTCTTCATCACCTGAAGCACATTGTCTCACCCTTGCTCTTCTCCTTGGCCTGGAATCCCCTGCATCTACCATAGCTGGACATTGCAGTGGGCTAGAGGAAAACTCTCCCATTCACTGGCTGCACGACCATGGACACATGGGCTCCACTCTCTGAGTCATATAAACTGTATGAGGAAGGCTTTATCTCCATGCCTGGCACCTGGGAAGAGAGCAACCGATGCTGGCTGTCACAAAGTTCCGCTCCCAGGCCATCCAGGAAACCTTAATTACCTCTTCTCATCGACACAGGAATCTCTGTTTTCCCACCTTTGACTGCTCTTCTAGTAGTTAATTTTTCATATTTTGATGGCATTATTCTTCCCAGATAGACTGCAAAGTGAACCAGGGCACAGCTCGTGCCTTACATCAACACAAGCGAATACAGGAGCCAGACAAGGAATAGAAATAGATTAGGTGTCAGGAAAGCAGGGAGAAATGAGGACTCTGGCCAACTCGAGGACACATGTACTTCTGGCCAATTGTTGTCATGTGGGAACATCGGCCCAGCATTGCCAGATCTCAGCCTTTTTGAAAGAAGCCAGATTCTTATGTGAAACGTCCTCAATTTTAAAAGTTGAGCCAACAATGTTCAGGCCAAGCAAAGCCTGTCTGTGAGACCCCAGTTTGTGAAAGCTGCCATATTCCGAGGGCCCATACAAATTTGTGCATAGGCTGGTTATTTGGACCTCTAAACTTACTTTTATAGAGAAACAGTGCTGGGAATGGCATTTAGGGTCCAGGCTAAGCTAGAAGGCTTATTCGTATTCATACTAGACCTGAAGCTTAGGACAATCCCAAGAAATCTAATCTCTATGTGACATCATTTTCCCACAGGAGGCCACATCTAGTGTTCTAATTTCTGATGTTAGAAACATGCATACTAGGATATAAGCCCTTTCAGAACAGGGCCTTTGTTTTTGCTCTGTGCTATTTTCTTATTAACGTCTAAAGCACTGCCTGGAATGCAATAGATACTAGTTGAATTTTAAAGATTATATGTATCTTTATCTGCCCCATCATTTAATCTGTTCCCTGTATCCAAACAAGGACTATCTGGCTCTCTAAGTGCTCCCCAGCACTTGGCAGGTGGTAAGAGATCAATAAGTAATTGTTGAATGAATATATGACTGTGATGATCCATCTACCAAACACGTATTGAGCACCTGCTGTGTGCCAAGGCATATGCTGGGCTTCAAGGATGCAGGAGTGACTCAGACACCATGCCAGCCTCAAGGAATTAGGTCACTCAGAAAGGATTGCATAAACTGTTTCCCGGAACCCTTCTAAAAATGGTCAGGAGTTACTCAGTGCTCTCCTTCCCAGAAGAGGGGGGACTAGTTGAGGTGATGAGACCACTCAGTGTCAGGCTTCTTCAATTACCTGGGCATGCCTGGGGTTGTCTTCATTGGTAGGGTTTGGATATGAAATGATTGAATTGATTTTCTTTCAACCACATGTTGGAATGAGCAGAGTGAGCACTGCCCTTTCAAGTGGCCACCTTGGGAGGCCATGTCCTCATTCTGCTTCATAGTCACGGCAGGACTGGACCACTTCTTTGGCAAGTGCTCCTGAGAAGTTAGAAGCCATTTAAGGATATTTATTTCACTGCTCTAGAATCCTGCCTTATTTTTGTCTCTCCCCCACTCCCCACCCTGCAACAAATGTTTGGGATGAAAGGGCTCTTCCAGTCACTTTATCCCTCAAACTTGGTTCCAAGTGACTTTGGGTTGTTTCCTAAAACCCAATTTGTGATCCAAAGAGAAATATCTTCTGTTTGTGAGTTAACTGAACAGTGTGTGCCCCAGGCTCTGAAAGCAGCAGACCCAAAGAGATGTCCCCAAATTGTCATGTGCCCCAGCATTTCTGTTGGAAGAAGAGTTAAACCTTCCAATGTGTCTAATGAAAAAGGAGGCAGGGTTCTTTTTGCTGACTACACTCTGGTGTTTGGGTGAAAGAGGAGAAAATAGGATAAACTGTATCTGGTTTGTTTTTATATACCAAGATCTAGCACCAATTCGCCACGTATGGGCACCCAAACATGTTTTATGGAGAGGATAGGTGTATGACAACCAGGTCCAACACCTACCAAAGTGGTCATCGTGTGCCAGGCACCATGTCTGCACATGTCACACATCCCATCTGACTGTCACAACAGTTTAGGAGGCCATCACAGCCAGCACCTCTCAAAGGAAACTGAGACCTCAGGTTAAATAACTTTCACCAACCCAGCAAGTGACAACACTGGGGTTTGAATCCCCATGGAAACTCCCTACCTTATACCCTTAGCCTAGAGTCATTAAGAAGGTGACGGGTATGTAATCATAATTCCAGCCCTTCAGAGGCGATCCTGTGGAAACCAGGGGGCTCGGCCCCCAATGTGGTCCTAAATCGTCCCTTGAGTCAGTGGATTATAGGCTGTCCCGCTGTCTGGTTTCTCCTTGGGTGTTTTTTTCCCCAGAACCTTCCCACCACACTGCTAGCAAAGACGCCCCAACACTGTGACACCTATTATAAATGGCTACACAGTGAGTGTGTGGTTCGAGGCTTGGCTGACTGGGGCACCTACAGGATCCTTATATCATTTTGGGAGTTTTGGGGAACCTGATCCACCCAGAATGTGGCCAGCCCAATGGCAGCGTGGAAGAGAGGGACCGAGAATTTGAGCTGAAAGTAATCCAAGGTCACACCCACAGGGGCCAGAAGTCCGATCCTGCTGACCTACCAACTCCATGCATGACCATGTTGCTTTGTGCCTTGGGCCTCAGTTTCCCCATCTGTAGGAAGAGTTCTCTCCAAGCCCTCCTCTGGAGGAGTGCCAGAAAGAACATGCCCTTGTTGCTTGAGGTTTGCTCATTGGACATTCCTTCCGCAGGCTGGAGGAGAACTATGAGATCGCGGAGGGGGTCTGCATCCCCCGCAGCGCCCTCTACATGCATTACCTGGACTTCTGCGAGAAGAATGACACCCAGCCTGTCAACGCGGCCAGCTTTGGAAAGGTGAGTGGCAGCTCCCCAGGCTTGTTCCTTTCCTTCCCCCCTTCCCAGTAGTTTATGCACAGTCCTTAATTATTTTGAACATCTTAATTGCTTTTTTTTAAGTTACCAAAATAAATACTTTGGTACCTTTGCTATAACACTTTGCTGTAAAAAATTCAAAGGCTTATTGGCAAGGTAATGCCACACCGAATACCGAAACAGAGTAATACCAAAGTATGAAAAATTCCGAAGGATTCAGACAGGTCATAAAGTAAAAAGCGAACATCTAACTGGACTTTCTTCAGTACTTAATTTGCAGGAAGCGACTTCTTTCCTTCTGAGAGGCAAACGTTCGACTCCCAAGTGTGTTACATGCGTGTCAGTGAGTTTGGGGCAGGCAGCTGCTTGATTTGAGACAATACATCCAAACCCTTTCTCCTCGTATTAGCTTCTTTGTGCCATGTATAGTTTTTTCTGCATCTGCTAACAAAAAATAGACAGGCTGGTTTTGCACTACTGTTTCTCACTAGTTTTCTGAATGCAGGCATAACACGGACTGAACTGACAAAAAGAAGTCTGTGTCTAAGTTTTGAGAATTCCCTTTTCCCAGCAGATAAATCATCAGCAGGGAAAAGAGAAAAGAGAGCAGGGTCAGGTCTGAGCCAACCCCCCCTGGAGAGTTTAACACCAAGTGGCTGGGAATTGGCTCCACTCAATAAGTGGGAAGATGCTGCGTGGTGACTTAGGGAAGGGCATGTGTTTTTGTGGTGCATTAACACTATGTGTCATATGTGAAAATAATTTTTTGTAAAAGTCAGTGGAGAAACCACCTTGCTGTTTCTTTCATTCATGTCTTCAGTCCGTCAGTGTTGGCCAAGGTGGGCTGCATGGGAGGCACTGCGTTCTGTGGAGACCCAGAAGGGAATCCAGTGAGGGTCCGCGACAGAGAGGCTCACAGTCTAGGGAGAGGGGTGGTGAGCCCCTCAGCAAGTGGGAGACGGAAGAGCACACCCAGAATCCAGGGGATACTGGAGCTTTGTCATATGTCTGGGGTCCTGTGACATTCACTGCCACCCACGCTTCCTCCTGGGGGCCACAGTGGAGAGTCCAGATTGGGCCTCAGATGAAGGGACAGGTGGGGTGAACCAAGAGATCAAGAATCTAACTCTCTTAGACTAATCACTTAACTTCTCTGAGCCTCAGCCCTCTCTGCTGTGAACTGGGAATCATCCTTTCCTTTCCTTGTGGGGAGGCTGCAGGAGTCAAGGGAGAGGATTGTTCAGTGGATGATGTGTGGTATGTGTACGTCCCTGTCCAGGGCAGGCGAATGGCTTGGCTCCATAATGAGAAAGCCTTGGAGCAAACAGGAAATGAATCTTCAGATACTGTTCCCTCAGTCATCTGATGGGTCAGGTGCAGGGACACCCACACGTGCCATTGCAACCGTTCCTATGAATTCCCCGTGAGCTGTTTGTGCACAGATTCTGGGGTGGGGGGAAGGACAACAAAAACACAAATCCTCACCATATCTAGAAACTCCAATTTGCCCATATAAGGACATTTTCTTCCCCTCTTCTCACTTCTGTAACCCTGTTGTCAGCTCAGGGTTTCCTTGACCTTGTGATCAGCCCTCTTTTCCACTCCCTGGGTGGTCAGATTCTCAGAGCCACCTTGATCTGAGACTCTTCTTTCTGTCTATACCACTTCTCTTACCTGTGCTGTTCAGGATTTTAGCTGTGAGCCACATACGGTTGTTTAACTTAAACAGAATTAAGTCAGTTCCTTAGTCACATTAGCCATATTTCAGATGCTCATTGGACACATGTTACTAAGGGCTATCGTATTGGGTGGTACAGATAGAACATGTTCATCATCACAGAGAGTATTCTTGGATGGCCCTGTTCTGAGCCACCGTGAGCCTGGGATAAAACTCAGAGTCCTCTTTGATTTGCATAGACAGCCCACCGAGAGCATCTCTGACCCCAGGAGACCGAAGTCTGTAGGAGGGATTTACATCCCGAACAGCACCTAAAGGAACAGACATCCTGTCCCAGGGCACTCTCCCACCTCTGTACTGGAGGCTCCCTGGGCCTCCCCCTGCGGGTCCCCCCCAGCTAGGTCCAGCCCTCTCTGCTCTGCCACCCCTCTCTCCCCTTCTGCCACCTCCCACTGATCAGCCTCCCATCCTCCTTGGGACAACCTCTGCCAGATCACGTCTGCTCTCTGATCCTCGGTCCTGCTGACATCTATGTCCACAGGTCTTACTTTTAAAATATTGTTTCCAAATAATAACTTTTCTCTCTAAGAATTACAGTGAGAGCTGCTTCCAAAATAGTCATTAAAAACAGACATGCAAACTCAGTCCAAAAGTAAGGACACACTCAAATGGTATTAAAATCACAAGCGCAGAAGCGCTTTGCAGGTACCTTGCCCTTGATTTCAAATGTGCTGGAAACCGGGGTCGTCCTTCCAGCCACAGAGGACAGAAGGAGCCCGCCGAGGGTTTCCACGCTGAGCTTGAACTGAAACCCCCGCCATGCCCGCCTTTCCTAAGGGCTCCCAGCTGCAGCTGCCATCCGCCCCGAGAGAAAGGGCCTGGTTGTTCTATGAAGCCTGGGGTGTGATTGTGGGCAGCCTTCCTTTGAGCAGATCCATCCAAACTTACTATTCACTTATGAACTTTTAACTCTGCGTAGGCAAGATTCAATATTTCAGCTTCATTTTTTAGAGAAAAATTTGACTGGTGGTAGTCTCCCCCCCCCCGCCACCTCCACAACCCCCCACTCGCCTCCCCAGCTTGCAAGTGGGCTGAAGTGAAACGCATCAGCCGTGAGGCTCTCCCCCCCCCCCACCCCCGTGTTGCCTGGTGGGGATACTGTGCTTGATTAAGCGAGGGGACGGCAGCAATTGTTTGCTGCAGGGAAGATCCGAAAGAGCCTCTTTCCGGCACTGCGGCCGAGCCTCAGAAGCACTGGCTTCCAGTAAGACGGTCTTGACTTTGGGTCCCAGAATTGATCCAAGCATCACAGAGGATGCTGAAGCTTCAAGCCAGACTGGGCTTGTGCCTGCTTGTCTGTTGGCTAGGGTAACGGAAGGTCACCCAGCTTGGAGTCACTTCACTTTCCTGAGTGCCCATTTCCTTACCTCTAGCCAGGAATAATCCCTCACAAAGGACTCTAGGGATAAAGTGAGATGGTGCTTATGAGAGCATTTTTAACATTGTAAGGCATTCTACCAACGGGAGAAGCCAGCATTATCCAAACAGTTGCCTCACTGCATCCTGCCTCCTCGGCTTCCTCCCATGCTTTCTTTTTCTTTGTAACACTTACAACTGTCTGAACCGTTACATATACAATGTAACTAATATATTACATGTTATATGTGTAATTATCTGTATGGCATCATTGCCTGTTATTCTACCTCTATATCTTACATATGATACTCATGATATAATATACATACACATGTTAATCATATATATATACATATATATATGTTAGTTACTTGTGTTTCACTTGCCTCCTTCTCTAGAATGGAAGCTCTATGAGGAGTTTTTTTGCTCACCGTGCATCCCCAACTCCTATAATAGCACCCGGCACATAACAGACCCTCAGATATTTATTGAAGATTGAATGACTTGTGTTGTTGCTATTTGCCAAGGACGTTAGTATCATTTGACACATGTGAGTGTGTTTAGCCTGCATGATGCCCATATGAAACAGACATTGTTGTGAGGGCTACAACACATTGTATCCATTTTCCATTAGCCCATTTGCTGAACAGGGATGAACTTGTCCAGGTGTGATGGAAACTGGTTGTATTTTCACTTACTTTGAAGGGCCACCTTCAAAGTCCTCTGCTCAGCCTTCCTGCTCTGCCCTCTGATGACATCACAGGGAAACTCCACAGCATCCAACCATGTTCAGCCATCATATTGGTGTCGGTTGAAAGATTAACTCATTGTCAGCAATGAAAAAGTGCCCCCTCGGGCCAGTTTAAAACGTCCATCTCACATATAAGGCAGAGCCTCTCCCTTCCTGAGGCTCAGAGTTTGCTCTGTGAAAAAGAGGCAGGGTGGGCGCTTCCTTCCTCTCTCTCTCTTCTCCTTTTTCCAGGGCTGGAGAAGAGGGGCATTGGAGGCAGGTGGGAGGAGGAAAGTCAGCAGACCGGTTTTGAGGGCTCCCCCTGCCAGCGCCCTCTGCTGGAATGGCTGTGCATCCAGCTGCGGGAAGGAGTTCATTGGTGGTGGGTTTGGGGGAGCCCCGTGCATCTGCATCCACAGCAGCCGAAGGACTGGTCTTCAGCTGACCTTCCACTACCCAGCCACAGGCTGCCCTTGCTCCTCCACTGAGGATCCCCCATCTGGCTGCGTTCTCGGTCTGGAGGGTTTTGACCAGCTCGCTGCATACCTACTCTTACACCCTGATTCTTAGAGATGTCCAGATGAGCCCCCACAAATGTAACTGGTGTCCGGAACAGGCTGAACTCAGTAGTGTACACACAGAGAGTGACTTTGCTCATGTTATGGCCAAACCTCCTTCCCTGACCAACCCCCCCCCCGCCCCCATGGCTTCATGGCGGGATTAATGGCTCTTTAGTTATTGGTTATAATAGCAAGCCTCTTTTCAATAACTTAGACTCTCTTTTAGACATTAAAGTCCAGTCCAGGGCTCCAGTAGAAGCTGGCAGCCTCACACCCACCAGGAAACTCCTCCCAGACTTGCAGCTCAGCCCTGTGGCCTGAGGACCTGCAGTGGGGAAGTGGGGCATGTAGTCTGACCTTCTGCTCCTCCCTGATCTTTTCCTTCTGCTGCTGGTGCTGGCAGGCTTGTAAGGTTGAGGGGAAAAAAAAGTACTTCCAGAATGGTAACTCCCATTCTCTAGTAAAAATCAGTGAAATAAATTTTTTAGAGAACAATGAATGGGAGTATAAATTGAAACAAACACAAAATCATAGGGATCAGAATTGGCCTACACGTGACATCATACCCAGATAAATTGTCCAAACTTATTTTTTCTAGTTTTTATTTATTTTTGAGAGAGTCAGAGAATGAGAATGAGTGGGAGAGGGGCAGAGAGAAAGGGGGACAGAATCTGAAGCAGGCTCCAGGTTCTGAGCTATTAGCAGAGAGTGGGATTTGAACACACGAAACGCGATTATCATGACCTGAGCCAGAGTTGGACACTTAACTGACTGAGCCACCCAGGCTCCCCTAGATTGCCTAAGCTTATTAATAGACCATCCTTTTTAACAGATGTTAGAAAACTTTTTATAAAATTAATTTAAAAAAGCAAACACCTAAGGCTTTCTATGACCTGGCACCATTCTAAGCATTTTACATATATCTACTTCCTCCAAACTACTCTATGAGGTAGGAACTATTGTTATCCCCATTTTACAGATGGGCAAACTGAGTCCCAGAGAGATAAGGTAATTTTCCCGAGGCCACATGGCCAGTAAATGGATGTGAACCTGGGAAGTCTGGCTCTAAGACTGCATGCACTTAAACTTATCTCAGTTTACCCAGGGCAAGTAATTTTGGGGGTAGCAGGTAGGGTGTGTATGTGCGGGGGCTGGAGGTGGGTATATGTGAAGATCAAAACAGTGGGCATTTTGACCTTGGTGTGGTCATTAGCAACCACCTGGCAACCTGTTGGATGATGGACTCTGGGACTAAAGTCTCAGCCTCTCTGTCTCTCAGAGGCATGAGTGCGGGTCAGCACAGGTGAGAAATGCCCCCTCAAATCTTTCCCCACCCAGGTGGTCTGAGCACTGTGAACCCCACAGCCAGTATTTTTCATGCCGGTTCCCCCTCGACACTTGGGTTCGCCCATTTATTAGATACTCATGATCTCGATCCCTTGCGGCCCTGGCTCTGTGCTGGCAGATGGGAAGTGGGGTGAAGAAGACAGTCTGTCCTCGGGCAGAGTGGGCTGCACAGGGACACGTGCTCGTGGGGAACCACAGAACAAGATGGCGGATGTGCCCCTGAGCTGGAACAGCCGTGACTGGAGGGACACAGGGAGGAGGCTGCTGCCTCCTTGGGGGTGGGGGTGGCCGGTGGCCTGAGAACCAGGTCAGTGTGGGAGGAGCCCCGGGGACGCAGTACTGTCCTTTCCTGACCTGCAGCCTTGTCGGGCCCACGGAAGCTGAGGAAGGTGTTTGGATTTCACCAATACTTCTTTCTCCTTTATCTCCACTGGGGCTTTTAGGAACTCTGAGCAAAGACTGCCTGCATAAAGATGGAGCATCTCTGTGTTCCGCAGAAAGCTAAGCTCTTTCAAAGACAAAAATGGGGCCTCAGATTTCTGAGTCCAGAGCACACCTCTCACTTACAAACAGCTCACTTTCCACGTGTCTGTCACAGGCATTGCAGAAGTTGCAAGGCAAGCACGTGTCCCCTTCAGCAGACCTTTATAAGGCTTCATCATGTGTTCAGACCAGGAGTTTCCAGTAATGCCAGGTTTTGAGTCCTCAACTTGAGGATCTATTGCTCTTACCCTCTCTGTAACCATGGACAGCTCCCTTTCCCTCTCTGAACCTCAGTCCCTCCATCTGTCCAATGGGGAAGTCTGTCTACAAACACATGGGGATCTTTACCACGTTAGTTAGAAATGCTTTTCAGTTAGAAACTGTGATGGGGGTGCCTGGGTGGCTCAGTCAGTTAAGCGTCCGACTTCGGCTCAGGTCAGATCTCATGTTTGTGGGTTCGAGCCCCGTGTCAGGCTCTGTGCTGACAGCCAGCTCAGAGCCTGGAGCCTGCTTCCAGTTCTGTGTCTCCTTCTCTGCCCCTCCCCATCTCATGCTCTGTCTCTCTCTGTATCAAAATAAATAAAACATTTAAAAAAATTAAAAAAAAAAAAGAAACTGTGACGGGCGGGAACGGTGATTCTGTGCCAGGCCCTCTGCACAGAATCGTGTGAACTGACCCTGTGTGTGAGAGTGTGAGCACCCTGTGAACTGCGTGCTCACTTCATTCCCTTTAACAAGGGACAAAGATGGCATGGCCAACTCCACGGCTACTGGAACCTTCTCTGCGAAGTTAATTCTAGGTGGAAACCAGAAGGTGGATCAGTTAGGAATTGTGTCGTGGGGCTGTGGGTGAAAACTGCCCCTCTCCATCCCCAAATAGTGACTTAAATAAATGAGTGGTTTTACTCTCCTTCACATTAAGTATAAAAGATGATAACCCAGCACCAGCAAAATAGCTCTTTAAGAGCATCAGGGAGCTGCGCTCCTCCTCTGTCTATGCCATTTATAGGAGGTGGCTTCCAATTTCTGCATCACCTCATGGTCCAAAGTGGCTGCTGGACAATGAAGGCTTATATTCCAGGCAAGAAGTGGGAAATGGGGTAAGAAGAGAAAGGTCAAAACTCCAGCCAAATCAGCTACCTTCAGGAGCCTTCCCAGAGCCCTGCCCAGTGCTCTCCCCTACATCTCACTGGCTGCCCTTGATTATCACAGAAGCAGGAAAATGTAGACCGTCACCACCTGGAATAAAAAACTAGACTTTGGTTAGCAAGGAAAAGGGTAAGCAATGAACCCTTGTATCCACCAAATGTGAGCATTTTAGAAATCAGTGTATTTTTTTTAACATTGACTATAATTGACATATAACATTGTATTAGTTTGAGGCATATGACATAATGGTTTGATATATGTGTATAGTGTGAAGCAACCACTAGATACATTTAGGGAACATCTGTCACTAACCAGAGTTACAATTTTTTTTATTGTGATGAGAACTTTTAAGGTCGACTCAGCAGCTTTCAGATGTACAGCACAGCACGAACTGGCCTCACCGTGCTGGAAGGTGACGTCCTCGAGACATTTCTTAATCTCAAAACTGGAAGTTTGGACCTTTTGACCCCTTTCCCCCACATTGTGCCCATGTATCCTTTTAGAGGTGTCATAACGAGGACACAGAACCCAGGATACTGAAAGCACATATGGAATACCGTCAAGTGAGGAGCCCCGCAGAGAGGACAGTGGTGGCACAGAGTGATCACTTAAGACAGTGAGTGGGTGACATGATTTATGGTCACCTCATCAGCAAGAGGCAGATTCGTGGTGGACACTAGACAGTTAGGACATAGTGTCATTTGAATACATGGAGAGGCCATTTAGCCTCAAAATGACATCCCCTGAAGGCTTTGTTCATTTCTCAGACTCCTTCGTTCCTTTGACTAAGTCTGTAAACGTGCAACTAGAACAGAGCAGGAGAAGTCATTAATACGTATCAGTTACTAACACCTCAATATAAAGGAGTTTAATCTATTTAAGGTACTTAGAGATTGGTCGGTGAGACTCCATCATTTTTTAGCTGAGGGAATTAAGAGAGGAATTGGGGGGTTTCCCCCAGGTGACACATGGAGTGGCAGGACTGCGTCTAAGGGGTGGGGGAGTGCAGGACACCCGCAGCGGGGCAGGGACGCCAGGAAGTGGCAGGGAGACTGCAGAAGGGGAGACTGGGGCGACAGAGGATGACTTGAATGTGTTTATATGCTGCTTTTCCTCACGAGGACTTGAGGTAATTGGCAGTTGGGGCTGTGGGTGGCTCTTCCTTGAATGTTTGGCTCCTTCCTCACTACCAGCCATGCTCAAGCAATGCCAAAAAATGCCAAGGGTTTTCTGGGGACCTGTGCTTTGGGCAGCTGAGTATACCTGGAGTAGAAGCCAAAGATCCTTCTTGCTTTATGTGCCTGCCCTCTTTCCTTGAGAGTCCTTACAGTCCTTTCACTGACCCCGAGTCACATGCAGGGCTGTGCGGGGGGCGGGGGGTGCTCTTGAGGCATCAGGATCCTTCAGGAATGCTCTGTTTCCAATTTTCGAAGGAAGACATTGCAATGAGTCTATTGATGGGTTTCCTTAAACTTTAAATTCTTGCATGTGTTTTTCTTCACCTTTTGGGGTGTCCATGTCAGAAGGTCTGCTTTCACACCTGACCCCATAGTGTGTGGTTTCAGGTGTCTCAGAAATCAGACTGTCTGGGCTCGAGTCCTGTCTCCACCAGTTACCAGCTGGATGAGCTCAATTTCTGAACTGCCCTGGGCCTCAATTTCTTTATCCAGAAAATGGGAACATGGCAGCAACCACATGGAGAGTTGTTGTCATAATGGCTGTTGGTGGTAGTGGGCGGGGGGTGGTGCTTCCTCAGCTCAGTGCCTGGTAAATATAAACACTCCATGCATGTTAGCTATGATTATGATTGCTGTTCACCATGGCAACATTCCACGACTTTGATACATCATGTTTCTAATCTATCATCATGAACATCAATGTTTTAGCTCTTCCAGCTTCTCTTCCTTCTGAACAATTTTGAGAACAATTGTTCTAAAAATTTCCTACCTCGCACACACGCTGCCATTACCACCCTCACCCGCTCCCGTTATCGCCGTCAGAGTTATTCTAGTCTTGACTTAACCTGTAGCTTATGTAACTCACCTCCTTCCAGCTAAACCCGTGTGTGAAGACTGTCTTTTCTTATACTCACACACGTGACATACCATCCAGGCAGCCTGAGGACAAGCAAGACGAGGCTCGTGTATGGGTTTGGGGCTTCTCAGAATTGTCATCTGTGGTACCTGTTTCTCAAGGTGCCACAGATTAGCTGTTACCCTTGTGGCTCTGGGGGTTTCCAAAGAACCCTTCATCAGCCCATGCACATGATTGGAAATTCCAATTCTGTCTCATCGCACTAGATAGGAATTTCTTATAAATGTGTGAAATTTCTCTTGGGGGGATTTCCTGAAGACCCCCCCAGGGCCTAGTGCCATGTAGGTGTTCCTGGAAAACTGTTGAATGGCCAGAGGTGCATCAGGATAGCGTAAACGCCCTTTTCAAAAGGAAAACATGGAGGCTGGCAGTTTAAAAATCCTTATTGATACCACCAGACTTAATTATATTTTCTTCTCTGCTAAAGGGGTAAGGTCTCTTGTTCACAAAGAAAGTGAGTACGTTTCTCACTTTCACACTTGAAGTTGTGACTATTAGAATCCCTTTAACCAACATCTTTCCCTGAGCGTTTCTTTCTCGTGTTCCAAAAAATTGTGTGTGTTTTTAAGAGAAGACGCAGGACTTTTCCAATACATGGTTACAAAACCAACTTGCCTTTATACTGAACTTCTCACCCCTGGCTACTTGAAAAGCCCCTCTTCTTTCCCCACACCCCAAAAACCTCTGAACTTAGAGCCCAGCTCTTATTTTTACACTACTCTGAGCATACTTGACTCCTCACACACACTCGAGTTTGTCTCTGTCAAGCTGTGGGAGGATGTGCACTTATCCCATTACCTTGGAACTTCTTTGGGATCAGCCCTTGTTGGTGGCAAATCGTTGCCTTCTGAGGGTGGATTGAATTTTTGGAAACAACCGAAGCCTTTTTTCAAAGCCGTCCCCGTAACTAAGTTTGGAGATCAAGCTGGATCAAGATCATACCGTTTGAGGTCAAAATCAAACAAACCCGTCTCTGAGAGTAACAGGACAGAGTGGCTTTCTGGGGTGGCGCTAAGTGTGTCCCTCAAGGCGGCATCTAGAGAGGACATCAGCGGTTTCACACACAGTTTAGTGGACCCCTTGCTGGCTCCTGTGGGTACCAGCCGAAGTGAAGAGCAGGAGAGACAGTCAAACTGGGGTCTGTGAATCTGAGGCACCTTCAACAGACGTAGATCCCTGTATCTCATCTGTGAAATGGGCATCACCATATATTCCCCTCCAGCATCGTCTTTAGGATAAAATCAATGTTGCGTGTCGAACACCTCATCTAGCGGCTGGTTCTTGCTGATGCTCAGGATGGAGGCGCTCCTCTTGCCCTCTTTCCCTTCCTTCTCTTAAAGGAGGGCTATGGTTTGAATATGCCGTTTCAGAAACAGGTGCCTAAAACTCACATTTCTTAAAAGACTGCACCCACGAAATTATGTCGGGAGAACCCACGTGTGGAACTTGCTTCAGCCTGGAGCCATGCACGTGTGGTTGGCCGGGGAGGAGAGCGGACGGGAGAGATGGAGAGCGGGGCCACCACCACCTAGAAGAGAGCGGCGGCTCCGGCTCCGGGAGAGGAGTTCCGCAGAGCTGCTCTGCTTCCCACCCCTAGCCCCTGGAGCCCCCAGCCCGGCCGCCTCAGCTGAAAGGGAGAAGGGTGGGATTCCCGAGTAATTAGAGGGAGTTTGGAAGGCTGGGGTGTTGCGGAATGTTAGATCAGTAGCTAGAACAGCATGTGGTGTTCTTTAGGCAGGCTTCGTTGAATCCATACAAAAAGAGAAAGAGGGGCTGCCTGCCGTCTGCTCATTTATCAAACAGCGAAACTCAGCTTTCACAGCTCCACAGAAGTGTTTGACTGTTTGCTGAGTCTTGCTGCAGAAATGAAAAGCTGAACAGCCTTAGAGGGGCTGAACCGACCCTGCATTTTGAGACTCCCAACTAAATTGTGCTGGGCCTTCAGATTACAGGACCAGCCGATTATTTGGTGACAAGAGAGGAGAATAATTTGTAATTTGCAGCCCGTAAGAAACAGTTAAAAAAAAAAAAGCAGCAAACCCCCTTCCCACAGGTTTTTGTTGCGGCTGGAAGGAGGGGTGCAATCCTAACAGCCCTCTCTTTGCTCAGAGTGGGAAAAGTCTTGACCTCCATTTGGGAGGAACGTGATGTGGTACCGCGGCGTGCCCCCCCTTTCACCCCCAACTCAGCAAACGTCCTTTCCTCCTAGTTCTCTGTTTGAAATCACCTTTCTCTCTCTCTTGGAGGAGGAGGAGAGGATTTGTCTTCTTGGATTTCTAGATAAAATGTATTTTCACAAAGAGAACTAAATATGCTAACCGCACAAATAGTATTGCTTGGGAGACTAGAATCTACCACAGAAGTCTGAAAAAGGAAATGAGTGCAGGGAGGATCCTCCGAAAATCTGTCCAAGGATCTTTCTTACTAGAGGATGCTAACTCTGTCGATGAAGGGAATGGGCGAGAAGAGGGTGAGGATCTTGGAGACAGAGAGAGGTGTTAACACGGTGGCCCCCTCTGCTCCAGCGCCCTGCCCGGCAGCAGGTCACTGCCCTGTGCCGCCAGGAGAGCGCTAAGCCAGAGCTGGTACCCTCCTGCCTGCTTCCACTCCAACTGCTGTGGCCCAGGAGGCCGGGCTGGACATCTGTTCCCTACCTCCTTTGGCACCCCTGCAAGCCTGTAACATTAGCTGAGCAAGTGTTTTATCTCCATTTTGTAGACAAGACACCTGATGCTCAGATGGAAGATCTCCTTTGGCCCTTCAATTTAGCACATTTTTAAAAGGGATAATAGCCTTCTGCGCTTCATGGAAAGCAACCAACGGTATCTCTTACAAACCTTGAAATGTTTCTCCCCTTTAGTCAGGCAACTCCATGCTTGGGAAACTATTATAAGGTGAAGGGAACCCAAAATACTGGCCAATAAAAATAAATATTGGGGCATCTGGGTGGCTCAGTCAATTAGGTGTCCAACTCTTGGTTTTGGATCAGGTCATGATCTCACAGTTCATGAGATCGAGCTCTGTGTCGGGCTCTGTGCTGACAGTGAGGAGCCTGCTTTGGAGTCTCTCTCACTCCCTCTCTCTGCCCCGCCGCCCCCCCTCCCGCTCGCTCGCACATCCTCTCTCGCTCTCTCTCTCAAAATAAAGAAGTTAAGTAAAAAGAAAAATCATTATGCAAAAGGCACTGCTTATAGCATTATTTACGTTAACACAATATTGGAAATAACTTCCGTGGCCAGAAACATGCTTCATTTATTCTGTGATTTATTGGATCAGTGCATTAAGGTACTGAGCCATAGTGTCTCCTGCCTGGACTACACATTGGCCTTTTTGATGGTCTCCCTGTCTCCACCCTTGCCCCCTGAGGTCACTTTTCCATCCAGCAGCCAGGGGCCATCCTTTGGAAAGGTAAGTCAGACTTACTCCCCACTCCCCTGCTTGGAGCCCTCTAAGGTCCCCTCTCATTAAGGGGAAAAGCGGAAGTGCTCACAAGGACCTGCAAGGCCCCACGTGGGCTGCGCTCTGTCAGCCCCTGCGGCCTCCTGACCTCCTCTGCTGCTGCTCCCCTGAGCACTTACTGTGCCCCAGCCACCCTGGCCTCCTTGTTCTTCCTGACATGCACCCAGACAAGCTCCTACCGCAGATCTTTGCACTGGCTGTTCTCGGGGCTTGCCACCCCCATATCCGTGAGGTTCATTCCCTCACTTCCTTCAGGTCACCACTCAAATGCCACATTACCACTTAGCCCTTATCACCCTAAAAAAAGCCCCACCCCTGCCTTCCCTATTCCTCCTCACGCTGTTCCTTTTGTTTCTCTCTGTAGCACTTACGTGACACAAGATATATTGACTTTTTTATTAATGTTTTTTATTAATTTTTGAGAGACAGAGACAGTGCGAGCAGGGGAGGGTCAGAGAAAGAGGGAGATACAGAATCTGAAGGAGGCTTCAGGCTCTGAGCTAGCTGTCAGCACAGAGCCCGACGTGGGGCCTGAACCCATGAACTGTGAGATCATGACCTAGCCGAAGCTAGACGCTTAACCGACTGAGCCCCCCAGGCACCCCATTATATTGACGTTTTAATTTATTTATGTTTGGTCTTCTCCCACTAGATGTAAGCTTCCTAATCAAAGGCTGTTTCTGTTCAGCTCAGTCCCTCAGTGCCCAGCAGTGTGTCTGGCATATAGGAGGAACTCGGTAAACACCTGTCGTTGAGTGAATCTAAACTATGTACCATCAGACGACCTATTGTGGCTGTTGGAACTGCAGCTTGGTGGAGGCAGTGAGCAGGCACCTAGTGTTTCCAGCGAGGAAATGAAATGATCACATTTGGAGTTTAGGAAGGTGGCGCTGGCCTGGTAGCCAGCCTGGAGGGGGGCGGCCAGTTAGGAGGGTGTGTCTGTGGTCCGGGTAAGGCCATGGTGGGCTGAGGCCGAGGCGGGGGGGGGGGGGGGGGGGGGGGGGGGGGGGGGGGGGGGGGGGGGGGGGGGGGGGGGGGGGGGGGGGGGGGGGGGGGGGGGGGGGGGGGGGGGGGGACAGTGAGAAGTGGCTGGGCTCAGTGGTGTCTTCTTCAGAATCAGTAGGACATGGGGTTGTGCAGGGTTGGGGAGAGAGAGCACAGTCTCTCCTGCTTCTGTGTTGGGTGACTCAGTGGAGTGTGGTGCCCGCTGCAAGAGGGTACAACTGTGTGTACCGATCCACACTTTATTCAAAAGAAACAAAACCCATCAGCTAAGGAGGAAATCCTAGGATGAATGGACCTGTAAATTTATAGGCCTAGTTCCACAGCTTGATAATTCCTCAAGATCGGATAACAGAGAATTACAAACAAACTGATTGTGTGTTTTATTGCCTCTTAGAGGTAGAACAGACAGCTCCTGAAGGCTTTGTTTCTCCGGGGGATTTTTAGAACATCTCTAGACCAGAGTCTGTGGCACTGGTACCTTAGCCTGGGGCCAGGACGTTACGTAGGGTAAATACCTAGAAAGATTCAGAACTTTACCCATTCTCTTAAATCACATAAGGATAAGGCTTAGCAACCCCCTACCCAAATGCTGCTTTTTTAAATTACCTGCATATGGTTTGCAGTGAATAGGGAATGATTTATTTATTTGTTTATTTATTTATTTTTGAAAGAAGAGAAAAAGAGCCACTGTAACATTCTGGAAGATCTTTTGGTGTTTCCTTTAAGGTTATAGTGAACATCTTTTGTGAATTAGAAACATTTCTAATGAAAAAATCCTTTTGTATTTACAAAAACTGATGAGCTTGTACACAAATGTTATACAAAAATGTTTTTATCTTTATCACAATCCTGCTAGTCTAACAAATATCCATTTTTACTTTTCCATGTTCCCTTTCCATTCCTATATTTGTAAAAACAAATTGTAAGCATAATATCGATGTAGTTTGAGGTACACTATTTTATTTAACATTGTCATACATCAATTTTCTGTGCTATGACAATAGTCTTATTACTGTCATTTTTAACACCTGCATAATGGTCTATTGAATGTATATATAATCATTTATTTATTTATTTATTTATTTATTTATTTATTTAGAAAAATAGTTTATTGTCAAATTGGTTTCCATACAACACCCAGTGCTCTTCCCCACAAATGTCCTCCTCCATGACCATCACCTCTTTCCCCCCTCCCCCTTCAACCCTCAGTTCGTTTTCAGTATTCAGTAGTCTCTCAGGTTTTATGTCCCTCTTTCTCCCCAACTCTCTTTCCCTCTTCCCCTCCCCTTGGTCCTCCATTAGGTTTCTCCTGTTTTCCTGTTAGACTTATGAGTACAAACATACAGTATCTGTCTTTCTCCACCTGACTTATTTCACTTAGCATGACACTCTCGAGGTCCATCCACCTTGCTACAAATGGCCATATTTTATTCTTTCTCATTGCCATGTAATAGTCCATTGTATATATATACCACATCTTCTTGATCCTTTCATCAGGTGATGAACATTTAGGCTCTTTCCATGATTTGGCTATTGTTGACATTGCTGCTATGAACATTGGGGTACATGTGCCCCTATACATCAGCACTTCTGTATCCCTTGGATAAATCCCTAGCAGTGCTATTTCTGGGTCATAGGGGAGTTCTATGGATAGTTTTCCAGAGCGGCTGCACCAGTTTACATTCCCACCAATGTAGGAGGGTGCCTATCTCTCCACACCCTCACCAGCATCTGTAGTCTCTTGATTTGTTCATTTTAGCCACTCTGACTGGTGTGAGGCGGTATCTCACTGGGGCTTTGATTTGTGCTTCCCTGATGATGAGTGATGTTGAGCATCGTTTCATGTGCCTGTAGGCCATCTGGATATCCTCTTTGGAGAAGTGTCTGTTTATGTCTTCTGCCCATTTCTTCCTTGGGTTATTTGTTTTTTGGGTGTGGAATTTGGTGAGTTCCTTGTAGATTTTGGAGACTAGCCCTTTATCTGATATGTCATTTGCAACTATCTTTTCCCATTCAATTGGTTGCCTATTAGTTTTCATGATTGTTTCCTTTGCAGTACAGAAGCTTTTTATCTTGATGAGGTCCCAAGAGTTCAGTTTTGCTTTCATTTCCCTTGCCTTTGAGGATGTGTTGAGTAGGAAATTGCTGCCGTTGAGGTCAAGGAGGTTGTTTCCTACTTTCTCCTTGAGGGTTTTGATGGTTTCCTGACTCACATTCAGGTCCTTCAGCCGTTTTGAGTTTATTTTTGTGTATGGTGTAAGAAAGTGGTCTAGTTTCATTCTTCTGCATGTTGCTGTCCAGTTCT
>NC_043709.1:15027681-15049626 GCF_006229205.1 Suricata suricatta | reverse complement strand
GGCTTCATAGAATGAGTTTGCAAGTTTTCCTTCTATTTCTATTTTTGGAATAGTTTGAGAAGAATGGGTATTAGCTCTGTTTTAAATGTCTGGTAGAATCCCCCTGGGAAACCATCTGGCCCTGGGCTCTTATTCATTGGGAGATTTTTGATAACAGATTCGATTTCTTCACTGGTTGTCGATCTATTCATGCTTTCTATCTCTTCCCATTTGAATTTTGGTAGTGCATGTGCATTTAGGAATTTGTCCATTTCTTCTAGGTTGTCCAGTTTGTTGGCATATAATTTTTCATACTAATCTCTGAGGATGGCTTGTATTTCTAAGGGATTGGTTGTAATAGATCCTTTTTCATTCATGATTTTGTCTCTCTTTTTTTTCTAAAGAGCCTGGCTAGAGGTTTATCGACTTTGTTTATTTTTTCAAAGAACCAATTCTTGGTTTCATTGATCTGCTCAACTGTGTTTTTTTGGATTCTATATTGTTTATTTCTGCCCTGATATTTATTATTTCTTTTCTTCTGCTGGGTTTGGGGTGCTCTTGCTGCTCCCCTTCTAGTTCCAGTAGGTACTCTGTTAGATTTTGAATTTGCTCTTTTTCTAGTTTGTTGAAATAGATCTGGATTGCAATATACTCTCCTCTTAGGACTTCCTTTGCTGTGTCCCAGAGATTTTGGATTGTTGTATTTTTGTTTTCATTTGTTTCCATATATTTTTTAATTTCTTATCTAATTGCCTGATTAGTCCAATCATTCTTTAGTAGGGTGGTTTTTAACCTCCACATTTTTGGAGGTTTTCCGGACTTTTTCCTGTGGTTAATTTCAAGTTTCATGGCATTGTGATCTGAAAGTGTGCATGGTATGATCTCTATTCATTTATACTTATGGAGGGCTGCTTAATGCCCCAGTATGTGATCTATCTTGGAGAATGTGCCATGTGCACTCAAAAAGAAGGTGAATTTTTTAACTTCAGGATGGAGAGTTCTAAATATATCTATCAATTCCATCTGTTCCAATGTGTCGTTCAGGTCCATTGTTTCTTTAGTAATTTTCTGTCTGGTTGATCTATCCATTGCTGTCAGTGGAGTATTAAAGTCCCCTGCAATTAGCACATTCTTATCAATAAGATTGTTTCTGTCTGTGATTAATTGTTTTATGTATTTGGGCGCTCCTGAATTTGGCACGTAGATGTTTATAATTGTTTGCTCTTCCTGATGGAGACACCCTGTAATTATTATATAATGTCCTTCTTTATCTCTTGTTACTGCTTTTACCCTAAACTCCAGTTTGTCTGATATAAGCATGGCTACTCTGGCTTTCTTTTGGCTTCCAGTCGCATGATAGATATTTCTCCATTCCTTTACTTTCAACCTAAAGGTATCTTCAATCTAAAATGAGTCTCATGCAGACAGCAAATAAATGGATTTTGTTTTTTGATCCATTCTGCTACCCTGTGTTGTTTGGTTGGAGCATTCAGTCCATTGACGGTTCAGTGTTATTATTGAAATAATGTGGGTTTAGAGTCATTGTGTTCTCCCTAGAATTCATGTTTATAGTGGTGTCTCTGGCACCTTTTATTCTTTGCAACATTTCCCTTATAGGGTCCCTTTTAGGATTTCTTGTAGGGCTGGTTTGGTGGTCATGAATTCTTTCAATTTTTGTTTATTTGGGAACACCTTTTATCTTTGCCACTGCCTGAGGCGCTAAGCGTTGCTGGAAATGAGCTGTGTGCTCCTGCAGTGGAAGTGCCCCCGCCCCCCCCCCCATCGCCACCACCGCCAACTCCCTGGCGGGATCACGTAGAAGTGGGGGCAGTTTTTCCCTATTGGCACCCGGGATTCGGATTCGAGTGGCCAACGCTGGAGGCGAGATGCGCCGTGGAAATGAGGTGTGTGCTCCTGCTGCCGCAGCCAAGGTAGGAGTGAGTGCCCCTGGGGCCGCTGCCATGGCCACCGACTCCCCGTCGGGATGGTGCAGGGGTGAAGGCTGTTCTTTCCCTTCTGCCATCTGGGTTCAGATTTGGGCTACCCAGCAGTTATATATGGAGTGAGAGTTTCTCTCTCCGAGTGTGGTTAAACGTTCTTTACCTCTTCTCTAGAGACAGTACTATGAGTGTGTTCAGCTTCTCTTTCTCTTCCCTTTGTCTTTCAGGGGCTCCACGTGCTTTCCCCAGGTTGGACTGGGACTCCCACCTCCCCTGCCCCTCTCAGGCTGGCCCGTTCTCCAATCTCCCCAGTTTGCACTCACTCACTCAGGCATCTTTGAGGTTGTCTTCTTTCTGGAGTCCGTATTTTCTCCTTCCACTCTTGCAGATGACAGTAATGTCCTTCTCAGTTGAATAGATGGGCAGATGAAGTTTACAGAGCTCCCTTATCTCCGCCATCTTGGCTCCTCTAATCATTTATTTAGCCAGCTCCCTGTCACTGGACATGTATGCTGTTTCCTATTTTTCTCTCTTATTAGAAGCCCTGAACATAGTTTCTTCATATTTCAGATTATTTCCTTGGAATTCATAGATCAAAAAGTATGACTATTTTGTGGTTTGCGATATGTGTCATAGAAATGTTTGGGGAAGGGTAGTACTAATAATAAACAATGTCGTCAGCAATTTGTGAGTTTCAGGTTTGCCCCCACGCTTGACGGCACTCGATAGTATCACTTTCCAAATGTCTGCTTAGTATCAGAGCATTAAATACGGTCCCTCACTGTCATGCCTGCTCTATGGCGGAAACGTCCCAGACCAAAATGCAGAAAAATCTCTGCTCTTCCTGGGCAGCTAGTGTGTGTTTATCTTGTGGGTACTGGGACTCCTGTGACTTTATTGTATTGATCGGGTTGGAGCTCTGAAGCCGAATCATAACCCACTATTAACCTGGGCTCCATCTTCATGCTTTCTGTTATTTTCCCTCCATCTGTGTCGGCATATCTGTAGCCATTCAGGACTGTACTGTTGTGAAAATCTGCTTTGTATCTTGGCTGCAAAATTAGCTCTGTGATAAGAGTCTGGAGGATGTACTTGGCTGGAGGGGGTGAGGCCACTAAAACCACGGTTTGCGTCATGGGGCAGATTGCTGTCTCCGACCCTGCGCAGTCCCCATCCTGCATACCTACTGCATTTTCCTCAAGTCACAGCATGTTGAGAGGGATGTAGTCCAAGTGAGTACCCAAACCCTGAGCTTACAGGAGTTAGGGTCGAAGAAACCAGGGCTGTGTCAACTACAGAAAGATTTCAGAGAATTCTGAAGCAATGCAGTACCATCGTTGTGAAAGAACATTTGAGAAGCCCTTTTTTATTTCCCAAAGTGGTATTGTCATGTTCCCGTACTAGATTTTCTAATCATCCTTGTAAGGAATGCATCTTTTTCACCCATTTTCAGATGAGGAAATGCTGCCCCATTATTCTTACTGGAGATAACTTCCCAATGTACAGAAATGGTCGATCCTTACTTCACCCATTCCAGATTCTCTAACTTGTCCACTTCCTTCCATCCCACTGATGCCAATTTAGTTGAGGCCACTAGCACCTATCTCTGATCTGGGGACAAGTATAGATATATTTTTAATGTTTATTCACTTTTGAGAGAGAGAGAGACAGAGAGACAGAGTGTGAGCAGGGGAGGGGCAGAGAGAGAGGGAGACACAGAATCTGAAACAGGCTCCAGGCTCTGAGCTGTCAGCACAGCTTGAACGTGGGGCTTGAACTCACAAACTGTGAGATCATGACCTGAGCTGAAGTCAGATACTTAACCTCCTGAGCCACCCAGGCACCCCTGGGGATGAACATATAACCCCCTGAGACCCTAAATGTCAGAGAAGTCAAGCAGCACCTCCACGTTCAAATAACTAACAGGATCACAGTAGCTGGAGGTTGAATGACTGAGTGGGTCAGTCAATGGGAATATCAGTGGGGATGGGAGAGGGTGTGGATGCATCAGGAGAGACGCATCCCTGTCTCTGAGGAGGCACTGTGTGTTCAACTCGCCAGTGGGAGGCTGGCAGTCCGTCTCCTCTCACACAGGGCGCCTTGCAGGCGGGCTATCCCTGACTGTGCCTACCCGCTGGGTGCTGTGCTAGAAGGGGAGGGGGCTGGAGGAATTTGCTGCAACTTAAGAGAAAAGTCCCTTGAAGTAAAATGGAATGAATTATCAGGACCATCAGTGGTAATAATCGGTAATGTTTACCGAGCCCTTACTAAGCGCGAGGCACTGTTGCAAATTATCCACATACATTTACTTCTGGATTTTACAAGAATTCTCTAAGGTAGGGCTTATCATTCCTATTTTGCAGATGAGGAAACTGAGCTATTTGAATACCTAATGAAGGGTCCCCAGCTAACAAATGGCTGAGTTTGGATCTATCCAAGCCAGGGAGCCGAGTTCCAAAGCCCTCACACAACACCCCTCCATTATCCTGTCTACCCACAAACATCATTTCTGCAACACCAAGGATGAGGCCTTTTGGTTGTGCCTTTATTTGGCAGGTGGCCTCCCCTCCCAGGTTCCTTGCAAACCCATGTGAATATTCTGGGCAACACTGCGCAGGAGTCAAGGATATACCTCGGGGCAGGGGTCGGGCTTCATTCCCCCATTCTGCAACATGGCTGAGCTCCTCGCCCGTGCCAAGCCCGGGGCCAGGTGCCTGTTCCCCCCGAGCTCACACTGAGGTAGAGGACGCATCAGATAGGCAGGCAGAGAGTTAGCCAACAAGGTAACTTCAGAGAGTGGGGCGAGAAGAAGAGGATGTAAAGCAGGGCCACAGGCCGGCAAAGGATTGCTTTTGCTACTCCCTGCTGGCTTGTCAGAGGAGGCCTTTGGGCAGAGGCCCGGATGTCGTAAGAAAAGGAGCCGATCCTGTGAGGATGGGATGAAGTTGCACTCCTGGCAGAGGGAGCTGCCCTACAAAGGACCCCACTGGGGAGGGAGCCTGGTGTGTTTCAGGAATAGTAAAAAAGAAGAAGAAAAAAAAAAAGCCAGCATGGCTGGCGTCTGGTGAGTAAGGGTGAGTCATGGGAGAGGAAGACCAGGAGGTTAAGAGCAGGGACCCGTTAAAGAGGCGTAGAGTGGGTCTTCATCCCAGGCACGGTGGAGTCCACTGGAAGGCTCTAAGCAGGGGGATGACACATTCTGGGTCAGCCGGTACTCCCCCTACACTGTGAGTAGGAGGGTGAAGCGCAGAGGGGCCGAGTGAGACCCCTTCAGAGTCCAGGGCCCCACAATCACTCCAGTGCTCCCCTCCCAGCTCCCAACCCCCGTAACCTCCCCAGGGTCCCGATGGCTCCTTAGTAGGTTATTGCAATCAAGGACGCATGCGTTCCCCCTTTCTTTGGATTGCTGTTTGTAAACCTCAGTCGCTGTGCTCCCCGCTTTTCCCATGGGTAACCGATTCTTGTGTTGACTTACAGATCATAAGGCAGCAGTTTCCTCAGTTGACCACGAGACGACTCGGGACCCGAGGACAGTCCAAGTAAGCACTGGCAGCCATTCCTCCTGTGGAGCACACGCCTCTGAGTCAGGCTGGGACCCCAGGTCTTTTATCCTGAGCTCAGTTCCCAGGCCTGGCGGGAAGTCTGTGCCTGGCACAGAAGAGCTTTAGGCAACAGGGCCCCCGAGAGAGAGGCTGTCTGAAACCCAGAGCCATCTGGCCCAGCTGTTTGTTTTAAGGAATCTGACTTAGTGCCACCATGCCTTTAGATGTTTTTTGTCAAATGGCCTAGGGCATTACTTACAAGAGCACTTTGTGGCTTCTTGGACAATTTCCAGGTTACTTAGATTGTTTCGCTGAGCAAATTCTCTGCTCCGACAGTATCCATTCGGCCAGAGAAGCAACCTGTACCAATCCCTGCCAGTGAGGTGGGATGGAGAGGTCCAGCCCTGGTACACAGGGCGCACAGTGTCCCGGCCAGCCGTTCTGGGGGCCAGCCCACCCACCCTTGCTTCACACTTAGTGTGTCAGGTGTGCGGTGCTAGGCACAGGTCTCCTGCCCTCACGGAGCATGTACTCTGGTGGGGAAGACAGATCAAAAATAGATAATCAGATTGTGACAGAGGCTTGTCGTAGAGATTAACAGAAGGAGGGTCATGTAGTTTAGAAAGGGTAGCCCGGGAAGTCCTTCCTGGAGGAGTCCTGAGAAGTGAGAACAATTTGTGGACCCCTTCTCTTTGGTGCGAGTTGGTAGGAAGGGAATCTCCGTCTTCACTGCATAGGATTCACTAAAATCTGGATTATAAGACTTGCCTCAAAAGGTATTTCAAAAATCACTGACCGTTTAACAGGTGTTCCATGGCCACATAAGTTTGGGAAACACTGACTTCAACAGGTTCCTTCATGCAGGACTTCTCAGAACCTTTATTATGTTGAGGCACTTGGTGACTCCACTAGAGGGTGCCTTATTATACAGCATTTCTAAACATTTTGACCTTGTTACATAGCAGATCAGCACATACTGACTTAAAAAAATACACTTAAACAAACAACCGTTTAGGATTTATAAGACTTGAAACTAAGGGTACTTCAAAAGCAATGTGTCCCATACTGTCACCTCACTCCCCCTGCTCCTGCCATCCTTGGGCAGCATTCTTTTTGTTTGGTTGTTTAATGTTTATTTATTTATTTCAAAAGGGGGGAGGGGCAGAGAGAGAGGGAGGAGAATCCTAAGCTGGCCTGAGCTGTCAGCACAGAACCCGACGCAGGGCTCCATCTCACACACTGTAAGATCATGACCTGGGCTAAAATAAAGTCGGATGCTTGACTGACAGAGCTAATCTCGTGCCCACCCTGGGTAGCATTCTTATCTTCCAAGGCTGGATTTAACTTTGGAGTCAAGTGAGGTAAAGAAAGAGGGTGATCATACTAGGAGAAACCCTTTTTGGTAAAGCTCTGAAAATAATGACACTGTGTGTGTGTGTGTGTGTGTGTGTGTGTGTGTGTGTGTGTGTGTGGCTTAGAAGCTTGGGGCAATTTTCAAAGACAGAAAATTTTGAGCAGAGGACATTTGGGAATAAATGTCTAATAAATTTCCAAGGTGACTGCTCTGAAGAATAAACCTCGTCCATAAAGAAAAACTCTAGTTTTTAGAATTTAAAATTTAAAAATAAGGTGTCAGCCTTAGTAAGAATATAGAGTACAAAACCAGATGCCACCTTACTTATTTGCTGGTAAGCACAGCGGCTGGTACTCAGCAGGCCATTCAGTCCACACATTAAGTGGGTGGTTGGAAGTGTGTTGAATGAACAGAAATAAGTGAGTCTTTGAAGAGATACATTGTTGCCTATCTCTAAGATAGAAGAGTAGAAACAGACTGTGGAAATAGATACATAGTAAGGATAGGGAAGAAAGGGAATAAAAATAGAACAGAAGGGTTTCCTATCCTACAGAAACTTGAAGAAAGTTACCCTCTGTCTACATGTGAGACCTTGATTTTATTTATTTTTTATTGTTTTTGTTTTTGTCTTCTTCTTTAACCCAGAAGCTAGCAAATTGGGCACTGTCTTCTTTAAACATTTGGCAGTGTCAAATTCATTGTATTCACTCAGTAAGGAACTGGTTGAAAGGTAACAAGAAGGTTTAGTCTCCAATTTGGCCTTCTAGAGAAAAATCCCTCAGCACATTTACCCTGACAGAATCGATCTGGGTGACTGTGGAGTGTGTTGACATGTCTATGGAACTGAAATAGAAAAACCGAGAAGTGATTAGAGCAATAGCTTCACTGCAGTTGCTGATTTCAGCCACACACATGCATGCTCCAGGAGGGAAATCAAGAAGTGGTCTGATCTGAATGTGTTATCACTGTCTTGATCTTAAGAGATTATAAAAGGGGAACTTTGTTAAGGTTAAGGAGGTGAGTCCTAACTGCCTGGCCACCTGGAGGGCGCTCCTGGAGCAGCGGAACCTTCCCCTCCCCCTCCCGGAGGGTGTCTCTTGGGATGGGGAGGCAGTTATGACAGTTGGGAAGTAGAAGGTGCAGAAGACAGAGAGCAGCTCAACCCAAAGAGGAACTTTCTGATCACGGTCCCGACCCAAAATGAACTGGGCTGCCTTCGGAGAGCCTGAGTTCTTCATCCCAGGAGGCTTTCAGATAGAGGCGAGAGACCCACTAAGCAGAGATATCACAGAATGGTATCAGGAGTCAGGGGGGTGGGGAGCAGGGGAGGTTATGTGTGCTCATCTCCCCTCCCCGGGAAGCCTCTCTTGTAACTCAGAATGCACCACCAACCACATCTCCACTAGCAGAAAAGAGTAATGTGTTGTACAGTTTCGGGACACGAGGTCCAGGAGTTACTTACATTAGCGTTGCCGTGCAGTTATAGAAATCTAGACGTACCAAATCAGAATCTTTGGGGGTGGAGCCCTGGAGTCAGTCTTTTAGTGTTTTGTTGGTGATTCTTAGTAGTAGTAAAGTTTGAGAATCACTGGCTTCAAGGTTAAAGCACTTTAGACGTTGAAATCCTGCCTCTACTCACTGGGTGATCTTGGGCATGTTACTTAAATTCCCAGGGCCT
The DNA here is from genome assembly GCF_006229205.1 of Suricata suricatta. Lineage (NCBI taxonomy): Eukaryota > Metazoa > Chordata > Mammalia > Carnivora > Herpestidae > Suricata > Suricata suricatta. The sequence continues at coordinate 15,041,133 of NC_043709.1, read as the reverse complement.
TAGTTTCCTAGTCTGCAAAATGGGGATAGTGGTTATTCCAGCCTTCCAGGGGCTTTGTGGGATTAAGTAGGGTTATGTGTGTAACTCATTTTGTACCACATTGGCTGCTGTGAGGAGCACTGATTTATAAGAGTAAATGATAACGGTCTCTCGCAGGACTGGGGATCCTAGAACCGCAATGTATGCAGATGCTTCGCCTAATAGGCTTGTCGGTCTTAAACTGATGTGCGTCAAAGTTAACTTTGATGCTTGTGTCGGTGCTGATCCTGGGTCCCCACTCCCACTTTCTGAATTGGTACATGGAGGGAGGGAGGGCCTAGGAATCTGTATTTTTATTATGCCCCATAAGTGACTCTGATGGACCTCCCAAGTCTTTAACAGCATCCTGCAGTGAGACTCGCCTTGAAGAACCTCTTCCCAACAGCTGAGTGACCCAGACAGAGCAAATTACTCAAGCTTTCTAGCCGTCTGTTTTTCCATTCGTAGAAAGACTGTAGTAATCCTCATTGCAGAGAGTATTGTTACAAATGAACTAGGTGGAGTAGCTTGCAAAGTGTCCAGTATGTAGCAAGCGCTCAGTAGTGTGTAGCTGACATCCAAACAAAATGCACCTTCCATCCCTCCTTAGTCTTCATTGAAACATTGCTGTTATTAAGCACATTTTAATAAAAAGTTTTGGTCTTTTACATTCAGTGCCAACTGAGACACTGGGTCTACCTTTTTTAAAGAGACGGTTCTTTAAGGCTACCATTTATTGATTAAGAAAATGGGCCAAATGAATATTTGTTGGTGGTACAGTTGGCAGTTGCAAACACACCTTTCTTCCTGGGTCTCCACAGAAAAGGACACTCAGGTTCTGTACTTCTGGGGTCCCATTTGGGGCCCGATATAAGAGATTAAATCCAAATGGAAATTTTTTTTCATCCCCTTTTCTGCTTTGCAAAGTATTTGACTTAACATTTTCTGTAGGAGGCAATTTTGGTTATTTTTACCTGCCTGATTGATGGCTGTAACATGGAACTTTGGTTTAAGTCTAGATTTCTGAGATGTCAAGTCTCACAGGAGAATTAACTCTTCTAGCCCAGGGAGGATGGGCCCAGCCATCCTCAGCCTTGGGCTCCCCTGCCCAGGAAATGCCGCCTGATAACGGTGCCTGTGGGTCTCTCTCTCTCCCCCTCTCCCCCTCTCTCTCTCGTTGTCTTCCTCTGGCCCAGGTACCATTACTATGGCATTGCGGTGAAGGAAAGCTCCCAGTATTATGATGTGATGTATTCCAAGAAAGGAGCCGCCTGGGTGAGCGAGACAGGCAAGAAAGAAGTGAGCAAACAGACGGTGGCATATTCACCCCGGTCCAAACTTGGAACGTTGCTGCCAGAGTTTCCAAATGTCAAAGATCTAAATCTGCCTGCCAGTCTGCCTGAGGAGAAGGTGACCACATCTGAGGCATTGCTGGGCGTGGGTGGCTCTCCCTTTCTCTCTCCTTTGACACAACACACACAGCCCCTCTCCCCCTCTTACTCTCTCTTAGTGCGAAATGGTGAGTTCAAAAATATAGATAGAAATCTGGGTAAAACATGGACTTCAGTTAATGATAATGTATCAGTATTTATCCATTCGTTGTGAGAAATGCACCATACTAACGTAAGATGCTGACAGTAGAGGTAAGCGGTGTGGGGCATATGGGAAGTTCTTCGTGCTTGTCTTCACACCTTTTCCACAAAATCAGTAACTCCTACCCTGAAATAGTTTATCTATCTGCCCATCTAACCAACCTACCTACCCGTCTATAATGCTCCACTGTCTCACTTCATGAAGGAAGGACTTCTTAGCTCTAGATTGTTTTCTGTTTTATTTATTTTATTTTATATTTTTTAATGTTTATTCTGGACACAGAGAGAGAGTATGTGCTAGCAGGGGAGTGTCAGAAAGAGGGGGAGACACAGAATCCAAAGCAGGCTTCAGGCTCTGAACTGTCAGCACAGAGCCCGACGAGGGGCTCAAACCCATGAACCATGAGATCATGACCTGAGCCGAGGTCAGATGCCCAGCCAACTGAGCCACCCAGGCTCCCCTAGATGTTTTTAAAATATCTTTTTAAAAATGTTTACTTATTTTTGAGAGGAGGGGAGCACTCGAGCAGGGGAGAGGCAGAGAGAGGGCAGAAAAGGCTTCAGAGGGCTCCACACTGACAGCAGCAAGCCCAATGTGGGCCTCGAACTCATGAACCATGATATCATGACCTGAGCCGAAGTCGGACACTTAATCCACTGAGCCACCCAGGTGCCCTGATATGTTATAGGATAAAGTTTCCCATGTGCTAGAGAGAATGTGATGAAACCTTAGTTCGATAGACAAGACTTTGCAGGCACAGTGAATCAGATAGTTTGGGTCACAGGGTATTTGGAGGAAATTCTGACATCCATCTCTAGGGCACCTATCTAGATGCAGCTGTTGAGCTCCTGCTGTCCACCTGTCACGCTGGGAGCTGGGACGCGGAGGGAACAGAGAGGTGTGCTGCTCCCAGGGGTCTCACAGCCAAGTGGGGAGATGGATGCTTATACACAAGCAAACTAAGTTTATACAAAACGAATGCATGCCTGTGTTCTGAAACAAGATTGTCTGTAAATAATGCTTTAAATCTGAGAACCAGTAAATATTTTTTTTCTCAAAGTTGCTTTCCCCCCTTGCTATACTATTCTTTAAAATTCTTGGATAAATAGAGCTGGAGATGAAGTTCTTTTGCTGGACAGACTCCAGGAAATTTCTGAATGTCTTTTTGTGATTTTTGGCAAACATCTCTTCTTACAAGTAGACACTGGGTTTTAACCTTTTAGTATCTTAGCTGATGGGAATTTCATTAATGTGCTCTGCTGAACACTACTACATACCAGGCACTGTACAAAGTGCTGGATTCAGGAGCCTGAATAATATGCCATTTTTAGTTTTCCCAGAGCCCATGGTCTCAGGGGTGAAGAATGGGGGAGATAGATACCCATGCTTTCCACTACACCGAAGGACAGGTGCTCCCATGGAGAAATGACGCAGAGGTGCTATGGGAGCACAGAGGAGGGAGCCTAGGGTCAGAGAGCACCACTGATGAAAGCTAGACCTGGTCTTACAGGATGAGTGGGTGTAAAACAAATTTCATCTCCTCAACAGGGAATAAACGACTTGAAAACTGAAATTCTAAAGGCAGCAGTCATGTGTATTCATTATGTTTTTATTATTGATTCCTCCCCGCCCCCACTCCCCACAGGTTTCTACCTTTATTATGATGTACAGAACACACTGTCAAAGAATACTGGACACTGTAATCAGAGCCAACTTTGATGAGGTAGGTCAACAAGTGCTGAGCTGTGAATACTCCACATTAAAATATTATAATAGCCGCAGCTTCTACTGCACTAGCTCCTACTGGGTGCCAAATGTTGGGAAAATCCCTGATGTGCGCGAGCTCCCATAACCTTTACAGTGATCCCAGGAAAGAGGCTCTGTTGTTACCCCATTTTACAGACCTTCTGTGAGGACAAGCAATTCTCTCTGATGGAAGCTGTGAACTGCATCCTGTCCCACCGCCTGCTGGGAAGACCATTTGCAGGGATAGCCTACATCTTGCGGTGGAGATTTAGAGAAACAGGGGGAAAGCTTTCCTATATTTTGGATTTGATCTCTTCCTGGGGCCCCATTGGATTTTTGTTTTAAAATGTTACAGTTAAAGAACAGGGAGGAGAAACGGGAGGGGATGAAGTACCAGTTACGTAACCAGAGAGACAATATAACCCTCTTGCCTAAAATGCCATCCAAAAGAGCCTTCCTGAGGGATGGCAGAAAGCCACACATTTCACCCCATAAACCTGAAGCCTTTCTGTTTACAGAAATGCTTTCAGACCAAAAAACAACAACAACAACAACAAACAAAAAAACCACATCCTGGCATAGGTTGTGACACTGAATTTGAGAGAGGATGGGGCAGGCTACAAGGGAGCTATAAAAAACCAGTAGCTATTAGTGGAAAAGATCCAGGAAGTTCCCCATTGTGTGTTTTGGGGGGTGTGCACTGTGGGAGACAGAAGGGTAAAAAATGATGTAAGGCACAAAATGCTGTCTCCCCCATCTTCCTTGGCCTCTCCGCCTCTGTGTCTCGCAGCAGCGAACGTTTATTGAGCACCCCGCTTGCTTGAGTTCGCTCCCAGACGGTTCCCTCAGTAACCTGAGCAGTGGTGGTCTGGTCGCCCGCAAGCTGGCACTTGGCCCCCAGACAGAGTTCCAGGAGAGACAGTAGTGCTGGTGGGGAAAGACCATCTTTCCTGCTCTTGGCTTTTATTCACGAGATTGTTCAAACCTCCCAATTCCTTCAACGACCATTTTAAGTGGATTTTTCTTTTTTAAAGAAAGAAAAATCACTGCTTTCTCTCATGTTGTGGTTTGGCAATGTCTTCCATCCCAGAAATCACTGACATGAGGCCAAATAAAGGTTCATGTCAGTGAAGACAACACTGGCTTCCATAACAAATACCCCAGATCTTAATGCGTGAGCCATTTATTTCTTGTTGATGTCACAACCCAGTGTGGGTGCTCACAGGGGAAGGCTGGTTGCTGGGGGTCCTTCAGGAACCCTGGCTTCTTCCACCGTGTGGCCATACCCTGCCCTAGAGCCTTGGCATCCTGTTTTTCAGCAGACGGATGGGGAAGAGGAGTACAGGGAAAACACACCCCCTTCTTAACCTTGTCAGCCCAGAAATAAAATGCATCACTTTTCCCCATATTCCATTGGCAAGAGCTGGTCTCATGACCTCACCTTGATGCATTTATATATTTAGGCCTAAGCTTCAGGATCAGTTGACTTGACATTCAACCTAACATGGCCAAATCAGAGCTTTAATTTTCCACCTGAGTTTGTTTTTCCCATTTCAGATTGCCACCACCACACATCTAATTGCTCAAGCCATGAAGCTTGGTGCTTCTCTTTCGCTCGCCCTTCATATCCAGCCCCTTGGGAGGTCCCACCATCCCCACCTCCTGCTGTAACACTGTGTCTGTCTGTTTCATATCCAACTTCCAAGTTCCTGCTCTTGGGCTTTCTTCCACTCTTCTCCCTCCTTCCTTTTCCTTCCCACTCCAAGGAACCAGTACCTTTGGACATTAAATGGCCTGAAATGCAGAGAATAGAAAGGGAAGTCAAAACTGGCTAACACCCACCTCTCAAAAGGCTGCTCAGGAGACTGAAGACTGATCAGGGCTCCCTATGCAACTTGAGCAGGCTTGAAACAGACAGATGCCTGGTAAAGACTGATTTTCCACAGATTTGTTTTCACCTACACAGCTGCTGATCTTTTCCAGAATTTCTGTTTGAAATTGATTGCTCACACATAAAAAAGGAGTTGGGATGCATGCAAGGAGAGCTAAGAAAGACAAATGAATTCATAATCTACCAAATCATAGGAATCAACTGGGCAGGGGTTCTTAGGTAGTGTTGGAAGGGCAGGCAGGAAGGTCCAGGACTCAGCCTGAGGATGAGGCTCAGGGACAAGCTGGGACCAAGGAATAGTAGAGGGTCCTCTAGAGGTAAAGTACCTTATCCAAGAGTCCTGGCCGTCTCCTGGCCCAGGCCAAACCAGTAGTCAGCCACCAGGTGCCCCAATGACAGAACAAGAGAGTTGACAGATGAGCAGAACCACAGTGAGAATCCTGGCTGGTGATACAGACACTTAGACAAGGGGTAATAAATGCTTCAGGCGGTCCATGGGTTCCTTGGGCCTGGGAGTGGCAGTTTCTCCTTGATATAATAAGAACTACCACCACTAACCTTTATTAAGCATCTGCTGTGTGCCAAGCACTAAAATAAGTGCTTTTGGGGAATCTTTACCAAACCCTATGCAGTAAATACTCCTTTTATTGTCATTTCACAGGTAAGGAAGCTTAGCTATCTCTGAACTTAGAGAGTTAGACCCCTGGTTGGTAATAGGGCCAGAATTGGAAGCCAGTCTTCACTCATCTGGATTTTCTGTTTTAATTTGTGATCTGGCTGAATACAATATTCTCACTGTTGTGGAATAAATGGGACTGTGACTTAAGTTTCACAGTTTACAAACCTGACCTTCATTCACCATTTGATCATGGTTTTGATCATCAACTACCATTTGCCCCCCAGGGAGTCAGGGGTCATGCTTTTTGCCCCATTCCTTATCCCCTAAGCCTCCCACCATCCAGTGCAGGCCATGAATGTCAGGGAAGTCTGTCCCCAGGAGGCTGAGCTCAGGTTCCCAGGTTGAAGTCTGAGGTAGTCTGGTCAGAGGAATGTCAGACCCTACTCCTGAGAGGGGCCTGAGGGACACGGCAAGTCACCAGGGCAAGGATAGAAAGCTGGGGAGTGAGCAGCAGTCCAAGGATAGAGATGAGTCTCAGGAATGAAGTAGAAGGCCAGTCAGCATGAGAAGAACGAACTAGAGGTGAGACAGATTGGTGCAAAGACTGAGGCAGATGTGGGCTCCACCTCGCCCATCCCCTAACTTGCTGTCTGGATTTGGACAAGTAAGTTAATATCTCTGCAAAATGGGAGTAAGGATTCTCAGCTGTGGTAGAATTACAAGTATTAAGTGAGAGAACCAAGGCAAAGTACCTGGCATATAGTAGTCACTCAATAAATAAAGCAAATGCCCAAAGCAATACCACCTCCAACATATTAGACTAAATTGTCTTTTTCATTGAATCAGGTTATTTAGGGAACCAGGAATGTGGATAATACCACATGTGGGGGTTCAAGAGTGCCCATCCATGAGGGAAAGAAGGACACATAGTCCAGAAACCAAGTTGAGCCTATGAGAATTCACAAAAATTCAGTAATTTGTTCCCTGTCTCCAAGTTGAGCCACTTTCAGTGTTAGTTAAACTATTTTTAAGGTTATCATATACACCAGTTAACCATCTTTGCTGTTTCGCTTCACTTCCCTTCTCTTGTCCCACACCTCAGACCCCTGCCCTGCTCTCTCCCTGACCCCCAGCTTACCTACTAAAAGGCACAGAGATATAGAGGCCACCAAAGAGGTCTCTGCCTTAGACATTACTCTGGGGCTTGCTTACCCAACAGCACAGCAGGAGCGCCTGCTGTCCTTGTGTTAATAATGCCTGCTGTGTTTCCGTTCTGTACTAGTGTTTTGGGTTGGCTGCCCACATAGCTTACTGGCCACATACCACCATCTGGCATCCCATAGTGGCAACAACCGGCCAGAGTTCTTTGGGGAAGTGGAGGGATTTGGATAGGAAGAGGCTCTGATATTTTATTCCATTTTCGGTGCATAAATTTTCCTCCCTTCCAGATACATTCCTTTCACCCGCAATCCCGCATCATCCCCTTCTTTGCGATTACCCCAGGGGTCACCAGCTGGCCCAAAGAATAGTGAATATAGTGCTCTGAGCTCGGAAAGAGCAATACCCCTTCAACTTTTCCTAGACCACAGCATGAGGGGGCTGGCGGGTTCCTGTGCTAGTCCTCTCTCGCCGGGCAGAGGAGCCCCCAGGCTGCCAGGCCAGGTGGTTCTGTGGCAGTGGGCATGGCACACAAGGGGGCAGGGTTGGGGGGAGACTCTGGACAGGGCCTCCTATGCCACAGCAGGGGATGCAGAGGACCTCACTGCAGACGGGTGGGTCCCAGGCTCTGTCAGGAGGGCTCTTTGTAACCCCCTGGTTTTGTCTGTGGACTGATACAGGTTCAAAGTTTCCTCCTGCACTTTTGGCAAGGAATGCCGCCCCACATGCTGCCCGTGCTGGGCTCCTCCACGGTGGTGAACATCGTCGGCGTGTGTGACTCCATCCTCTACAAAGCTATCTCGGGGGTGCTGATGCCCACCGTGCTGCAGGCGTTACCTGACAGGTGGGCATGCTTCTGCTCGTCTCCCTTCATGACTGGTCCACAGCACTCACTGTTCCTGCCTCTCCTTTACTGAACATGATCCTTCGCTGTGTGGGGGGCAGGGGTCCCCCTTTAAAGACAATTAACACTGGGCTCTTAAAAGTTTTATTTATAATTTTTTTAATGTTTTATTTATATTTGAGAGAGAGAGAGGCAGCAGGAGCAGGGGAGGGTCAGAGAGAGAGAGGGAGACACAGAATCTGGAGCAGGCTCCAGGCTCTGAGCTGTCAGCACAGAGCCTGACGCGGAGCTCGAACCCATGAACCGTGAGATCATGACCTGAGCCGAAGCCAGATGCTTAACTGACTTAGCCACCCAGGCGCCCCCCTTTTTTTTAATGTTTTATTTATTTTTGAGACAACATGAGTGGGGCAGAGAGAGAGAGGGAGACACAGCATCGGAAGCAGGCTCTAGGCTCTGAGCTGTCAGCACAGAGCCTGACGCGGGGCTCGAACCCACCAACCATGAGATCATGACCTGAGCAGAAGTAAGATCCTTAACCGACTGAGCCACCCAGGCGCCTTGTCTCTGTGTCTCTTATAAGGACACTTGTCATCATATTAAAGGCCCACTCAGTTAATCCAAGATGTCATCTCAAGATCCTTAGTTTAATCACATCTGCAAAAAAGGTCATCTTCACAGGTTCCAGGTGGGCCTATGGTGGGGAGGGCCACCTATTCCAGCACGTGATCTCCATGTGCAGAGTAGATTCCCGCAGGGCCGACATTCTAACTTGAAGGGTATGTGACTGAAACGTTTCTCAGTGAAGCTGTAATGTGCATTTCTCTTGTTAGGAATGAAATTGAGTATCTCTTCGTATCTTTAAGAGCACATTTCTTTCCTACAAACTCTCCCTTCTTTTTCTTCTTCTTCTTTTTTTCAAGTTAGTTAGCATACAATGTAGTCTTGGTTTCAGGAGTAGAAAGAACCAAGTGATTCATCTCTTACATGTGACACCTAGTGCTTGTCCCTAAAAGTGTTCTCCTCAGTGCCCGTCACCTATTTAACCTCCGCCCCCCCAGCAACCCCTCAGTTTGATCTCTGTATTTAAGAATCTCTCTCTTTTTTTTTTTAATGTTTATTTATTTTTGAGAGAGAGAGACAGAACACAAGTGGGGAAGGGGAAGAAAGAGGAGGGAAACACAGTACCTGAAGCAGGCTCCAGGTTCCAAGCTGCCAGTACAGAGCCTGACACGGGCTCTAACCTGCTAACTGTGAGATCATGGCCTGACCCAAAGTCGGACACTTAACCAAGAATCTCTTATGGTTTGCCGCCCTCTGTTTTTATCTTCCTTTTCCTGCCCTTCCCCTGTATTCCACATACGAATATAATCTTTCTCTGGCTTATTTCACTTAGCATAATACCTTCTCGTTCTATCTACATTGTTGCAAATAGCAAGATTTCATTCTTTTTCATTGCCAAGTAGTATTCCACACCTTCTTTATCCTTTCTTCAGTTGATGGGCACTTGGGCTCTTCCATAATTCGACTGTTATTGATAGCACTGCTATAAACATTGGGGTGCATGTGCCCCTTCAAATCAGCATTTTTGTATCCTCTGGATAAATTCCTAGTAGTGTAGTTGCTGGGTTGTAGAGTAGCTCTATTTTTAACTTTTTGAGGAACCTCCGTACTGTTTTCCAGAGTGGCTGCACCAGTTTGCACTCTTGGTTCTTATCCTTTGATTATTTTTCTATTTGGTGGTTGATGTTTTTTCTTATTGATTTTTAGGAACTCTTTATTTATTAGTTTTAATAACCATTTTTCTATATTAGAAGTTGCAAAATTTTTTCATTTCATCATTCCTTTGTCTTTGCCTCACAGAAATGTAGTTATATGTATCAACCCCTGTTTTTATGGCTTCTGGATTTTGAATCATAGTTTTAAAAGTCCTCCCCACTCCAATGATTACAGAATTTCCCCCCTGGTTTATCCCACTAACTTTATAATTTAATTTTGTACTTTTGAGTTTCTGTTCAATTTGGAATTCATCCTGATCTAAGATGTAAAGTGTGGCTTTATTTTCTCCTCAGGAGCTATCCTTTTCTCCCAAAACCATATGTTAATTATTCCATCTTTTCTTCACAGATCTGAGATGTCTCTTTTTTTATATAATAAATTCTGTATGTATCAGTGGCTCTTTCTGGACTTCTTATCTGATGCCACTGATATTTCTATACATTCATGATCCAGGGCCACTCTGTTTTAAGTTTTGTGCTTTTAAACATATTTAATATTTAGTAGGACTAGCTCCTCATACTTATGTTCCTTTTTTAAAAAAAATTTCCTGTTATTATCACTTAATTTTTCCATACAAACTATTTTGCCATCACTTTGTCTATTTCAATAAGTTGACATTTATAGCACATATACATGTACTCTTATTGAGATTGTATTACACTTAGAAATCAATTTAGGGAAAAATATATATTAATGATATTGAGAATTCTTAATGAGAAACATAGTTTATCTTGACATTTATTCTAATTAATTTAAAAATTTTTTAATATTTTATTTATTTTTGAGAGAGAGAGACAGTGTGAGCAGGGGATGGTCAGAGAGAGAGGGAGATATAGAATCTGAAGACAGGCCCCAGGCTCTGAGCACAGAGTGTGATGCAGGGCTCAAACCCACGAACTGTGAGATCATGACCTGAGCGGAAATCAGATGTTTAACCAACTGAGCCACTCAGGTGCCCCTCTGATATTTAATTTTGTGACTGCAGGAGTATTGCAGATGTTTTTTCATATAAATTTTTTACATTTTAAGAATTTATTATTAGATATTTATCTTTTTGTTGCTATTGTGAGTGCAGTCTTTTCTTCCATAGCTCTTGACAGATGGTGGGTTGTATATATGAAAGCTGTTGGTATCTGTGTTTTCTATTTTGAGCTGGCCATGTCAAGCTTATCTTGTTGTATTTATTTTTTGAGGTTCTCTTAACTTTCCATGTTTAGAATCCTATTATCTACAAATAGAGATAATTTTACCCTTGTTTTTATAATTTTTATACCTCTCATTTATTTCTGTTGTCTAATTACATTGACATATACCTCAAGAACATGTTGAAGTTCTTGACTTTAATGAAAATGCATGTAGTGTTTCCCCATCAAACATCACGCTGGCTTTCGGATTTATATTGATGTATTTTATCCTATTAAGGAATGTCTACCTTTTAAAAATTCATTAAACATTTTATGAAGAAGTGTTGTTGAATCTTATCCAATGTTTTTCATCATCTTTGGAAATTATTATTTTATTTATCTCCTAATATTGAACCATTCTTGCATTCCTAGAATAAACCCCACTTACAGTATATACTCTTTAATGTGTGGAAGGGGTCTGTTTGCTAATGTTTCATGGAGAGTCTCTGCATCAAAATCATAAAGTGAGATTGGTCTGCAATTTTCTTCTTGTGTTTGATCTTCATTAGTTGTTAGTATCAATGTTATTCTTCATGAAAGAAATATGGAAGCTTCTCCCAATCCCCTTTTTTCTCTAAGCTCTGATACGCTTTAAATAGCATTGAAATTTTCTGCTCTTGGAGACACGCAGGATTAATTCCCCTCTGAAGGCATTTGGGTGTGGTATTTTGTGAGAGTAAATCTTTGAATTTTTTTCCCCTATAATAACTGGTTAGTTTCAATTTTCTATCTTCTCTGAGGTAAGTTTTGTTAAATTATATCTTCCTAGAAAATATCCACTTCTAGATCTTTAAATTTACTTGCTTAGGATTGAGTAAAGTGAATTTATAGACTCATTGAGTTTCCTCTGTGCCTGTGATTATTTCTGCTTTACTACCTTTTAGGTTGTAGAGTTGTGCTTTCTGCTGCTACTCTGTGATTAAGTTACCTGTTTGTTTTATTTTTTCAAGGAACATGCCCTTGGATATATTTATTCATGCCATTTCTCTTTCCTTTTTCCAATACATTGATTTCTTTTATTTAACTCATTTCTTTTACTTTCCTAAGCTTACTCCGTCCTTCATTTATTCAACAAATATATTATTGAATGCTCACTACATAGTTTGTTTTTCTATCAGTGACCAAGAACAATTGACAAAAAAAAAAAAGATTCCTGATTTACTTTCTTTCATTCGTATTTAATGACATAGATATTTCAGGGTTGGGTTTTTCTTTGAGCACTTTCTTACCTGTATCCCATAGGTTATGAGATGTCATATTTTAACATTATTATTTTCTAGATATTTTGCAACTCTGGTTTGGAGTTCCTTTATGTCCTAAAAATTTTTTAAAGAGTACTTTAAAAGAATTTAAAAATTGTTAGGAGCTATTATCTTATACTTATGCTATTCATTTTGGCCTTTATTGAGTAGGGACTGTTTTCTGAACTATTTCTTCTTTTGAGATTTTATTTGTTGTCTAATATATGGTTACTTTTGTGACACTTGGAAAGAAGAAGCACTGTCTGCATTCAAAGTACAGACTTTGGTAAATATGTATGTGAGTCGACATTGTTGTCACTAAGTTCTCCTTTGTCTTAGTGCTGTCCGCTTAGACTGTTATGGGCCAAGATAGGCAAATAAGCTTAAGACTCATTACTAATGTGGGGGCGCCTGGGTGGCTCAGTCAGTTAAGTGTCTGGCTTCGGCTCAGGTCATGATCTCATGGTTCGTGGGTTCAAGCCCCATGTCGGACTCTGGGCTGACAGCTAGCTAGGAGCCTGGAGACTGCATTGGATTCTGTATCTCCCTCTCCCTCTGACCCTCCCCTGCTCACACACTCTCTCTCTGTCTCTCAAAAATAAATAAAAAACATAAAAAATTAAAAAAGAGACCTATTACTACTGTGTGCTAACCTATTTCACCTTGTATCTCCTATAATTTTTGTTTTGGAATATTGAGGCTATGTTATATGATGCTTTGATATTTCTAGCCGCTTTATCTTCAGTGTGAGCAATACCTTCATTATGAATTTAACATCTTCATTGTAAATTGTACTCTTGGCATTATAAAATCTAAAGGAAATTTTTTTGGCCAAGAATTAACTTGTCTGATATTAAGATCATTACCTCCATTTTCTCTTTGTTTACATCTGTCCCAAATGCATTTGCCTATCTTTTTATTTTTAACCCTTATAACTTGCTTATATGCAGAACCATTTAGAATTTGTTTTATAGTTCAATCTGATTTTTTTCTCTTATTAGAAAAGTCTAGCCCAATTACATTTATTGATACAATAGATACTTTTGTTCTTAGTTCAGTCATTTCATTTTATATTATTATGCATATAGCTATTTGTTTAATTTTATTTTTGAAATTCAGGTTTATTTGGTGTATACATTATATATAGTAACATTCACCATTTTTAGCATATACAGTTGACCTGTGACGAACACAGGGACTAGAGGTGCCAAACCCCTGTGCCGTCAGCAGTTTGCATATGACTTTCGACACCGGTGAAGCTTAATTAAGTACTAATAGTCTGCTGTTGACCAGAAGCCTTATCACTAATACAAACAGGCCACTAACACATATTTTGTCTGTTCTGTGTATTACATACTATATTCTTACAACAAAGTAAG